>NW_020951478.1:4637090-4887972 GCF_900497805.2 Vombatus ursinus
TTAATAAATCCCTTATGATTTCTCTTTCCTGTTTACCTTTTCATGCTTCTCTTGAGTCCTGTGAAAGTTGAATTTTCTGTTCAGCTCTGGTCTTTTCATCAAGAATGCTTGAAAGTCCTTTATTTCACTGAATGTCCATTTTTTCCCCTGAAAGATTATACTCAGTTTTGCTGGGTAGGTGATTCTTGGTTGTAATCCTATCTCCTTTGACCTATGGAATATCATATTCCAAGCCCTCTGCTCCCTTAATGTAGAAGCTGCTAAATTTTGTGTTATCCTAATTGTGTTTCCACAAAACTTGAATTGTTTCTTTCTGGCTGCTTGCAATATTTTCTGCTTGACCTGGGAACTCTGGAATTTGGCTATAATATTCCTGAGAGTTTTAATTTTGGGATCTCTTTTAGTAGGTGAATGGTGGATTCTTTCAATTTCTATTTTACCCTCTGGTTCTAGAATATCAGGACAATTTTCCTTGAAAATTTCTTGAAAGATCATGTCTAAGCTCTTTTTTTTGATCATGGCTTTCAGATAGTCCAATAATTTTTAAATTTTCTCTCCTAAATCTATTTTCCAGGTCAGTTTTTTTTTCCAATGAGAGACTTCACATTGTCTTCTGTTTGTTTTTTTTTTCATTCTTTGGGTTTTGTTTTACAGTGTCGTGATTTTTCTTAAAGTCACTAGCTTCCATTTACTCCATTCTAATTTTTAAGGAAGTATTTTCTTCAGTGAGCTTTTGGACTTCCTCTTCCATTTGGCCAATTCTGCTTTTTAAGACATTCTTCTCCTCATTGGCTTTTTGGACCTCTTTTGCCACTTGGGTTAGGCTATTTTTTATGGTGTTATTCTCTTCAGTATGTTTGGGGTCTCTGTTAGCAAGCTGTTGACTTGTTTTTCATGATTTTCTTGCATAACTCTCATTTCTCCTCACAGTTTTTCCTCTAATTCTCTTACTTGCTTCTCAAAATCCTTTTTTGAGCTCTTCCATGGCCTGGGACTGATTCATATCTTTCTTGGAGGCTTTGGATGTAGGAGCCTTGGCTTTGTTGTCTTCTTCTGGTTGTATGTTTTGATCTTCTTTGTCACCAAAGAAAGGTCTGACATTTTTGTGGTGTTTGCTCATGTTACCAGACAATTACTTGAGTTTTAAACTCTTTGTTAAAGTAGGGCTCTGCTTCCAGTATAGAGAATGTACTGTCCCAAGCTTCAGGGATTTTGTGCAGCTATTTTCAGAGATACTTTTAGGAACCTATAAATTTTCAGTTCTTCCAAGGTGGTGTGATCCTTTCCTGGCCTGTGCTCTGGTCTATGAGTGACCACAAGCACTCTTCTACCTTGGAACTGTGAGGAAGATTCCATCTCCACCACTGCTACAAGTTCCATCATGCCAGCACTCCTCCTCACCCCAGGACCATCACCCAGAACTGTGACCCAGATCCAATCATGGGCAAAGCAAGAGAATCCTGCCTCAGCACCAGCAAAGAGATTCCTGCAATCCCCCTCTGATCAGCTACTTGAATCGCCCTCAGTGCGTGGGCCAGAAGCACCCAAAGCAGCTGCCACCCCGGGGCTGTGCCAGGAGTGGAGCTGGGACCAAGCTTATCTCTCACCATGGTCACAGACCTTTCCCACTGACCTTCTAAGTTGTCTTTGATGTTTGTGGGTTGAGAAGCCTGGAAACTGCCACAACTGCCAGTGATTCAGTCCTCTAAGGCCTGCTACAAGTTCTCTAAGGTCTGGTCTTTGCCTGCACACCCATGCTGAGCTGTGCTCCTCTCCCAGCCCAGTGCAATAGATCTTTCCAATCAACCATCCAGGTTGTCTTGGGTTGGAAATTTGTTTCACTCTTTCTTTTTTTTTTTTTTTTGGATTCTGCTGCTCTAGAAATTGTTTAGAGCCATTTTTAATGAGTATTTGGAGGGGTTTGGGGGAGAACTCAAGCAAGTCATTGCTTTTACTCCACCATCTTGGCTCCACTCTGCCAATTGCCTAAATATAAATTGACCCCAGTCAACCAGGGAGTTCCAAATCCCAGGGATATCTCTTAATATAGCATAGGAGGAATCAGCTAGCTAATAAAAGAAATTAGGGAAAGGTGAAGAAGACATTTAATTTCAAAGGACTTAATAAGCACCCATGCCCCAAAGCAGCATTATAGAGACATACTCCTGATACATTTATGATTCTGGGGCTCAGCCTAAGAACTGAAGAAAGTAAATTGCAGAGAGGACTACTGAATTTAGAAGAATAGGAATAGTTAAAGAGACTAGACCCTACTACAGTGGCCAATTGAAAGCTCCCTAAAGCAATGTTCATAATGGTTACCTTTCAGCATCCCAGGACAAAAGACAAGATGGCAGAGTGGAGGAAGCACTATAGTTGAGCTATCCCAACACACCCCTCCAACTTTAAAATAGTGCTTCAAATAAAATTCTGGGGTGGTACAGCCAACAAAAGGTCAGGTTGGGACTTTTTCTAGCCCAAGACAACTTAGGAAGTCAGAAGGAGAGGTCTGTGACACTGTATTGGGGGCTGGGCTGAAGGTAAAGAGGCAGCAACACCAGCAATGGGCATTGGAGGCAGTGACAGAAGCAGCAGAAGCTTCAGGAGCTCTCAAGCCAGAGATGGTAAGAGGATCAAGCAACTGGTCAAAAAGAGATTGCCAGGGACCCTGTGCACTAGATACAGAAGCAGGTATTGTTTCATTGTCTATACTCATTTCTGGGTCACATTTTCAGGAGTTCCCCTCCAAGTAGGAAGGGAAAAAGGTAAGAGAAAGAGGGGGTGATAAAGGGAAGGTGAATTAAAGGAGGTAATATTCAAAGGGAAAATAGACTTTTAAGAAGGGGCAGGATAAAAGAGTGAAAAGGAGCACTTTCAGTTACAAGGGAGCAGGAGCCCCGAGGATCAATATGGCTTGAGACTGTAAGGGAACAGGATCCCTTCCTAGGTAAGGACCAGAGTGCAGACCAGTAGAGAAGTGAACACAACTCTCCCCAGATCACACCACCTTGAAAGAACTAGCTCTGAAAACAGCAGTGCAAAAAAGGCTAAGCCTTAGGACAATAGCCCTTCCCCTAATCCCTACCCAACTTTTACATAAAGTTTAAGGTCAAGAAATAAGATGGGGAAATGAACAAACAACAACAACAACAAAACAACATGACAATCAAAAGCTACTATGGTGACCCGGAAGATCAAAACACAAACTCAGAAGAAGACAATAATGTCAAAACAGCTATAAGCAAAGCCTCAACAGGGAGTGGGGGTAGGGTGGGGGGAATGTGAATTGAACACAAGCCCAACAAGAATTCCTAGAAGAGCTAAAAAAACAATCCCTTTAGGAATCAGAGGAAAAGCTAGGTAAAAAATGAGAGCAAGGGAAGAAAATTATGAAAAGACAATAACTTAGTAAAAAAGATGTCCAAAAAACTACTGCAGAAAAAAAAATTTAAAAAGACAGAATTGGCCAAGTGGTAAAAGAAGTACAAAGTTTCACTGATTAAAATAACTACTTAAAAAGCAGAATTGATCAAATGGAAAAAGAGGTACAAAAGCTCACTGAAGAAAATAATTCTTTAAAAATTAGAATTGGGCAAGTGGAAGCTAATGACTCCATGAGACACTAAGAATCAATAAAACAAAGTTGAAAGAATTAAAAAGCAGAAGAAAATGTGAAATATCTCATCAGAAAAACAACTGAACTGGAAGAGAGAATGAAAAGAGACAATTTAAGAATTATTGGACTACCTGAAAGTCATGAGCCAAGACATCATATTTCAAGAAATTATAAAAGAAAACTGCTTTGACAACCTAGAACCAGAGGATAAAATAGAAATGAGAAGAATCTACTAATCATTTCCTGAAAGAGATCCCAAAATGAAAACTCCTATTATAGTCACATTTCAGAGTTCTCAGATCAAAGAGAAAATGCTTCAAGTAACCAGAAAGAAACCATTTAATTACAATGGAGTCAGTCAGGATCACATAAGATTTAGGAAAATCCACGTAAAATCATTTATCATGTAAAAGGAGCAGAGGGCTTAGAATGTGATATTCCTGAGGACAAAAAAGCTAGGATTATAATCAAAAATAACCTGCCTAGCAAAACTGAGTATAAACCTTTGGGGGGGGGGGGCGGGGAGGAAATGTACATTTAATGAAGTAGAAAACATTCAAGCACTTCTAATGAAATCACCAGAGCTGAATAGAAAATTTAAATTTCAAATATAAGACTCAAGAGAAACACAAAAAGGTAAAAATGAAAGAGAAATCAATAAGGGACTTAAACTGTTTGTATTCCTATATGGAAATATGATGCATGTAACTCCTAAGAACTTTATCAGTATTGGGGCAATTAAAAGGATTCTAAATAGAGTACATGGGAGTAAGTTGACTATGTTGGAATGATCTCAAAAAAAATGGATGGGTAAGAAAGAGGGATGCACTGGGAGAAGTGGAGAGGGAGATGAAGAATGGGGGAAATTACCTCATATAGAAGAGGTATGCAAGGAAGGGCTTTTACAGTGGAGGAAAAAATTGGTGAGGGGGGATGAGGAATGTTTGAATCTCACTCTCATCTGAATTGGTTCAAAGAGGAAAGAATATATATATATATGCAGTCAACTTGCTATAGAAATCTATCTTGCCCAGCTGGAAATTAGGATGGGAAAGGGGTATGAGATGGGAGGGGTGATAAAAAGGAAAATATATTAGTAGAGGTAGTGGTCAAAAACAAAACAGACTTTTGAGGAGGGACAAGGTAAAAAGAGAGAAAGATAAATAGAAGAAAATGGAATGGAGGGAAGTACACAGTTAGTAATCATAACTGTGAATATAAATGGGATAAGTTCAACCATAAAACAGAAAAGCATAGCAGTATGGATTAGAAACCAAAATTCAACAATATGTTGTTTACAAGAAACACACCTGAAACAACAACAAAAAAAAATACAGAGAGGCTAAAGCAGAATCTATTATGCTTCAGCTGAGGTTAAAAAAAGGCAAAAGTAGCAATTAAGATCTCAAACAAAGCAAAACAAAAATAGATGTTATTTGAAGAGATAAGCATGGAAACTACATATTGCTAAGATACCATAGTCAATGAAGTAATATATTCAATACTAAACATGCATGCACCGAATGGCATAGGATTCCAGTTCTTAAAGGAAAAGGTAAATGAGTTACAAGAGGAAATAGACAATAAAACTATACTAGTGAGGGACCTCAACTTTTCTCAGAGCTACATAAATATGACCATAAAAGAAATAATAAAGAAGTTAAAGAAATGAATAAAATTTTAGAAAAGTTAGACATGATAGACCTCTGGAGAAAATTGAATGGGAATAGAAAGGAATATATCTTTTTCTCAGTTGTACATGGCATGTTCACAAAAATTGACCATGTTAAGGCATAAAAGCCTCAAAAACAAATGTAGAAAAGCAGAAATGTTAAATGCAGCCTTTTTAGACCCTAACACAATAAAAATTATATTCAATAATGGAATTATTAGAATAGAATATGAAAGCATAGGTTAAAAATTAATCAGAAACTAAGTAATCTAATCCTAAAGAATGAGTGGGTCAAAGAACAAATCACAGAAACAATCAATAATTTCATTAAAGAGAATGACAACAAGACAACATACCAAGATTTATGGGATGCAGGCAAAGGAGTGCTTAAGGGAAAATTTATATCTCTAAATATGTGGGGGAAAGCAGATCAATGAATTGGGCAAGCAACTAAAAAAAAAAACTAGAAAAAGAACAAATTAAAATCCCAAATACCAAAAAGCAAATCCTAAAAATCAAAGGGAAAACTAATAATATTGACAGCAAAAAAAAAATCCATTTAACTAATAAATAAAAGTAGGATCTGGTTTTATGAAAAAAAAAACAATAAAATAGATAAAATCATTGGTTAATTGGATTTTGAAAGAGAGAAAAACTAAATTACCACTATCAAAAATGAAAAGGGTGAATGTACTACCACAGAAAATGAAATTAAAGCAATTATTGGGAGTTATTTTGCTCGATCATGTACCAGTAAAACTGACAAAGTAAAATGGATAAGTATTTACAAAAATATAAATTGCCCAGATTAACAGAAGAGAAAATAGAATACTTAAATAACCTTATCTCAGAAAATAGAAATTGTACAAGTCATAAATTAACTTCCTTAAAAAAAATCCCCTGGACCAGGTAGATTTAAAAATGAATTCTACCAAACTTTTAAGAAACCATTAATTCTAATACTACAAAAACTATATTTTTTAAAATAGGCAAAAGACTTCTACCAAATTCCTTTTATGACAAAAATATGATTTTGATACCTAAACCAGAGAGAGCAAAAACAAAGCAAAAAAATTATCAATCAATTTCTCTAATGAATATCAATGCAAAAAATAAATAAATAAAATACTAGCAAGGAGATTATTACAGCAGTATATCACAAAGAACATACCCTGTGACTAGGTGGGATTTGTTCCAGGAATACAGGGCTGGTTTAATATCAGGAAATCAATAAACATAACTGACCATATTAATAATAAAAATAATCAAAATCATGTGATTATATCAACAGATTAAAAAAAAGCTTTTGACAAAATATAATACATGTTCCTATTAAAAACACTAGAAAGCATGAGAATAAATGGAGCCCTTCTTAAAATAAACAATATCTATCTAAAACCAAGAGCAAGCATTATCTGCAATAAGGATAAACTAGGACTCTTCCCAATAAGATCAGGGGTGAAGCAATAATGTTTATTTTCACCAATCTTAATCGATATTGTATTAGAAATGCTAGCTACAGCAATCACACAAGCAAAAGAAATTGAATGCAAAAAAATAGACGAGAAAACTAAACTATTACTCTTTGTGGATATCATGGTATATTTAGAGAACCCTATAAAATCAACTAAAAATTTAGTTAAATAGATTAGGTATACAATACACAGTATTGTAAATGACCATAACAATATAGTGTTTGATAAAACCAAAATCGAAGCAATAGGGGCAAGAATTTATCATTTGACAAAAATTGCTGGGAAACTGGAAAGCAGTTTGGCAGAAAGCAGGCATAGACCAATATCTCAAATGTATACCAAAATAAGGTCAAAATGGGTAAATAATTTGGACATAAAAGGTAATAACAAAAGTAAATTAGGGGAGCATGAAAAATTTTACTTGTCAGACCTATGGATAAGGGAAGAATTTAAGAACAAATGAAAGATAGAGAGGATCACAGGAAGTAAAATGGATAATTTTGATTACATGAAATTAAATGTTTGCACAAACAAAACCAATGCAGCCAAAATCAGAAAGAAAACAGGAAACTAGGGGGATATTTTTACAGGATGTTTCCCTGGTAAAGACAGTTTTCAGAAGAGGAAACCAAAGCTATTAATAATCGTATTGAAAAATTTTCTAAATCACTATTAATTAAAGAAATGCAAATTAAAACAACTCAGAAATATCACCTCACACTTATTAGATTGACTGACATGACAAAAAAAGGAAAATTATAAATGCTGGAGGGATGTGGAAAAGTAGGTATACTAATACACCATTGGTAGAGTTGTGAATTGGTCCAACCATCCCAGAGAACAATTTGGAACTATGCCCAGAGGACTATGAAACTGTATACCCTTTGACCCAGTAATACCAACACTAGGTCTGTATCCCACAGAGATCAAAGGAAAAAGAAAGAGATCTGTATGTACAAAAATATTTATAGCAGCTCTTCTGTTGTGGCAAAGAATTGGGAAATGAGAGGATGCCCATCAATTGGGGACTAACTGAACATGTTGTGGTATACTATTATGATGGAATACTATTAAATGATGAGCAAAATGCTCTCAGAAAAAGGGAAGAATTAAATGAACTCATGCAAAGTGAAGTGAGCAGACCCAGCAGAATATTGTACACAGTAACAGCGATGTTGTAATAATGATCAACTCTGAAAGACTTAGCTCCTCTGATCAAGACAATGATCCAAGATAGGTCCAAAAGACTCATGATAAAAAATGCTATCCACCTCCATAGAGAGAACTAATGTACTCTGAGTGTAAACTGAAGCATATTTTTTCATTTTTTTTATTTTTCTTTCTTATTTTTTGTAACATGGCTAATATGGAAATATATTTTACATGACTTAACATGTAAAATTGTTGTCACAATGTTTGCCTTCTCAGTGGGTGGGGCAGGATCAGGAGGGAGAAACAGAATTTGGAACCCAAAATTTTTTAAATAAATCTTAAAATTGAGTAAATTTAAAAATTAAAGGAAAAAAATCTACATAATAGTTACCCTTAACTCTTAAGGAATATGGACCTCATCCAACCCTGGTGTTTCCCAAAGAACAGAGAACATGAAACCAGGGTTGGAGTACTCCTATGCATTTAGTGCATAATAGCACTGAGTTTTTGGAAGTAAAGGATTGCAGTAAGAAACACCTTTTCAGTAAGGACACCATAGAAAACAACTATCACTAAAAAAGTAACTCCCAAACAAATAAGGGATAAAAGAGATCAGAAAAAATGAAACAGATCATTTTGATTACATAAAATTAAAAATATTTTGCACAAATAAAATCAATTAATATAGAATTAGAAGAGAGAGTGAGAAAAACATCCATAGCAAATATCAACCATACAAACCTAACATCCAAAATACATAGGGAATTGACAAAAACATAACACCAAGAGCCATACCCCAATAGACATAGTCAAAAGATATTAAACATTTTCCAAAGAAGAGCTGGGGACTATAAGTGACCACATGTGAACATGTCCAAATAAGTAACAGATAAGTGCAAATCAAAATAATTCTGAATTTTTATCTGACATATACAAAATGACAAAGATGGCAAAAAAAATAGTCTGTGCTATAAGGACTGTGGGATAATTGGAACACCAATGCACTTTTGATTAAGCTGAAAAGTAACTTCCCTTTGACTCAGCAATTCTTCAATTGGACCCATGCCCAAGGAAATCAAAGGCAGAAACAAAGCTCCAAAATATAGCAAAATATTTATAATAGCACTCTTTGTGGAAGCAAAAATCTAGAAACAAGATGGGAATCCTTCAACTGAGTGATGGTGGAGAAAAAAATAGTATATAAATATGATATTTGTGTAGTAACCAAGAATAAATATGAGGAATTCAGAGAAACCTGGGAAGATCTGTATGAATTGATGTCTCCATCTATTGATTGTTTCAAATTTATTTTCTGTATAACTTGTTTGTATAGAGTCATTTGCATTCTCTTTCTGTCATTAGAATGTGAATTCCCTGAGAGCAGGTACTGTCTTTTACCTTTCTTTATGTCCCCAGTGTATAGCACAATGCCTGGCACATAGCAGGTGCTTTAAAAAAACGTATTGACTGAGTGATAATTAGGACCAAAAGAACAATATACAGTGACTAAAAGAATGTAAATAAAAAATGACTAAAAGATAATTGAACTCTCAGTACTCTCACTGAATTCTCAGTGAGAGTGGTGGAAGCATCATGAAACATAGCTCCTCCTTCATAGCAGAGAGAGAGAGAACAACTAAGATATAATATTTAATATGATATAAGATGCAGTTGACATATCAGATTAAAATATTTTATTTTTTGCTTATCACAAAAAAGTATTTAATTTGAAAGTAGAGGAGTTGAAATAACCATAATATGAAGACAAAAGTTATCAATAAAACTTTTTGGGTTTTGTTTTTAAAGAAAATAATATGTGAATGGAGTGGTAAAAGATTGCAGAGAACTAGAGAGGTTCCCCCAGATTGGAGAATGACAGATGTCATGATTTTCCCAAAGGGAAGGGAATAGAATCTCTAAGCTTGATTTTAATTCATGGAAAAATTCTAGAATATGTTATCAAAGGACTGGCTAGTAATCATCACGAAAAGCAAATGGTATCACGAAGAGATAACATAATTTAATCAAGCCCTCACTCCTTTTTTTTTTTGACATAGTTACTAGACTGGAAGATAAGAGAAATGCTACAGATATAGTTTGCCTAAATTTTGGCAAATATTTTGGCAAAGTTTCTCATGCTATTCTGGTGGAAAATATGGAAACACATGGATAAGATGAAAGTATAATTAAGTGAATTCTGAACTGGTTGAATGACCAGATCTCAAGAATCTGAACCCAAAGTTCAATGTCAATGTCAAGGAGATTTCCAACGGAATGTACCCAGGGTCTTGTGGTATCTAATATTTTAACCAGTGACTGGAACAAAAGCATAGCAAATATATTTAACAAATGCAAAGATGAAACACAACTGAAAGGGATAGAGTCAGGGTCCAAAACATCTTGACTACCTAGAATATTGGGCCAAATCAAAGAAGATGAAATTTAATAGCCATAACTCTAAAGTCTTGTGCTTGGGTTTGAAAAGCAAGCTTACAAGTATAAGATGGGAAAAGCCTGGTTAAAATTAGTTTGTCAGTAAGAGATATTGGAACTTTAGTGGATTGCAAACTCTGTGTGTCAATGGTACAATATGGAAGCCAAGAAATGGAATGGAATCAGATCTTAGCTGACTGAATAGGCTCTTAGCTGACTATCCAAGTCAGACCACACCTGGAGCATCATCTTCAGTTCTAGGTATAACCTTTTGGGAAGGACATTGCTAAGCAGGACAGTGTTCAGAGACTAGCAACTACAATGATGAAGGACCTTGAGCTCATGCTATATAAGTACAGCTCAAGGTTGGAATTCTGCAGACAAAGTCTGGATGACCACTTATCAGATCAGACACCAATTCAGGTCTGAGTTGTATATACTGTTTCTGAGATTCTTTCAAATTCTGAGGTTCTTCAAAAATTAGATTTGGGAGTCATCTGCATGGAAATGAGAGCTAAAGCTGTGGGAGTTGACTAAAGTTTCCAGAAGGAACAGCTGATCAACTGCATTGCATACTACAGAAGTCTCGTGAGTATGAGGTTTGGGAAAAGTCATTGGATTTGGTTCTTTGGAGGTCACTGGTGATCTTCACCAAAAGATTCTTATTAAAGCCTCTAAATGGCTGGACTTAAGAGTCCTGCCTCAGATACTTATTTACTGTGTGACTCTGGGTACCCCTTTCAACCTCAGTTTCTTCATCTGTAAAATGGGGCTAAAATAGTAGAAAAACAACTCAAAAAATTGTTGTGAGGATCGAATGAGATAACATAGAAAGAGATTTGACAATCTTAAAGTGATATATAAATGTCAGCTATTTTTTTTTAATAGTTTTCATGTTGGAAATTATTTGGACACTCCTTGTTGATAATAGGAACAAGGTGGGATGACTGCAAGACAGTGACTCACTTTCTCCCTTCCCATAATCTGTCTACAAAGTTAACAGCTATAGAGTTAACTGATAAAAAGAGCTAAACCCTTTGGGAGAGTGGAGAAATTCGTTTATTCTCAGCTATCTTGAAGAGGAAATGTTGAAGAGAAACCAAAAGAGCCCAGCCTGAAACTTTGAAAATAAAGAAGAAAAGATTCTTTCATTGGCTGCAGCAGCCACATCAAAAATAAATACAACATGAGATCTTTTCACCACATGAAGAGGGAGAACGCTAACCTCAGTGAGCTTCTAAACCCTTCACCAAGTTTCTTGGTACATCAGTAGGGTCTTAAAAAGAAAAACAAGCCCCATTGCTAAGCAACACCTAAATCAGCCCAATGCAGTTTGGGATCTGTAAGCCAAAAACTGTGGTGACATGTGAAAGAGTGTCCTGAAATCAGCAGCAGTGTCCCATGTCCTTCTGGGACCCTCACCAACTACCCATGACAAAACAGAAGTCTGAAAAGAGTGAAGGGCAGGATGATGAGGAAATAACCCTTCCTATACTGTATGGATTTCTAGTATTTGCGTGTTGAATAATTTTAGGCCAGATGGATCTTTTACCATAGAATAAGATGTCTGGGTCAGAATCCAGCTGTGTGATACTACTTCAGGTGGACCTCAGGTCCTGAGGACCCTGTGACCTTTCTCATCCAATGATCCATGGAGACAGGGCTGATTTCCATTGTCCCCTAGTAGAGATTTGGCAGCTAGGAGGCACAGTGGATAGAATGCCCGGCCTGAAGTCAGGAAGACATCTTCCTGAGTTCAAATCTGGCCTCAGACTTACTAGCTTACTAGCTGTGTGATCCTGGACAAGTCACTTAACCCTGTTTGCCTCAGTTTCCTCATTTGTCAAATGAGCTGGAGAAGGCAATGACAAACTCCTCTAGTATCTTTGCCAAGAAAACCCCAAATAGGATCACAATGAGCCAGATACAATTGAAATGACTGAACAACAATGAGAAGAGATTTAATATTGAACCTAAAAGATGTTCTACGGTCTGCACCCCTTGAGGAAAAATATCCCTACCTGAGACTAAGGATGCCTACATGGCATAACTCTTGATCCAGGCCCCCAAAAGTTGCAAGAAAGAACCCTTCACCCCTACTCCCAAAAAAGCACCCCCCCCCAAAAAAGCAACTTGACATGAAACTCTTGATTATGGGCACTAGTGAGAAAGCAGTATATGCATAACCCAAATCAAAAGATAATTTCAAAGTTGCTTATATATGTTTGGCATTAGAAAGAGTTTTAGTACTTAACATTTGACTGTGGGTGTGTCTAGCATCCTCATAATTCACAACACATGAAACAGAAGAATAGCACCAGAGTACGGAGACGTGGATCAGCAGGAACTGGAAAGCTGTCCAGCCCTCCCATCATACCTCCTCCTCAGCTCCTCTTTGTATCGTCCCCCTCACTCTGTTCCATGCCGGGAATTCATGGCGCCACTGTCCTCTGCTCTCTTCTTGTTAAACAGACCAACCTCCAACCTCTTCTTTCTCATAGTTTATTCTCTATCTTTCTTATACCTTTGGTGCTCAGGAGGGAAATGAGAGGAGAGGCATCATTAAAAGAGATTCATATCAAATGTTTGGAAATAGAATACTGGACCTTGGAATCCTGCTTCAGACACTTTCTAGCTGTGTCACCCTGGGCAAGTCACTTAACTTGTATCTGCCTCAGTTCCCTCATCTGTAAAACAGGGATAATAGCACCTACCTCACTGGGTTGTTGTGAGAGACAAATGAAATAGTATTTGCAGACTGCTTTGCAAACTTTAAGCACTATATTAAACTCTTGTTATTTGGTGACTGAGCTGGGGTAAGAAGAGACAGTGTGAGGAAGTCTCGGTATAAGGAGAGAGCTCTAAAGCATCACAGGGCCAGATATTTAGATCAATAAAAATGAAGTGAGTATCAGACGACTTCAGATTTTTCTTTGAATCCTACACAAAGTGAATGGGTGATGAGACAGCCCAAGCAGCCCAGGAAATGCATAGGGGACCCATGAAGGGAGAGGCCCTCTCTTGGTAGGAGATAGATTTGATTTTTAGTGAACAAAGGTTCCTGAAATGCTTGGGGGAGGGGCTGAAAGGGGGGAGGGCGAATTTACAACTCTGGCAATGCATTTCCTGCATTCCTAGAGAATCAAAATGTTGACATGTAAGAAGGAAACATAAACATAATGTATTCATATGAATGTATATAGAGAAACCTATGGGGGAAGTGAAGAGATCAAAAAAGGCAAAGAAAAAAAAGAAAAAAGAAAAGATGAAGAAATAATAAAAAGACAGTAGATACACATATATTGACACATACACATAATTTATCAAAGTTTGTCCGCGATATATGATTAATTTATTTTTTAATGTAAAGCCTCTCGAACTCAAGGGACTTTTATGGTAACGTTCCTCTTTTTTGTGAATGAGTAATAAAGTCATTTATTCTGTAGAAGAATCATCCAATTTTTGAACTGGAAAGGCCCTAAGAAATAATCTTTTCCAAACCCTTCATTTTACAGATGAAAAAAAGGAGGTATTGAGAGATGCTGGGCCTGGCCCATTGTGGCAAGGTTAAATGGTTTTTGCTCATTTGCTCATGGTAGTTCTCTTTTCTCTTTCTGGTCCAAGAGGATGCTAGTTTTGGTTGTGGAGATGACATAGGCCTCACAGTGTCCCCCTATCTCTATGTTATCCATGGCAGTATGTGGAAAAGAAGGTCGGATTCCCTGTCATAGTCTATAAACTCCTAGCAGAGATTCCTATAAAGTAGAAAGAGGCAGCATGGTACAGTCAGAAGACTTTGGGTTCAAATCCTAACTCTACCAAATCCTAACTCTACCATCTTGGGCAAGATTCTTAGCCTTTCTGGGCTTTATCTAACTTCATCTGTAATATGATGGGGTTGGGGTAGATGCCCTTTATAGTCCCTCGTAGGTCTAAATCTATAAACCTATAGATTTAGGGTTATATTGGGTTGATAGGTGGAGGTATGGCCCCATTGGCACACTATTACTGGATGACTGAATATTTGTACCTGTCCTGTAGTGGTTCACTCTACTCTGGCTTGATCCATGGCCCCTAAGGATGATAGGACAAAGAGGAAAGCAGGGCGGTGGGTGATGGGGGGAGAGACAGACAGACAGACATAGATACAGATATGTTCATATGTAGGGGATGAAGAAAGATCATTGGATAACGCAAGGGCATAGAAGGGAAGAAACTGAAAATTCATCAGTGTTGGGGTATTTGAAGGAAGGCACTTGGGGAATGCTCAGTAGAATCTGATGTCCCTCTCAATGACAAGAGATTAAGGCTAATGGATCAAACTTAGATTTCCTCAGAAACAAGGACTCTATATCCTTCTGAGTGTCACCTGACTCAATGTTTCTGAGCTGAAGAAGACAGCCCCTTTGATTTCCTTATAAGTAGCTAGAGAGGGGATAGACTGCAGGGGTGGGGAACCTGCAGCCTCAAGGACACATATGGCCTTCTAGGTCCTCAAGTATGGCTTTTAATAAAAGGATTTGTTCTATAAAACTTGAACTCAGTCAAAAGGCTGTATTTGAGGACCTAGAAGGCCACATGTGTCCTCAAGGCTGCAGGTCCCCACCCCTGAATGTTGGACCTGAGTTAGATTGCTGCCTTACTATCTATGTAACCCTCAGCAAGTCACGAAACTTCTGTTGGCCTCAGTTTCTATAGCTCTAAAATGGAGACTAGCACCTTCTCCATAGCGTTGTTATGAGGATATATACATATATATGTGTGTGTATATATATATATATATTTATATAGTGCTTTGTAAACCTTAAAGCTATTAACTATCATCATTATTATTAAAATTGGGAATGCTGAAAAGACAGCCATCACATTTCATCAAATCAAAAATCCTCCACCAAGAGAAAATTAGAGCAGAATAGAATAATTTCTTTCCAAAAGGGACCCAAAAAGCAAGCTTGAAAAAGGAACAGAAACATTTTCATAACATTCTGTCTTTGCTTGATTGTGTCTTCATTTTACACTGCTTGCTTTATTCTCTGCCCTTTTAACATAGCCAGCTGCCTTTCACATTCCTGATCAGAAACAGACTGACTCCAGGCTGTAACAGGCACCAGCTTCTTTGCAAAGATCATTCTGTGAACTGATCACATTGCCTGCATGCAGGGTCTATTAGCCCATCCTAAAGTTCCTACAAATGATTTTCTTTGCAAACTGCATGTGTGTGTGTGTGTGTGCGCACGCCTGTGTTCATGCATGTGTGTGTGTATGTGTGTGTGTATGTGAAGCCCTAACTACAAAAACAATGTTTGGAGCTGAGTATCCTGCCTACAATGGAGAGAAATAATGAATTACACAGTGGAATGCCTGGTTCATAACTAGTTCAGGTTTATCCTGTTATCAACGAAGCAGACAGAGGAAGTGACATCAGTGACTCAGGGTCTCGTTTGAAGCACAGGAAGCTTAGCAAGAAACTGCATCCCTAGCTGCTGGGCAGGAAACATCCCTGTTAAACTTATGTTGAGAGAACTTTAAAAAAATTAGTTTGCTTACATGTTTCTCAGGTTTAAAAACATGTGTCTGTCACATGATGAAGGAAGATGTTACAGATGCGCAACTAAAACTTGGTGTTTTGAAAAGGATAGGGAGGCCAGTCCCCAGGTTTCCTAAATCGTAAACCTTTTGGGACAAAGTTTTGCAATTTGGGAATGATGCTGGGTTGATCAATTACTTATAATCAGAAGTTAAAGGCACATGCTTGATGCTGGCCCTTGGGGTCCTATTTTTGCCTCAATATTCAAAGATCTCAATTTCTTTGGTGTCCTTGTAACAGAAAATGGAAGCATGCTCATAGACTGGTTAGCCAAAGTTTTTCTTGTTGGAGGATAGCTCTTAAGCTTTCTGTGTGTGTCCTGGGCGTCTTTGGCAATATAGTGAAGCCTATGGACCCCTTCTCAGAATAATGTTTTTAAATGCATAAAATACATAGGACCAGAAGGAAAATGAATTATTTTGAAATACAATTATCGCATTTTTTAAAAAACAAGTTCACAGGCCCTAGTTTAAGAATTTCTGGATACTGTGCAAAATCATTTTACTTTGACAACAAAGAGCTTTCTAACCATCTCTATCCTCTCTCCTCTCCCCTGCTGCCCCCCCCTACATATACACCGCCAGCACACACACATACCAAGCCCCTAACCTCAGGGGACTGAATAAAATATCCAGAACATGAACCCATCCAGCTGCCCTTTCTTTCCACTGAAACAATCAAGAATGATGGCAGATTTAATATATTTGATTAGAGAAACTCCAGTTTGGTGTGCTTGAATCAATGGTCTTTGTCTTAAGAGCTTGATGGCCTGATTTCAGTGGAATGTCCTATAAAGCCTGTTGCCAGCTCACTTAGACTGGGAGGGGATTCAACCTCAAAACTCATATGGTTGGCACTGTCAGGAACCAGGATATTTAGGCAGAAGAGAATGCCAGGCCTACTGTTCATTGATCAGAGGGAGAGCCACTTCATTTAATCAGGGCTATGTAACTCTTGGTGTTGTAGTCTCAAAGGGTAAGCAGTCATCCACAGAAATGCGAATATTCATTGGTTTTACTTTTTTTTTCTCATCTGATAGAATTTTTTTCCTTCACTTTTGAAACAGCCCTTATTCCTGTTAAAATACAAGAACAACCTAAGAGACTGGGGCTTTGTTTTTAAAGAAAAGCATCAGAAAAAAAGGATAATCACATATATTCACTGAGTAAAAGGGACTCAGAATGAAGTCTACTCTCTAAAATTCCACCAAAACTAGGGAAATTATTTACAATTAACAAATATTACTGGTGAGGGGAAGACAGAGTGCTTAGGAAGTACACTCAGCAAGTGTGTGTGTATGTGTGTGTGTTTGCATGCACATGCATTAGAAACACTAACTATATTTGCTCGATGAATAAATGAAAAGAGTTTCCTGACTATAGGTTAATACAAATAATTATTGTCACGTAGTTTACATCTTAGTTAGAGATCAGATTTTAGGACATAGATCACAGGCAGTCTTCTGCTCTTTTCTTTTTTTTTTTCTTTTTTTTTTAAATGACAAAGTCCCGAGGTGCTTGTCTTGGCTTGATTTCTCCTAGTATCCACCCTGAAGCAGTCCCAGGGCTTAGATTCTGCCCAACATAAGCTCTGCTTGTATTACAGAGAAGGAAACCGAGGTGCAAAAGATGACATGCCCAAGTTCACTACCAGCCAAGATGGAAATAGGATCCAGGTTTTTGGAGTCCAGTCATCATGCCCAGTCAATGAGTCAGACTGTCAACAATGTTTATTGAGCACCCGCCATGTGTAGGGCACTGTGTTAGGCACCATAGGGAATGACAAAGGAAATACACTATTTGCTGTCTTTCACAATGCCAGCTCAGAGATGGCCCACCCTAAACCCCCTGGAGTCACCAAAGGTTTTAGAATGTGAATTTCTTTGCAGACATCCCAAGACTCAGGCATATTAAAGGACCCTGGCCCCTTTTTATCTTGGTATCCAAGTTTTTTTACCCCTTGGTCAGTAGACAGAGAGAGTGAGCACTGACTTAGAATATGGCCCATTTCCCCCTCTGAGTTTGAAATAATCCAGAAAAGATTTCCTGGGAGAAGACATAGGCTACACTTGATCACTTCTCCAAAACTGGGCTGTGCCCACTTTGTGACTAAAACGCAGGCAGCTAAGGGGCTGCCCAGGGTCTCACCAGGTCAGGGCAGGACAAGAAGAAAAACTTCCTTGTGAAGAGGGGTTGCTTTTCTCCTCCTTGCCTAATGTGAAAGCTGGAATTTAAAAAAAAAACTAATAATAATAATTTCTATTGTATAAGAAATAATATGAAAAGAATTTTGTATCCTATTATGGCATTGTGTTATAGTAATGGAATGCTCTCCCCGCCCAGTCTGGCTCACTGTCCGCCGGACCTTGCCAACAATTATTCTGTTCCATGGTGTGTGAGTGTCACAGTGGGGACAGCCTCCTGAGTCAGAAATAGACAGGGAAAATGCAGAAAGCTGGAAGGAGGCTATCCCTTTCCTCCCATTCAGCCCACCCCCACCCCCTACCCCCCAACCATTCTGTCCACCTCAGTCAGACAGTTTTGTTCATCTTTCTGCAAGCTAACAATGGCCTGCATGAGCAATTCCCGGCTAAGAAAACCACTGTACTCATTATCTTAAAGGAGAAACAGTACTGGCCAAGGAAGGAAAGACAAAACCTCCTCTGAGCACTGCCCTGTCCCCTGCTTAAAAATAGGCGTGTAAAAGTATGCTTCGTGGGAGGGGTTTTTCTTTGGGTACTAGAAGAGGGCCAGTTGTCAAGTTGTTTTTTTGTTGTTGTTGTTTTGGGTTGTTTTTTTTTTTTTTTTGGTTTTTTTTTGCTTGTTTTGTTTTTAGTAATTTCAAAATAATTTCCTGGACCTAAATGTTTGTCGTGGGTCTTCAGATTTCTTCACTAAAGGGAGCATAAATTCTACAGAGGTTAATGGTAGTTAACAGCTTTCAGGTTTCTGAAAGGTTATTATGCAGGGGATGGTGACGGGCTGTTTTCCATTTCCACTAGAACTGGTGAGGAAATGAACATAAGAGGCAGCATGAGAGATTCAGGTTAGACATGAGAAAGAATTTCCAGTCTGAGGAATGCTAGCCACTGGAATGTTAACAGAGGAAAGTTGCGAAATCTCTTCTGGAAACCTAGTTTGTCTGGGATCTCGTCTGAAGGCAGGGGGATGGACTATGTGACCTCGCCCCTGTCCTTCCTAGTCCTCTGATTTTATGGAAAGTCCATGAGTTGTTGTTGTATTGCTGTTAACTTCTCTGTTGTTATATGTTTGGTGTTGAAGTTCAGTTCTTATCTAACAGATAGCCCTATTTGAAGGAAGAACATGACCTCTTCATTTTCTCTTGACCATGTCCAGTCCCAAAGGCTTCTTACAATCTTTGCTTAGGAAATACCTCCCAGGGTAACCTCTTCCTTTTCAGCTCACCAGGCAGTATCACACACTCATAGTGTTAAACAAAAGCTATGAAGGTGTGGCTGGGTTGTTGAGGTTTTTTTTTTTTCTTTCCCTTCCTTTTCCTTTTTCTTAATAAAACTCGTTCAATTACATATAGGTTCTCAGCAGGCCGGCCAAGCCCTCCTCCACACCAGGATGACGTCAGCAAACCCAGGAAGCTTTCAGAGCCAAGAAAGCCTCAGACACAGGAGGAAACAGTTACAGGTCTCTGAAGTGTTTTATGTCTGTGAGGTGTATAAGAGGGAGGACTTCTATCCACTGAGGACCAATATATCCAAGTATAGGTAAATGACGCTGAAGTGGTCAGCCTATGATTGTCCGCCAAAGTTGCCAAACTATAGAAAAGAATTGAGGAAGATAATTGTTCTATTCATTTTGAGGTCATTCATTTATTCATTCATGCATTCTTGTGACTAATTAATTAATTAACTAATTTAAATGCTTCCTATGTACAAAACACAGTGCTAGTTGTTATGAAGGATACAAAAATGTACAAAACATTCTCCCTGCTCTCAAGCCAATCACCATAATAGGATAATAGATTTAGATCTGGAAAAGACCTTTTGTTATTCAGTCATTTCAGTCCTGTCCAACTCTTCATGACCCCATGTGGGGGTTTCTTGGCAAGGGTAGTGAAACATTTTACCATTTCCTTCTCCAGTCCATTTTATGGATGAGGAAACTGAGGCAAACAGGGTTAAGTGACTTGCCCAGAGACACCCAGCTGGTAAGTATCTGAAACCGGATTTGAACTCAGGAAGATGAGTCTTCCTGACTCCAGGCCCAGTACTCTATCCACTCTGCCACTCTAATACAACCTTCTCCCTTTTCACAGATAGGAAGCTAAAACTTAGAAAGGAGATTTGCCCAATGTCACACAGGCGTAGCAGTAAGTAGCAGATCCAGGATTTAAGTCCAGGCCCTCTGACACCAAATTTCATGCTTTTCCCCCTGGACTAGGATGGCTCCTCAGTTTAATAACGAGACAAAGACAACTGACTAGACTAGGCAAGGAAGGAAGTGAGCGCCTATTGTGGGCCAGAGACTGCAAAAGGGAGATAGACCTTATTCTCAAGGAGTTTACTTTCTATGGAGAGGTACAGAATGTTTACAAATTAGTAAATACAAGATAAATACGTAGTGAATTTGGAAAAGGATACTAATGACTGTAAGCATCAGGAAAGGTCTCTTGAAAGAGATGCTGCTGGAGCTGAGTCTTAACATGAGCTGGTATTGGTAAGAGTTCCAAAGTGAAAAGGGAGGGAATTCCAAACAAATCCAAGACATTCCAAGATAACTGTAACATAAGACACATATGACCAGTGCTTCAAGTGCCATGAGAGGTGTATATTTTAAAAGTGCTATGAGAGTTGAATGGAGAGAAATATTGTTTCTGGCTTGGACAACCCTAGAAGTTACAAAGAAGTAGCTTTTAATTTGAGCATTGAAATTTAGATAAAGATCTAGCTGGGCATTGGGGCATTTCAGGTTCATGGAACTGTATAAGCAAAGACTTGGTGATGTGTGGAGAATATAGTAATTAGCATGGGTGGGGAACCTGCAGCCTTGAGGCCAACATGTGTCCTTCTAGGTCCTCAAGTGCAGCCCTTTGACTGAATCAAAACTTCACAGAACAAATCCCCTTAGTAGAAGGATTTGTTTTGTGAAGTATAGATTCGGTCAAATTTATACTATACAAAGTTTATACTATGAAGTGTCTATGGGGATCAATAAGGTATTTGGTTGAAGTATAGGGTACATGACAGTGAGTTGTTATGAGCTAAGGATAGAAAAGTAGTTTGAGGCCAGATAGTGCAAGGCCTTGAATGCCAGGGTAAGGAATATGGCCTTTATTTAGTACGCAACAGGGTGTCATTAAAGGTGTTTGAACAAGAAAGTGATGTAATCAAAACTTTGTTTCAGAAAGCTGAATCTGGTGATGATATATGGTAAAGGTGACAAACTCAACTAGAAATTGATTCTTGCCAAAGTATATTGACTTAGAAAACCACAAATCAGCATTATCTATGTCGCACCGCATTTTTCTTCATGTTTTTAAATATTTGCCAATTACATTTTAATCTAGTTTGACTATACTCTGGACTTTCACAGGCCCAAAGTTTGACACCACTGATGTATAGGATGATTGGAGAGAGAGAAACTGGTGACCAATTAGGAGACAACTAGGCCAGGTGTGAGGTGAGAAAGGTTTGAAATGAGGTGGTAGCTATGAGAGCAGAAGAGAAGGGACATATGTGAAAGTCATCATATTAACAGAATCACTAGGATTGATTAGATCTTCGGAAATGGGAGAGGAAAGAACCAAAGGCAGAACTCCAATGTTGGAGCTTTAGTGACAGGGAGGAATGGTGGTGACATTAATGGAAATAGGTCAGAAAGAAGAGTAAATTTAGCAGAGAAGATGAGTTTGGCTTGAGGTGTCCCATGGGACATCCAGGTCACGGTATTTAGTAGGTAGCCGAAAATATGGGGTTGGAGTTTGGGAGAGATACTGGGATTTTATATACAAAAATATTTGAGATATGAAATTTGAGTTTGGGGAGTCATCAAAATAGACAGTTGAACTTGTGGTAGTGGATGAGATTACCAAGGGAAAAAGAATAGAAACAAACAGAAAGGGGAAGGGAAGGGGAGGGGAGGGAGGGGAGGGAATTGGACAGAGCCAGGATAACACCTATTTTATAGTGGGAGGGGGAATAATGAACAGTGTACGCCAAGAAGGAATAGCCCAAGATATAGGAGAAAACCAGGAGAGGGATTTATCAAAGAAACCAAGGGAGAAGAAAGTTTTAAGAAGGAAGAGGGTCAACAGTATCAAACCGCTGAAGAGAAGTCAAGGAAGATATGGAATGAAAGACATCCAATACATTTTGAGATTAAGTAGTCATGGAAATCTCAGAGAAAGCAGTTTCAGTTAAGTGGTAGTGACAGGAACTAGAAGGTGTAATTAGTGAATGAGGAAGAGGAGTTAAGGAATGTGAAATTCGCTGATGAAAGAAAGGTGAAAAAAGGAGAACAATTGTTCATGTGAATAAATGACTAGAAGAAAATTTTAATTTAGGATAATGGAGCATGTTTGTAAGATGAGGGGTGGGAGCCAGTGGAAAAAGAGGAATTGAATATGCAATAAAAGGCATAGAAGATAGGCACAAGCCACAGTGGGACGTTTTACTCACCAATGCAGAGAGCAGCAAGGCTGTTAAGTCATCTACATATTAAGAGCGCCTACCACTACTCTAGATTGCAATCTCTTTAGGGATGAAAAATAGTAATAACTGATATTTATAGTTAAAGTTTGTAAAGCACTTTGCATACATTATCTCATTTGAGCTAGATTCTACTGCTCTTATTGATCTCATTTCATAGAAAATGATACATCTAAGCTTCTGGGAACCCCATGGCCACATGCTGAGCTGTTGTGCCTTTTTGTTAAGGAAGAAAGTCCTGCCTCCATATAAAATTATCTACTGTGGATCTCGCCATACATTCATAGAAACCTGCTGCCCCTTGGAAGGAGGAGTATGTGTCCGTGTGTCTATGTGTTTAAAGAAAAGGGTTCCTATTAGAATAATTACTCATCCAGGGCCCAACACAGCTTTCTGTACGTGTACTTTAATAATTACTATTTTACAATCATAACGAAATAATTAACAACGATGCCATTTGACAGGCATATGGAGAAGCAAATTGTGCATGTTTGTGAAAGCCTCAGTGCATGCAGAATAGATAAAAGAATCAGTTTAGACTGACATCATTTTCAAATAGCATTAATAAGTGAGTCATTGGCTGCCCTGGGTGCCATTATATAAAGAGAAACAAGGTCCATATTACATACCAAGGCCTTGTCTTCTTGGAATTTCCTCCATTCAAAAATACGTAACAGCAGACGGGGTACCCATTACCCCTGACACAGACATATTACAGTAATGCAACACTTACCATTTAACTTTACCTCCTCCCACAAGGAAAATAAAAAAAAAGACTCCATGCTTTGATGAATCTGTTGTGATTGGATGCCAATCAATGAGCATTTATTAAGGGGCTACTATGTACCAAGCACTGAGCTAGCTGCTGGTGACAAAAAGAATGAAAAAAGCCTTTGACCTCTCAGGGTTGAACTAGTGAAGGGGAGACACCAGGTATACAGGTCAATACAAAAAAGATAGGAGATAATTTGGAGGGGAGGCACTCACAAAACTGGGGCTGGGAGATCAGAAAAGGCTGCTCATGGAAAGTGGCCCATGAATTGAGTTTTGAAGGAAACCAGAGATGCTAAGAAGTGAAGGTGAGGAGGAAGTACATTCCAGGCATGGGAGAGAGGCAGTACAAAGGCATACAGAAGATGGAATCATGGTGCCAACATCCCCTTCAATATTTAAATACTTTCTTAAAAGAAATTTAAAAAAAACCTCAAGGGAAGGAGAAGTGGGCCATATTGTCAGACAGTGTTTTCCTGGGCACTTAACGGTATGGCAAGGGGCACTGTGAGGAAAGCACCCTAATAAGGCTGAATCTCTGGAATGTTTGAGGTTCATCACCTATATATATATACATATATTGGTTAGGTATGAGTTATTTTACTTTGCTCCCACTCATTGTTTCCCTGGTGGTTATCAAAATGTGGCTCATGTCTCTCAAAGAACCCTTAGCTTCCATGCAAACACTCAGATTGACAAAATATAGAATACAGGTCAGTTTTTATATAATCTAGCAAAAAAATATTGAAAAGACATCCACCTGAGTTTATAAGCAATCAATACAACTCTCCCCTCTACTAAGTCCTACTGTTTCTGTTGCTATCTCAACTTAGAGTACTATTTTAGATGTCCCCTCCCACAAGTAGAAATAGGAATTATTAGAGAGTTGAGTAACTTCCTTACTGTAGGCTTCTTTTCCCACAAAATTATTTACAATCTTTCTGACTTATAACATTAGCCTAGGTGGTGTCCTACCAATGGGGATGAATGGTCCAAGTTGGCTTCCCGTATTATGGTTCCCTGTCTTGCCAAATCTTCTTCTCTTCCACATTTCCATCTGCTGATAGTTGGTTCCTCCATGACTCCACATCCATCAAACTGTATCTCCAAATTGGTCTGTGTCACCATCTGGTTCCAGTTCCTCCTCTTCTGGAGGTTCCCTGTGGTTCCCTGAAGAGAGGTCAGAACCTCCACCTGGCTCCTAAGAAATCAAGACCTTAACTATTTGCAGGTACTCTCTGTGTGTATTTGTCCAATCTTTGCCTCTAGTCTGACCTCCCTAAAGTGAACTAGATATGAACTTGGATCTGTACCAGAATAATTGGTGGGGCAAAAACTCAGGACAAGAAGAATTCATATCTTGTCAGGGAGACATAAAGTGGAGAGGCTCTTCTGGGAACATGCCTCAGCATTCTATTTGAGGGAGATGGCAGATTTTGACGAAATGTGGCATAATTCTAACGGACACCATTTAATTTATGGTTAAACCTACAATCTTGGAAGAAAATGGTAGTCAATAAAAGTTTTCCAAGGGTCATAGCTATAAATTTTCTGTAATTCATTTTCACTTAAATGTGATTCAAAGCCTAAATCTGCAGAGATTAGTGACTAGATCGCATGAGATTTATAATGTTTAGAACTCCTAGTTATGGAGGGACTTCTGATTTTGTTTTATATAGTTATATATTTCCATATTCATAAGATCATAAGATCATTGACTTAGAGTTCTTCCTTGATTTAATAAAAAAATTTCTGAATAAGCTAATTTTCTTAAACTTTCCTACCTCCATCCCTACCCTGTCCCCTTAAATTATTTCCTTGTTCTCTGGATCTCCTCCATGTTCACTACATCTTCATTAAATTGTGGAAATCTGTTTGCCCCCTAGTATAATCACAGTGTATATCATGATATGTACATATATATATATATATATCACAGAATAAACACAGTATACACAGTATACAGTAATATTGTTCACAGATGCACACCAATTCTATTCATCTAATCACTTTCTTTCAGGGTTCTGAATGAATAGTACACATTTTGTTCTGAACTAAAACTTAACACACCTAATTTTATGCACTTGTAGACTTGGGCCCAGAGAGAGAGAGAGAAGATGAGTGACTTGCCCAGGGTGATACAGCTAGTTGGTGACACAGGACTAGAGCCCAGGTCTGATCAAAGAACTACATATTTTGTGTCCATGATAAAGATGCTTGGAGACAGACTTACCTTGGACATTAAGTCTGGTCTCTGAAGTATCAGAACTATTGTGGTGGTGGGCCAGCTATGTGAAGAGAATGGACTACAGCTGCAATGGGAAAAGAAGTTTCTCAAGAACATCAGGGAATGAAAAATCAAAGAGCAAAATAGGAATCACATTTTTAGTAAATACGACTGCATCATTTTAAGATGTCATAATCATTTATTTTTTGTGAATTTAGTTGAGGATATAGTAAGCCAATGTGGTATACAGTGGAAAGGATCCTGGAATGAAAGTCAAAAGCCCTGGATTCTAGCTCTATCTCTGCTATTAGCTGCATGATATCACTTGACCTTCCTCATCCATAAAAATGAGGGAATTGGATTAGAATATCTATATGGTCCCTTATAGAGGTAATACTATATACATATATACACGGATGTATATACATATGTGTATGAGGGGCAGTGTGTCCTAATGGACAAACAACTAACCTTGGAGTCGGGAAGTCCTGGGTTCAAGGCCCACATTTGAAACATACTGCCCAGCCAAGTCACAACCTTTTAGTACCATGGGCAACACTTCAAAACTGGAAATTGAAGGGAAGGTGCTGACTCCTATTGATAGAGGGAAATCCCTCACCAAAAGTCTCATATACCAATGAAATAACAAATTCTATCCAAATAGTAGATATAGATACAAACATATATAAATATAAATATGTACACACATATATATGTATGTATGTGATTTATATATAAAATTTTATCACTCACAAGGTGACCTTACTGCAGTTGTTCAGTCATTTCCATCTTGCCTGATTCTTCATGACCCCATTTGGGGTTTTCTTGGCAAAAATGCTAGAGTGGTTTGCCATTTCCTTCTCCAGCTCATTTTACAGATAGATGAAGAAACTAAGGCAAACAGGGTTCAGTGACCTGCCCAGGGTCACACAGCTGGTAAATGTCTGAGGACTGATTTGAACTCACATCTTCCTGACAACAGGCCCAGCACTCCATCCACTGTGCCACCTAGCTGCCAGACCTTCTTGCCCACCATGTCATTATGTTATGGCCAACCATAACACATTTTTCTCTCTTCAAAAAAAGATGCATACACAGTTTTCATGGATGATGGGAAATAGGTATGGAAAAAAGATGGAAAGATAAGAAGAGTTAAGACACTGAAATGAGGAATATGATAACCTTTTTTTCTATTGTTTTTCCTTTCACCTAATCTATTTCTAGTAAGATTACTCATCTCTTTCCAGTGAATCTATGCAAAACTTTTGCATAAGACCTTTCCTCAAATTAGAAATCACAGTATAGGTTATGAGACATACAATTTGTTATGTAATGGGAAAGAAAAGTTGATTATATATGGACAAAGATCCTATTTAGTCTAACAAAATCTATCCTCTTTCAATAGGTATCATATACAAATGAATGAATTCACATTGAAGTAAATAATAGTACATGTCTCAACATCTAATTTTGATAGGTATCTTTATTTCTCTAGCCTATCACTTTTTCATTTATAAAGTATACATGTCAACACCATATTCAAATGTCTTTGAGGATGTGGTTTATAATAATCTTTGGGATCCCTAGACAAAAGAAAAATGCTATAGAATGTTTAGTTATATTTTTTCTCTGTATTAAATCCACAATATTTTTATAGTCAAACTGTGTTAAACAGGGATGATTGGGTTGCATTAGAAAAATTAACTCAAAAACCAAGAAAATTGCACTTGAATAGTATTCTTTCTCTTTCAATGCTTCAGTAGATCTGTGATTTCATCCACATGTCCACTATCCCCAGAAGTTACAACTAATCCATGTCCCTTTTCCCCCAGTGCTATTCTTGTCTCTATTCTTGATTGATGTGCTGAAGCTTTCTTCTGGTTCTCTATAAATGTCCTGCTCTGCTGCCTCATTGTGGGATGAAGTTGACTCTGAATTCTCTTAAAGGCCATGCCAGCCTCTCACAAGCTCTAGAACATTCTATCAATCTAGCAAGACTTTAAGGACAGTCCCAGTCACAATACTATTTAGAAACTGGATTGTTAAGGTTGGAGAGTCTCTCAGTACTGGCAGGTTGGCCACAAAATAAGGAATAATTTGATCATGGCAAGTGAAAAAAACCACACAACACAAAAACTCTAAAATGATGAAAGGCCATGTCATCAAAAATTTAAGCTAAAGGTCTGCAGCTGGTGTTCGCTAACTCTGATAAATACTTGAACTTGGACACTATCCCAGAGAATTAAGTAGAAGTGAATGGTGGTAGAAGCAAAGAGTTTAGGGGAAAAGAGTTTACAATTATCCATGTTAGAGGGAAGCCAAGATGGAACTCAGGCTTTGGGAATGGAGAACACATAGACATCTCAAAAGTTATGAAAAAACAATAGATGCTGTGAAGGATCTCCATACCTATGAGCTGGGACTGTTGATACCAGGGAAAGTGTCAAGTAATTGTTTAAAACAATAGTTCTGACACAGAGAAGGTATAAAAGTTCCTTACCTACAGCTTTCACCTTGAGATGATTACAGATTATTACAGTCAAAGAAAGACAGACAAAAAGAAATTTTCCTACAATGATCAATTACTGAGAATTGGTCCGGAATTCTGAAAATTAATAGAGGAATCTCTTTCTTTTAAGGGGGTAATACCTTCAGACCAATTCCTCATTGGCAGATTATTTTTATCATTTTCCCTCATTTCTTGTTCATTCTCCGACTTCTCCCCAACTTTCCCCAACCCTAGTCCCATAACATAAGAAACCCCAGGGGCAGACCCTCTCTCTAAGTGTAAATTATTGCCTAAGGAATGAAAAGAGTGTGTTCCATCAGGAAGTATCTATAAAATGGATCCCACACCCTGACCTTCAACTAGCCTCCCTAGGAACAGAGCTGTTGAAAGGCTGAGTTTGCACAAGAGACTGCAATTGCTCTTCAACATCAGACCTATATGGTGCCAGGGTAGAATCTGCATCTTGAACAGGAAAATTTGGCAGACCAACATGGATACTTACATATGGATGCCCATTATTTCCCTGGCCTCTATCAGTTACACATAACATTCACAGAAGGTGTTTCATAACTATCAGTAACAATAAGTGGTTCTCCCACTGCTCTCTCGTTATAATAATATAGCTGAGCTTTGTTAATGTTTTAGACTCCCAAGCACTCTGCATATCATCTCACTTGATCTTTACAATTTTTCAAGTTAAGCTTAACGTGGGTTATCCTTATTTTGCCAATAAGGAGACTGGGACTAAGAAACAGGTTGAGATTTGCTCAGGACCACACAGGTAAACAAGAATTTCAGGAGAGAATCTAACCTAACTCTGCATCCTCTGCTCTACCTAAGTAGAAGGTAAGCTCCTAATGGGCAGGAGCTGTTTCATTTTTATCTTCTTATCCCCAGTGACTAGCTGCAGCACCTTGCACAAAGCAGGCTGGCTGCCCCAGTTCTCATAAGGTGACTTTGACCTTAACCCTCACCACCACACCTCAGTAGACTTCTCACTTTGATGAGCTTTCCCTTCTGCATTTCCCTTCTGAGAAAAGACTCAGACTTTCCTTAAGGGCAGGGATTATCTTTCTCTTTGCTTTTGTATGTATTCCTAGCACTTAGCAAATAGTAAACACTTAATAAATGCTTGTTGACCTGACAAGTTATCTCGAAAGGATCCAAGCATCCTTTCCATTTCCTGTAGTCTCCTCACCATGCCAGCATGAGTGTACCCACTCTCCTCCTCACCCTCTTTCCAGCACCCCTTCCCATGTTGTTATTGCCTTTCCCCATTAGAATGCAGGCTTCTTTAGGGCAGGCTTATATCTGTAATCTTAGCACTGTGCCTGCCACATAGAAAACCCTTAATAAATGCTAAGTAAATTAGCAAACAAATTAATAAATCAATGCATTAGGTACACTAAAATGATTTTTTGGTTGTTGTTCCGTACCATGCTACCTCTCTCATTTCTCAATTGGCACAGGAGCACTGACTAGTCATTTATAATATTAGCTTGGTGTCGTTTTGTAAGGAAAAGAGAGCCTAGCTTCAAGGGGATGAAATTTATAAAACAGGAAAATCTCATTGGGAGGAGTATGGTCATGGTCAGGGAATGGGGAGGGGGTGCCAGGAGATTGTAGGAACATCTGTTCAGTGGTTGGGGATTGGCACCACATATCAACAGTGAAGATAGGTAGGCCTGAGTGGTAACTCTAGAAGCACACTTGGATATAAAGGTGCCAGGCCAGGGAAGATAGGGCATCAAAGCTAAAAGGCATCACCTACTTCATTATTTTACAAAGTTCTGAATACAGGTAGGGACAAGAGGTTGGTACACATAGAATGGCAAAGGGTGGCAATAGCCAATCTTTCCAGCAGGTAGCAGGATAATGGGAGGGGAAAGGAGGGGATAGAGAAGGTTAGTTTAACTCGGGCACAGATGCCATCATACTTTCTTAGCACCCATAAGGAATAAAAAGGGCTATTTTAAGCAGGCATTAGAGAAATAATCTTTGCTATTTATATAGTGTCTTTGCTTTCAGGAACTCCAAGTGCTTTCTGAATATGATCTCATTAATCCTCGCCCTCTCCCTCCCCCTAAGGGAGGAAGGAAGCCTTGTGCTACAAGAGTAGACAGGCCTGTTTCTACAAGAGACTATAGAATGGGTCCTCTCTGATGAGTAACCTTGGTGAACCTACAGCTTTGCTCCAGTCCAGATGACATCATGGAAGGACTATAGTCCTCTTCTCCCTGATACTTATGACTCACGAGCTCAGTTCTGAAACACATATCACTAATCACAAATGAAGAAATTAAGTAACCAGGGAGTCAGTGGGGAGTTGAATTAGGGAAGCCAAATGGATTCCTTGCGACAATAGTGTGTGGGTTTTTTGATTCTGCATGGGATGTTGAAATGTTCCTGTGTCTCCAGGTTCCCCTCTCCCCATCAGGGGCAGCTGTCCAGAGTATCTATGCCTATTCCCCTACTCCTGAACCAGTTTTACTACAATGGGACTGCCTCATCAGCGTACTCATCAGCACACGCTTGACACTTTATCTCTGACACACACCGCAGAAGTAAAGTTTATTCCCCCTGCCTGGGCTCCCACAACCTCACTCTGGGGACTGTCGTGTGGGCTCCTTTTTTTAGTGGCCACTCCCAGTTTTCAGATATCAACCTCTATAGAGGCTTATCTTGGAAATCAGCAGGTTAGGGGGTCACAGGGCAATCCAGCCCACTGTGCCCTGGCTCCCATGGGCCCTAGTTTTGACCAGAGAGGGAGGGAGACAGCTTCAAATATCTACTATAGTGTCTCAAATAACCACGTCCCTGTCCTGTGCTCTGGTATGCATGTTGGTTTCTCTGACAGTTCACAGGAAGAATATTCATACCTTCAGCTTCCTGTTTTTGATGAACTAGAGGGGAAAAAAAGTTTTATTTCTTTTTTTTTCCTAATAGGGCAAAAATAGACCATATGAAAGAACTACAGATAACCCAACACTGATTCTGGACCTATCACCTCAACCCATCTCCAAGTACTATGAGAGAAACACTGACTTACTCAGGATGACTTCAGGAACAGACACTGCCCCACTAGTGCCTACAGAACAGGAGTTTTTGGAAGGGAAAACGAACCACTTTTGTGACCTCAGTCAACCTCATAGGATCAGAGATGTAGAGCTAGAGATCACCTACTTCTTTCTCTTGAATTTTACAGATGAGGAGACTAAGGCCTAAAGTCTATGTGACTTGTCCAAAGTTAGACAGGTAGTAAATGGTAAAGCCAAGATTCAGGTTCAGTGCTCTGACAATAATCCTCCAACTCAACCACGCTTCCTTCCCACTTAACCATCATGACCTCCCTGCTTTCAAGTCTTTAAAATGATGAGGGTTAGATTAGATGACCTCTGAAATCCCTCCCGTTCCAGGTCTTTGATCTCATCACTGATCATCTGTGTCTTCATGGGAAGGCCCATCTGGAGAGAATATATACAATGAGCCTCATGAACCCCTACTGGAAGGGATCCCCTCGGGATCTAACCCTCCTTCTAATCGACACGCTCATTCTCTGGAGCACGGAACCAGTCATGTAACATGTCTGCTACCATTCCTCTGTTCAAAAGGAGGAAATGACTACCACATGGGCCATTCCTTAGCACTTGGGGGAAATGAACTTCTTCACATTCATATTCATAAAATATTCATAGGCCACTCTGAAGATGGTAGTACTAAGCATCTTTCCTTGCCACATCCAGACTCTGCTATTCATCCCTCATCGAATACAAACAGAAATGAATAAATATTATGGTCCTGTTAAAGAGAAAGCTATAGGTCTCTAAGGAGCAGACCGCTCCCCGTGGCTCAGTTAGGCCTTCCCGTCTGGCTTTGTGAACACTTTTCATGGGATAACTTAGGGTGTAAGAGGCTACCTAGGGCTATAAGATGCTCTCTGGAGAAGGCAATAGTATTGGGGAGCCTGGCTCAGAGTTTGGTACATAGCTGCAAGTCAAGGACCTGAACAGTCAGAGCAAAACCTTTCACCTGGTTGGGGGGTGGGGGGGATTACCAGACTGTAACGCAAAGCAAAGAGACTGGCCGGAGTTTGGGTCAGGGAGCTTTTGGGTAGGAGCAATGTTCTAACATCTGTTCTATAGACATTACTATACTAGCTAGCCTAGCTTTTCCTTAAAAGGTATTGAAATTATCCTCAAGGTTTAATTGGTTTGATCAAGGGAGTAAAGGTTCAAGGCATTGATATAGCTTCCTTGTGGACTAATTATGAAAAGTCAGGGCAGAAGAAGTCACCTGGCTCATCCTTCAGGCCTGTGACCAGAGGACCAGAAAATCCAGTGTCAGCACAGGGAAGCTGTGCTCAGCTGGATTAATTCAGTGCCCTTTCTAAATTATCTTTCCCCTGCTATGGATAAATAACCCCCCCCTTTTTTTTACCACTAGATGTTCAAGAAGTATCTTATTTCATTTCAATCTTGAACCTGAGGTACCAGACCCCACCTGAGGCAGTACTGGCCTAATTTAGGTGCCGAGTTGTGAAGAGTCACAAGTTTGCCACATCTGAGAAAAACAAGTCTAAGAAGCAGGTCCGGGTCAAACGTATCACAGGATGAAGGACCCCAGATGCAACACAGCCATTTACTAGCTGTGCCCCCTTGGGAAAGCCCCTTTCTCACTGCAGGCCTCAATTCTCTCTTCTGTAAAATGCGGGAGTTAAGCCAGGTAGTCCTTCTGGTCCCTTCTAGCTCTAAATTGTATCCTCCCACAATGAAGTGACAACTTGTCGGGTGCTAGAGTTTCCTTGGCAACCCTTGGCAACCCATTCCTTCTTGGTTGTTAAAGGGGGCTCTGCTTGAGCAGGCCCTGATACCTGGCTTAGCTACGACAGGTCTCAGTGGTGTCACCTATGAGTCACTTGATTTTAAATCAAAATGCAAAACCGCTAATGAAGAAGGCCAGCTTACCAGCAGCAATGCTACCAAGACCCCATTCAATTCAATAAATTTATTAAGCATCTACTAGAGGCAAGGTATTGCACTGGACACTAGAAACAGAAATATGAGTAAGACAAAGTCCCTATTGTCCGACGTGAAGTTTTTTCCAAATAAAAATCACCAATGTGATTTTTGGTATATATGTGTGTGTGTGTGTGTGTGTGTGTGTGTGTGTGCATGCATGTATATATATACCTACATATATGTGTGTGTATACATGTATGTGTGTATGTGTGTGTTTGTATGTGTATACATGCAAAGACATATTTACTTATACACATATACACTTATATAGACGTAGACATATACATACATGTTGCCTCCTTCTATGGAATATAAGGCCCTTGGGGACCAAACTATTTCACTTTTGTGCTTGTATCCCCAGCACCTAGATTCTAGGTCCTAGAACAATGTCTGGCACAGAGTAGGTGCTTAATGGTCGATTGGTTGGTTGATTGATTGATTGATTGTTTTCAAAGAGTTTACATGCTAGAAGAATGTTATTGAACCTGTCATGCCCCAAATCTGTTGAGGATGGGTATGTCATTAAATAAAAACAAACCATTTTGTTCATGAGACAAGGATTTAACAGAGGCTGTGAATTCATATAGATTGCATAGGACTGTTGGGGGAAATTCCTAGTTTAATGCAAACGTACACATTTATCAGAAATGATTCCTATGTAATAAAAATAGAATTCTTGAAAAAATGATCTTGAAAATATTTTTTAAAATTATTTCTGAAAGTAAGATGGCAATGGACACCCCTCCTGGGTCTTGTTAGCCCTAATTTGGCAGGAGGCCATGGAGAATTCCCAACTTCAAGAAGGGAAAGAGAAAAGGAGAGAAAAAGACTGCTGATTACTCTTCTTCCTGCCAGATTAGCCTTCTAGACACCACTGAACATGATGAAAATGAAGAATCATTATACTCCCTGCTGCTTAGTCCTCAAGAAAAAAAAGAGAGATAGAGTGAAAGAAAGAGACACACAGAGAGCCAAGAGAGAGAGATCAGGGGAGAGAGAAAGATAGGAAGAGAAAGGAGGTGGAAAGAGAGAGAGAGAGAGAGAGAGAGAGTATGCCAATCATTTTCTCCTCTCCCATCCACCATGTAGCCATGTTGACTTAAAAGACTCATTAAAGCCCCTCCTTTGTCTCTTGATCACAAGCACCTAGTTATTTTCCTTCTCGACCACTTCTTAGCTCCTCCCACACTTAGAGTTTGAGATAGTTATCCAATCTTCATTTTAAGCCTTACTACATCCGAAGATCAGTATAGCTGTCCTCCATTTTCTGGGAAACATGTTAGCTTTGAACCAAAGAGATCCTTCCCTATTCACAACAGAAAGGTACCTCCCCAATCCAACCAACATGCCTCATTAAAGTCCACTTTCATGACTGATGCTGTGTGTAAGAACTGAGTTACTCTGTACCCCTTTCTCCCCTCCAAACAATTAGGAGGTAACTGGATTTTATCTGTTAATTATGATAATACCAAGATAAAGTAGACAGGCAGGTTCCTAACGGGGGAATGAGACTACACAAATAATAAATAATCTAAATTAGAAAATGGCTGTGCATAGAAGGATGGGATACCAGGAAGATGAGATCAATTCCATCTAGGCACCTCAGGGAAGGCCGCACAAGAGGTAGCATCTAATTTGGTGCTTAAAGGTTTTAAATAGATAGAATCAATTTCAGGCATGCTATGGTGGATGCAAACTGGAAGAGACAGGAAGTATAGGACAAAATCAGAGGACAGAAAGAAGTCCAATTGGGCCAAAATATAGAGTATTGTTAGGGTGTCCTCATAGTGAAATAAGATCGGGAAATGTAGATAGGTTCCAGCAGGACATTGAATGCCAGTGAAAGTATTGAGGTTGCAGGCAATGCAGAACTACTGAAGATTTTTTTTAAGCAGGGGAGTGATCTGATTAGACTTCTGCATTGGGAAAATTATTTTGGCACCAATGTAAAGGATGTATTGTTGAGGGGAGTGATTAGGTGTAGGAAGATGAATTAGGAGATCATTACAATAGTCTAGGTGAGAGATAATAAAGTCCTAAACCAGAGTGATGACAGTGTGAGTGGTAAGGAGGAAACATGTGAGAGATATTGCAGATGTTGAAATGAAAGAACTTGTCGACTAATTGGATGCAGAGGGGAGTGGGGGGAAGGAAAGGATAAGAGCCAGAGATAACTCTGAGATTTCAAGCTTTGATAATTAGGAAAATAGAGGTGCTATCAAAAAAAAAAGGAATTTGGAAAAGAGGCAGACATTGGAGAGAAAATGATGAGTTTTGATTGGGCTATGTGAAGATTTGGACACTGACTGCCCGGTATGTAACTGGAAATAAAATGCAGAGAGAGACAAGGACAAAAGGCAGAACCTTAAGAACCACTCACATATAGGGGTCAGAAGGAAAAAAGGGGACAAAACAAATGAGAAAAAGAAATAAGTAGTCAGGCAGGAGGAGGAAAACTAGGAGAGAGCTGTATCACAGAAGTTAAGAGAAGAGCCTATACAGAGGGAGAGGGTGGTTAGCTACATCAGATGCTACAGAAACCCTCTGCCCTTCTGGATCCTTTGACCTGGAGGGCAGAGCCATGAGCTCTAAAACCTCCATTTAAGGAGATGCCTTGGCATAGTCTTCTCCCCTTTTCCCACCAGCTGCACTGCTTTTGGACTTTTGGGGACTTCTCCATTTTATCCACATATACCTCTTCCTACCAGAGGATTCTTTTCCTCCTAATTCATTCCCTGCTTTCCAGCTTCTTTTTTGCATGTTGTCTTCCCTCATGAGATTGTAATCTCCTTAAGGGAAGGGATGGTCTTTCTTTTTATTTCTATTTATATCTTCAGTACTTAGCACTATGTGCTAAGTACAGAGTACAGAGTAAGCACTTAATAAATGTTGATTGACAGAATAGCAAAAAAAATAGAGAAAGTGAAACTGAGTAGAGGTCACTGAATATGAGGCTGCTGGTGACCTTGCAGAGAGCAGCAGAGACTAAAGGATAATGGAGTGAGATGTGGAGGTAGCAAGTATGAATTACTCTATCTTTTAGTCCCTACTTCCCCTCCTCCCCATAGTTAGTCATTTCCCAATATTGGCAATCTGAATCTTCCAACTGATCACCTGTGGCTTGGAGAAATGAGATCTGTAGAAGGACTATCTTGGCATGAAGTCATCAGTGTTGGAGTGGTTAATGTGCAGCCCAAGATATTGGCTCATGGAGTAAAACAGACAAACCTGTAGACTACAATAAGAAGCGGAATCTAAGCATGGTTACCATACAGTTGATGACCAATCCGTCATACATAGGCCATTTGAATCCATGTGGACAGATACATAAGCACTTACCACACAGTCAGCGCCCCTCCCCCCAGAAATCCTGTTACAACTTACAAAACTTCTCTCCTTCTTAAGTTCCAATCAGGGACTTCAATGCAGCAAAGAGTGACACCAATGAATAACAAGACACATCTGGGGAAGAAAAAAAAAACATGACTTGCCATGCAATGAATAGAATCAAGAATGTTATATAAGCTCTAATTTCCCCAGAAGGAAATGACTGGTTTTCTTCTGGAGAGCACAGGAGGTTAAAGTAAGACAACTATAGGTTAATGGCAGCATTGTGGGTTATATTTCCATTAAAGTGGAGGTGATTCATACCTGTCAACTAGGCCACTCTTAAGGGTAGCACAGCATTACAGATGCTGAAGCATCATGGGAGAAACTTAGAAAATCATCCAAGCAACAGCAAGTAGGTCTACTGGCTGGAGAGTGGACAGCACTAATTTCCCAGTCTATCATTATATTCTTAGTGTATTTTTAACTAAAATGACTTGGCCCGCAGCCGTGCATTTCAGAGATGCACTGACTCGACAGAACAGGCAGTAAGAGACTGACAACATATGCTCTTGTTTTGGAGCAGCCTCTGAGACAAGTCAGGGACTGTACTTACTGGCATGGTATCATATGTCCGACTAACTCTGATCAATCTCCAACAAAATAACAACAACAACAACAACAACAACAACATCTGGAACATCAGTAAGCCTTGGCCAAAGGGGGTGTACCATATGGACCTGCAAGGAACATTCCACAGCCTCAACTCTACTTAGCAGGATATAAAAGGTTTTACTGGCATTGAACCCAATCAAAGAATCTTTCCCTGTGGACTTCAGTGTGGAACTATATTAATTGGTGTCTCTATTAACTGGAAGCTATATTAATCGCATGCATATTCACTATACCTCCCAAATCAAGCAGCAAGCATTTATTAAACATGTTTTGGGTGCTAGATACACTGACCCAGCCCTCAAAAAGCCTATATCTGGGGGGGGGGGGGGGCGCGGCAGAAATCATGGACATAAATCATTGTATATGGAATATGCACAAAATAAATACAAAGGATTTTTGTTTTGTTTTGTTTTGTTTTGGTGGAGAAAGGGTACTAGCAACTGAAGGTGAAAGGGAATCAGGAAAAGTTTCATGTAAAAAAGTGTTGCTTGAGCAGAGAATTACTATCTGCTTGTATGTTTGCAGACTTGCTTCCTTCCAAATATCCTACCTAAGTGAAGATCTCACTTGCTAGGGGACTTTCCATGTTAACAGATCTTATTCTAAGTATGATCTCCATGGGCAACTATGCTTTGTTTCCCCAGTGCTAGCACACTGCCTAGCACATAATAGGTACTTAACAAATGCTTATTGAATGATTGAGACATCATAGAGAAAGAGGGATCTGGAAAACTCTAAATGAGCCAGGAGCTGCAGTTTTTGTTTTTGTTTTTTTTCCCAGTTCTTGGAATTTCCAGACTCCCTTCCTCTCTTCCTATTTCCTTTATGGGCATTCCCCTGCTAAGAAAAAAACATCAGTGGCTTGCTTTCAGTCTATTAAGTTCACAGTCTTCTGCCAGGCATTCAAGACTTTCCACAATTTGGCACGAATCTGTGTTTCTAGATTTATCTCATTTATCTCATTACCCTTCACACACTCTATACTCCAACCAGACTGAACCACTCTTTTTATCTTCTGCATTTTCTCAGTCAAGTCAACAAGTATTAGTGTTCACTATTTGCCAGATACTGTGCTAAGTGCCAGGGATACAAAAAACTAAACAAAACAAACAAACAAACAAAAAAACAAACAAACAGCTCTTCCCCTCAAAAGGCTTATATCCTAATGGTGGGGACAAGACAAATGAAAAAGTATTTGGATACAAGATACATACCAAGTAAAGGGATACAAGATATATATCAAGTAAATGGATGGGACTCCAAGAGGGGAGGGCATTCCTTCCCTCACACTGCTCCTACTGCTTAGATGTTTTCTCTGCTTTTCACCTGCTCAATGTCTAGTCATACTTTACCATCTTACTTATCTGTCATTTCCTTGATGCAGCCTTCCCAGATCGATCCCTGTTGTTGATACCACTCTTCATTCTCAAACCTCACGTAGCACTTTGTTTCTCAACTCTTAATATACTTTTCATGTATCATTGAGCATTATAGTTATCTGAATGCAACTTTCCTTCTCCTACAAGCTCCATATGAGCAAGAACTGTGTCTTAGCTAAACTTTGTATCTCCCTCCGTAACCAAACCCAGCTCTATAGTACTAGGTGCTTTCTAAGTGATGGCTGATTTGAAGAGGATTAAATCTGCCTTGATCTTTTGATTTTAGTTACCTGTACTCCCATGACCTGCCCTGATTACAAATAACTGTGTTTTTAAATGCATCAGGCTTCACGTGGAGTCTTCCAATTGATGGGAGTGGAATGTATGTAAAGAAGACCCAACATATTACACTGAGGGCTGTGGCCATGACCTAGGGGTCCTGATTTCAAAGATCACATTCAGACAAGAACCTCTTCATCTACACAGCATCTCTGAGAGAAAAGAGCAACGTTATGTCGTTGCCAATTGACAGACTGTAAAAGCCAGGACAGGGAGAAGTTAATGACGGAAGTGTGACAGAGGTGAAGCTGACATGCCTGCCAGGTCCTGGAATCTTGAGGACATTTCCAATTTCATTGTATGAGACTGAGAATAATTCCTTCTGCTTCTAAAGCACATTTGCCTTATTTTAAAGTTCTTTCACACAGTTCGGTTCATGCCATTCTGAAAAATATGTTATCATCCCATTTGACTAATAAAGAAAGCAAGGTGCAGAAAAGTTAAGGGGCTTGCCTCAGGGAGTTTGTGGCAGTACCAGGATTAGAAGCCATGTCTTCTGGCCCCCAGCTCTTTCTACAAGCCTATAATTATGGGGGGGGATGGCCTCATGTGCATTTAGGGTGAGAGAAGTCTGGCTAATAACTCTCTCTCCCAGAGAAGGGTATCCTCCCAAGACTATGGTGGGGGGGGGGGGCATCTCCTGGGCTTTGGTGATTAAAAGGGGCAGTGAAGAGACAAGGGAAGAGGAAAGAAGACAAGGAAATAGTCACCTGGTTCAACTGATACACACCTTTACAAGTCAGGTAACCAAAGCACCAAGTGGGAAATAGTGTGTAATGTGTTTCAGGAAAAGAAAATGATAGAGAAAAGTGGACCTACTACAACAAATGTGTATGCGCCTTTTTATCTTGTATATCTGGTCATTGGGAGGATGAAAGTTTCATGAAGGTGGGAGTAGTATCTATACAAACAGTTCCCCAGGGAGGTGGTGATTCTGAAGCTCTGTTATGAGTGAAAGCATATGTCTTTCTTGATCCTCCTATACAGAGTCATTATATACAACCTTCAGAGGAGGAGGTGGTTCAGAGTTGGGGGAAAGTGAGACAAACAGAATGGAGATAGAGAGTGGAACTGTACAGTGAAAAAAAATTTGATTCCTGAAAATCAAAGAATCACAGACTTAGAGCTAAGGAGGGGACAGGGCACCAGAAGCTACCTGATCTAATTTCCTCATTTAACAAATGAGGAAACTGAGGTGCAGAAAGGGTTAAGTACCTTGCCCAGGGTCACATGGTAGTAAATAGCAGAACTAGGATTCCAGCCCAGGTCCTGTGACTCTAATTCTAGCACACTTTTTTACCGTGACATGCCACCTTCTAGATATTTAATTAATGTTATTATTTTATTAACAAAGCAGTAGTACTTAAGGTATTGTTACTTAATACACTGACTCATTAAACTTTTGGAAATGGAATCTTGCCTGATTTGTAGATTTTACCAGCATCCAATATCTCACCAAAATTATTCATTAATGTCATTCTATTTGGTGGCAAATTACAGTAAGCCTGGCCTGCTAGTTGTTCTCTGCACACAAAAGTCTTCTTTCATCTCCATGCCTTTGCTTATGAGATCTCTCATGTAAGAATGTACTTCCTCATCACTTCCAATCCCTGGCTTCCTTTTGGAGTATTCCTTAGCAGTCCAGGTTCCCACTATGTCTTCCCTTCAGGATTCTAGGGGTAACCCTAAGGGGATGAGGCTATGTAGTACTGTTAGTCACAAGCCCTCACCAGTACGCTTCCCACTGATTATCAACCAAAATTAATTCACTTTTAGAAAGGATATTTATTAAGCAGGTATATAACACTCAAGGTCCCTGAAGAGAGTGGAGCTCAAACTTAGAGACCACATAGGGTCAAAGGGTAAGCTCACATCACCTGGTTATTTGAAGTCTCTCTCTCCCTTTTGGAATTTAGGAGAGGAGAGGAAGAAAAAGAGGAAGAGGGAGAGGGAGAGCAGAAGAAGAGGAAAGGAAGAGAAGGGAAGAAGAGAGTTCTCTCCTCCTCACCAAGGACAATGTATCTCAGGAATCCTTCACCACTGAATTTAATCACCATTCAAGTGACCCATTTCTGGAATCCTTGATTCATCACTCAACTCAAACAACTTTCTCCAAAGTTATTTGTGATCTCTTCTTTTGTCTGTTTTTAAATTAATAAGCAACTATTTCTTTCTCCCACTTCCACTGAAAAAGAAAAAACAGAAACAAAAACAAAACCCAAGTAATATAAATAATCAAACAAAAACAAATTCCCATATTGGCCATGTCCAAAAATATGTATCTTATTCTGTGTATTTAGTCCTTAATTTGCCAACATACTGTTCTTTTATCACTCCTCATCTTTATCTTTCTTGATCCCTCTGTAGCATTTGACACTTTGGATCACATTCTCCTGGATATCATCTCTTCTTTAGGCTTTTGTTACACTGCTCTTTCTTGGTCCTTCCTCCTAAATGTCTGACCACTCCATTTCAGTTTTCTTTGCTGGAATTACTAAGCATGGGTGTGCCCAAAACTTTGTCTTAGACTTTCTTCTGTTCTCTAGACATTCTCTCACTTAATGATCTCATTAATTTCCATGGGTTCAATGACCATCTCTATACAGATAATTTCCAGCCTTCAACTCTCTCCTTAGTTCAAATCCCCTATCACCAACTGCCTGTTGGATATTTTGATCCGGATATCCCACAGGCATCTCAAATTCAACATGTCCAAAACAGAACTTAGTATCTTTCCCCAAAAACCTAACACTCCTCTGAACTTCCAGATTACTGTCTACCTTCCAGATGTAATCCATTTCCTATATTCACATCTTTTGACTGACTATCCACCATGACTAGAATGGTCTCCCTCCTAAGCTCTGACTCTTGGAATTTCAGGCTTTCTTTAAGACTCAGTTCAAACATCACTTCTTCCAAGATGCCTTTCTCAGTCCCTCCCCTCCCCTCCAAAAAAAAAAAAAAAGCTGGTAATACTTTGCCTTTAAGGGCATCTTCCATCTACTCTGCACATTATGTACGTAGTGATTGATGCATATATTGCATTCCCCTCCTTTAGACTATAAATTCCTTGAGGGTTGTTGTACAGTTATTCAGTTGTGTCTGACTCTTCATGACCCCATGGGCCATAACACAACAATACTGTATGTGGAGTTTTCTTGGCAAAGAGTTACTGGAATAGTTTGCCATCTCCTTCTCCAGTGGATTAAAGCAAACAAAGGTTAAGCTCAGGATCACACAGCTAATGTCTGAGGCCAGATTTGAACTCAGGTCTTCCTGACTCCAGGCCCAGGGCTCTATCCACTTAGCCACCTAGCTGCCTTCTTCCTTGAGGCCAGGGACTTCTTTTTCATTGTCTTTGTATCACCAACACTTAGCACTCAGAACTTAGAATATAGTAGGCACTTAATAAATGTTTGTTAATTGATTGTTCAGGTAAAGGTTGCAATAAATAGACTCTGAGGTTCCTTCTAATTCTAATATTCAGTGCAAAAACTCCCTCCATTTATGGAAAGCATAACTCATCTGTAACTTTCAGTCTTAGAGTTTCTCCTGGGGGCATTGAGGGGTTAAGTGATTTGGTCACAATCACAAAATTAGTGTGTGTCAGACATAGTACTTGAACCCAGCTCGTTCTGTCTCCAAGGTCATCTGTCACTACATACACCATGTTACCTATCTGAAGTTTCATTATGATGTATTCATAATCTTATTGTGAAATGATGTTAGCCAGGGAGATGTCACATGGGATATGCCTGTCCTGAAATTTGAAGTTCACTCTCTTAACTCTTTTCACCTGGGAATTTTTATCCTAAAGCACTATAACTGCAAATATTACATTTCATAATATCCTTGTGATGGAAGATATTACAAACTCCATTAAATGAATGAGCAAACTGAAAAGCCTAACCTGAGTTAATTTGCCCACGCAGGAAACCAGTGACACGGCTGTGGTAGAATACAGGAGCTCTAACTTTCAGTTACCAGTTCTGACTCTCCCTCTGATACTTCCTCATTGTGAAGAACAATCTTATTACTCATTATGCACATCTGTAGGTGTACACACCCTCCTAGGCATGGATGGAAAGTCCGTGTCTCTCTCTCTCTCTCTCTCTCTCTCTCTCTCCCTCTCTCTCTCTCTCTCTCTCTCTCTCTCTCTCTCTCTCTCTCTCTCTGCCTCTCTGTCTCTCTGTCTGTCTGTCTGTCCCTCTCTCTCTCTCTGTCTCTCTCTCTCTCTCCCTCACTGTCTCTCTCTGTCTTCCCCCCAACCCCATCTACTATAGAATGGTTAGGCTAGAGTTCTATTGCTTTATCCTTGGCTATTCAGTATTCCATGTACTTTCTGTAAACCCAGCTAAGGAATCTTATACAAAGCCAGAAGTAGGGATTCTCATGCCTGTGCGTGGGAGAAAATCAATTGAGACGTGCAGAGTTTGCGGGAGGGGGCAGAATACCCTGATCACAAGTACCATTACACAAATAGAGAGGGTAGCTTTGTTCTCCAGACAGCCTGACTTTCATCCCACAGACATGTGGGGTAGGGGCAGGGAGAGGGGCAAGTCAGAAGAAGGGCACCATGGCAATGAAACTGAGGATAGTGGTCCAGGTATGGTCACATCGCTCAGGGGTGCAGAACTGTAAGACAAGCACCAAGAAAAATGATCACTACATGGAGAAAGTGTGTTGCCTGGGGGATGAAGCACCCTCTACCTTCATGGAGGAATCTTAGGAGAAAGCTCAAGTTGCCCCATGCTGGTAATGGGTATGCCCCTGTAAAATCATGGAGAGCCCTGAGGATACTATGAGAGGAACCCCAAATCTACAGCTATTTACAGACTCATAGAGTCACTGAGTTGGAAGAGATATTAAAGATCAACTCATTTAACTCTTAGCTGATGCTTAAACACCTTCCACAAGACCCCGACCAGTGATCATCCAGCCAATATTTAAATATCTCTAGGGAAAGCAAATTTAGTACTTCATAGGATGGCTCTTCTGACTTTCAGATAGTCCTAATTGTTAACAAAAAAAAAAAAAAAAGATCCAAAATCTGCCTGGTTCTTCTGCTTGTGGTCATATAAAAGAAGACCATTTCTTCAGACTCACACATTTTAAGACCTTGTAGATATCTTAGAGGTAATCAAGACAAATTCCCTCATTTTACAGAAGAGAAAATAGGTCTCACTCAATGTTTGTAGCCTTCTAACAATGTAAAGATAGCTATCATGTCACCGTTATTACCTTTTTCCTAAGTTATGTACATACTTAGTCATTTTAAATGTGCTTAACCTTCTTTTAATTCTTTCATATCAGAAGATCATAGGAATATCAATGGAAGGGACCTTAAGGATACTCTTGTCCAAATTTCTCATTTTGTGGATGAGAAAACTGAGGCCCAGTAAGGTTGAATGACTTGCCCAAGGTCATATAGGTAGTAAGTGAGCCAGGATCCAAAGGCCTGGCCCTCTTGACTCCACATCCTGTTTGCTTCTCCTTCATGTATGCTAAGACATTTGTAGCTGTTCTGCCACAAACAGCAAGATGTATTAGGAAGTTGTTACAATAGAAAATGACAAAGATGATGAGGGATTGAATCAGGGTAATAACAATGACACTGAAAAGAAAAAGAAAGATGTGGCAGAGGTAAAATTGACAAGACCTCTTGACTAACATACTGGCTGTGGGTAAGAGGGGGTGAATATGGGGGAAGACTGAAAGATGACTCAGAAGTTGTTTCTTCCTTGATGACTAGGAAAATGGTAGGTCCATTAACAAAATTAGTAAAGTCAGGAAAGGGACATATCTCACAAGGAAGATAATTCACAAGAAATTCACAAGAAAAATTATTATTATTATTATTATTATTATTATTAATTATTAAGATAAGTTTGAAGTGCTGGTGAAACAGGGATATGAAAGGAAGGAAAGAGATTAAAATCAGGGGAAAGAGCCTTGGGAATACCCATACTTAAATGGTGAGAGGAAGAAGAAGAGCTAAAAAAGAAGTAGAGAAACAAGAAAAAGAAAAACCACAAGAGTACCGTATCACTAAAGATGAGAGAACTAAGAATTTCACAGAGGGGTAGCCAGTCACCAGATTCTGCTACTGCATAAAGATCAAGAAGGAAAGGCCATTGGTTTAACAATTAAGTAGTCATTGGTGACCTTGGAGAAAGTAGTTTTAGTAGAGTAGTAGGGGCAGAAATCAGACTAGAAGGGGTTTAGAAGTGAGTGAGTGGTAAGAAAGGACTGAATAGAATTTTTTCAATTAGTCTGGAGACCAAGGGAAGGAAAGAAATAGTATGGTACCTTGAGAAAGGCCAAGATTGTATTGACTCCAACATGAATTTTCTCTGCATATTCTAGAACTGGTCCATCCACTCTTCCAAAATTCATCTTCTTAAGTTATTACTCCAGCTTCCTCATTTGACACATTAGGGGTTCAGGTATTAGGGTCTAAATCTGGCAGCTCCACCTTTATTAATGATAAAAAATCAGAACAAGAATTTGGAATCCACTGCATATAGATAACAAATATATAAGACTAGAAGACATTTCCCAATAAATAAATGGTCAAGGGATGTGAACAAATGGTTCTCAAAAGAACATTTGCAAATTACTGACAACCACATAAAACAATGCCATGAATCAATGATAAGAGAAATGTAAATCAAAACAAACCTGAGGTTTCACCTTACACCCAGGAAATTGGAAAAGATGACAAACGATGGCAAAAATCAATGTTGAAAGAGTTGTGGAAAGATAAGCATGCCAATACATTGTTGGTAGAGCTATGGGCTAGCACAATTAGTACAACTTGGAATTATGTAAATAAAGTGGCTAAAATGTCTGTACCTTCTGAAGCAGAGAATTCACTACTAGGCATATCCTCCTCCCCTTCCCTTCCCCAAGGAGAACATTGACAAAGAGAAGGGTTCCATATACAATAAAATATTTATAGCAATACTTTTTACTGTAACAAAGAACTGGAAATAAACTAGAAATCTTTCATTTGAAGAATGGCTATATGGATTTAGAATATGGATTTAGTAGGATATTACTGTGCTGTGAGAAATGACAAATATGATGAATACAGAGAAGCATGGAATAACTTATCTGAATTGATGCAAGGTAAAGCAAACAGAGCCAGGAAAACTGTGTGTATGTGTGTGTGTGTGTGTGTGTATGTATATGTGTATATATGTATATTATGTATGTATGACTACAACAATGGAAATGCAAAGAAAAAACACACACACACAAAAGCTGAAACAGAATGCTGTGGAATTACAAAGGATTAAAGTTGATTCTAAATGAAAGAAAAGATATGATAAGATACCTCCTCCCAATCATCCCTTTCACCCTCCCCTTATCTGCAGAGGTGGGGGTGGAGGGGTGGAAGGGAGGTCCACATACATGGAACATCACAGATAATATCAGGTTTTTTAATATGTATTGACTGATTTTGCTGGATTTTTTTTCTTCCTCTTTTTCTTTTTTTCTTTTCTTTTTAAATGAATTGTCTTAGAAGAGATGGCTCTTTGAGACAAAGGTGAGGGACAAATACAAAGACAAATTTAGGTGATGTGAAAAGAAAAGATATTAATAAAAAAATCTATTTTGTAAAGAAAAGAAACCAATGTATAAATGCAGATAAATTTGTTTCATTTTTGATCTATTTGTTTTTCTACCTCCAGTTCTATCTATGTTCATTGGATGATGTGGCTCAGTTGGAGTTCCTGACAAGTTTTCTGTAGACTTGTTTTTGGTATTTTATGATGCAATTCTGCTCATACTCATCAACTATCTTCTTCAGTACATGTTAAAATGAGTTTATATCCTTATAAGCGGTTCCTTGCCTGCTCTGTTTTTATGATTCTCAACTATAGTACCTGAAGTATTTACTGACCAAGAGATTTCTTGGGTTACTTTGACCTCCTCTTTGTGATAACTGCTTTACAACAATAAAACTTTTTTTGGAAAATGCTGACAATCAAGGTCAATATCTTCCATTTTCCATTTCCCATTTTCTGGCATGAATGGCTCGCTTGAATAGGTCATATTGAAAATCTTTTTAAGTTGTTTAAAAAGTCTTTATCCTTCTAATTTAATCTTGATTTTGACTTTTACTATAACCAGTTAGTGTCCTCACTGTTCCTAGACAGTGAATTCTGCTACATCAGTAACCAGTTGTTTCCCTTATGTTAAGATAAAATAAATTTCCTTTTTTGTGCAATATTATTTAGTGCTTTCTCTTCCAATACCTTCTTATCCTCTTCTAGAAGAAAGTATTCATGATATATTAGTGTGAGGTTTCTGGATACTGTATAACCTTTTTGTTTGTTTATTTGTTTGTTTCTGAGATGCAAACCACAGTTTCCATGATATTTTCACTATTTTCACCTGTGCTCACCTTCACATGGAAGTCCCCCAAGTATACTTAAACATATCTGGACTAGGTTTTTCAGATCATGTCACACTCTCTATGTAATTTCTGTATCTCTTCCCTCTCTTCTACAGGTGTGGGTGAGAGGCACCTGGTCAATGTCATCTTTTGATGAAGGTTCATAGAGAATGCTACAACATACAATGACCAAGTGTGATGTTTCTTGTTCTCTCTGGGCACACAAGGGAACAAGCAATCACTTTGTTTCCATTCAGAGGAGTACTCATGAGCCATCTTTCTATTTAATTTCAATTTCTGTTTGTCATCTGATTTCAATTTACCCTGTAAGATGAATCACTGCATCACAGAATTTCAGAGCTGCAAGGGACCTAAGTGGATATCTAGCCCAATCTATCCCCAAGAAACAATTCTCACTATAAAATTCCCTTTAAAACCTTCAGAGAAGAGGAAAACACTACCTCTTGAGGGATCCCATTCTGCTTTTAAATGGCTCCAAGGTTAAGCTTTCTCTAGGACAAAGAGTGAAATGGTTCAATTCTTTTAATAATATACCAGTTGATCTCTGGACAAAGATCTCAAACGTGGAGTACCTCTAGTTAAAGTAATGTTTATAGATGGGCTGAAAACCATAGTTTTTGTTTGTTTTAGCAAATCCTACCCCCCTTTTTCCCTCTGTACTTCTGCCACTGTGGAAGTAGAAGGAAAAACGCATAGGACTGAGAGCCATTTTTACTTTTTTTCTGGTGACAAGCCTCTATACTTAACTAGATTGTTCCTCAAACAGTAGACTAAGTTTGTCATTGGAAATGAAGTCTTCCCAGCATCTACTAGAGCTCCATCTTAGCATAACCTTTGAGACCACTAGGATATCTCTTTGCCATGCAAAACCTGGCAATAGGACATTGTTTCAATATTGACGCCAGTAAGACACTCTGGCTGTCCATCTTTTATTTCTCATTCTTATTTATGAGCGGTCTATCTCTTTTTCTTGTTATACATGCTTTTAACAATGTCTTTAGCACTACTTCTTGGGCAAGTCACTGTCAGAAATAAGATATAGCCTATTTACATCCACCATGAATGTTTCCATGGCTCTTTTCCATTACCTAACAGTTCTGATGTTGGTGATATATGTGATTCATAGCTATATCATTCCGCTGGAAGAATATTGGTACCAAACAGATGAGATTTATGTTGGAGAGCATTTTATGATCATTGGAATCCCTGAACAATTCCAAGATGTAATTCAATCTACTCTCCTACCACCTCCATTAAATCTTAGACTTAGCTCATTTGCCCATTTACAAGGACAATCCAACATATGAAATGAGAGATTCATTTAATGAGCTGCTCATATAATTACAAGTTATAATATGAGCAATGACCTTTTGTTTTATTTTCTTAAGGCTTTTTCTTAACACAGGGTCTTCCTGTCTTTCCTGGGCTTTAAGTGCAGTGGCCCTTTACAATCCTCGTACTGATCTACACAGAAGCTTTGACCTGCTTCATTTCTCACCTAGGTCAGTTCACTCCCCCTTAAGCAGTCTGGTGCCCCCCAATCCCAGGAGGTCCCCATATTGGTACCAGACTTAATGCAGACATCAAAGCAGCTTAGGTGTACTAAAGCTCAGAACTCTCAAACCAAAATGAGCCATCAAGATTAGCCTCTTCAGTAGTGGGGATTGCACAAATGTGCTCCACCACTGCTAGTGGCAATAGTCATTCAATTTTATTTTTCCATTTTGCTAAGCCAATTCCATTTGGGTGGCTTTAAACTCATTGGATAAATGCTATGGTAATATGGGTCTTGTTGCTATTGACACAATACCATCTGCACTGGGGGAGCAACTGTAGACCTTCACTTTCTTGGAGGATTTCCACTTCCATCTGGATTCTATGAGAAATATCAGACAAGATGACTGAGTAGTCATAACTAAGATTACCTCCCCTTCATCACCTCAAAACAGCAACAAATGTGTCAAGTCAAGTAAAAGAATAATAACCAAAAAAAAAAGAAAAAAGAAAGAAATTACCAAGGGAAAAATCTTGCAGAAAATCTCGAAAAGAAAAGCAATGAATAACGAGAGAGAGACACAGACAGAGAGAGAGAGACACACACACACACACAGAGAGACAGAGAGAGAAAGAGAGAGAATGAGAGAGAGACACAGAGAGAGAGAGACAGGCAGAGAGACAATGAGGCAGAGAGAGAGTATGTGAGAGCGTGTATGTGTTAGAGATAGAGTAAATGTGTGTATATGTGTGTGAAAGAGAATGTGTGTGTGAGAGAAAGAGAAAGCGAGAGAGAGAGAGAGAGAGGGAGAGAGAGAGATCCCAGAACAATATATGCAGGGTAAAAAAAAAGTCAGGAGACCAAAAACAAACAAACAAAAAAAAAAAGAATGCTATAATCATAACCCACCAATAGGTAATGCTGAACAAGTTATGGTATATGAATATGATGGAATATTATTATGCAAGTCATTTAACCTTTGTCTGTCTCTGTTTTCTCAACTGTAAAATGGAAATAAGAGCACCTACTTCACAGGGTTGTTGTAAGAAATGAGATAACCATTATAAAGTACTTAGCACTGTGCCTGGTATACAGTAGGCACTATATAAAGGCTTGTTCCCTTCTCCTATAGGAAATGATGAAGGGGGTGGTATGAGAAAAACCTGGGAAAAGCTATATGACCCATATAGACTGAAGTGAGAAAACTTGGAAGTTATCTAAATAATAACAATATTTTAAAGACCAAAACTTTGAAAAACTTGGAGACTCTGACCATCCACTATGACTAACCACAATTCCAGAGGACTCATGATGAAGCATACTGCCCACCTCATAACAAAAAGGTGATGGATTCAGAGTGCACTTTGAGGCATTTTTTTTTAACATGGCCAGTGCAGGAATTTGCTTTGCTTGACTGCACAGATTTGTAGCAAGAGTTTTGTTTTTTCTTGCTTTCTCAACATAGGTCAGGGGAAAGGAGGAGGGAAGAGAATGTGGATCTTCATTAAAAAATTTTTTTTAAATGTGCACGGCAAAGTGAGATGGTCCAGCACCCTATGAGATGATATTTCCTATCTCTGTTCATACAATGAAGCCTATTCCATCAAACTCTTTTATTTGCTTCTTCAGGAAGAATCCATCAACAATCTTTTTATCTAGATTCAACTTTGTCTTTAGACTTCATTTATAGCAAGAATGTAAACCTTACTGTGGTTCCATTCTCCAAGTACTCTTACTTTACTGGTAATTGATAATGATCTCACATTTAAAGTACTAATACTTCAACTGGTTCAGTGAAAATAAAAAGTGCTAGATTTAGAGTCAGGAGATGGGTTTCAAATTCCAGAGTTTCTATTTCTTATCCATGTGAATTCAGGCAAGTCACTTAATTACCCTAGGCCTCATTTTCTATAAGATGAGGGAGTTAGAGGAGATGACATATAATTTCTATTCCAGGTCTAATTCTTGGATCTTCAATTAATATTTAAAAGTATTTTTTAAATATATGATTCTTAGTATCTTCTCTTCTCTCTTTTTGTAACTTCACCATTGTCATTGCAGAAGTGGAAGGAGGCTCATAGACTTGTAGATTTATAGTTAAGAAGAAGCTTAGAGGTCATCAAGTCCAACCTCCTTAATTTTACAGATGAAGAAACTGAGGCCTATTAAGGTTCAGTGATTTGCCTAGAGCAGGGGTGGGGAATCTGTGGTCTCGAGGTCACATGTGGCCCTCTAGGTCCTCAAGTGCAGCCCTTTGACTGAATCCAAACTTCACAGAACAAATCCTTTTATTAAGGGGGTTCCCCACCCCTGACCTAGAGCCACATAACTAGAAAACATAGTTGGAAGAATCCAAACCCAGGTCTTCTGACTCCAAATCCATCACTGTATCCAGTAAACCATACTACCTCTCAAACTGCACAGTTCTGAGAGTCATATCTTATTTTTTATCTGTTTCATCAGTAACTGTGGCTAAAGGATTAATCACCAACATACTGAAAATCACACTTTCCACACCTTGGCTCTTCCTCCCACAGCAAACAGTACTGAAGCTTTGACGGCGGAATGGAACCTGCCAGAGATTAACCTCTTTCACAGCCTCTGAGGACCCATTGTCACTTTGATGTCAAAATGAGTTATCAAGATAGTACTCCTGTGGAGGGTATATAATGGGATTAATGCCCAGTTCTGATTACCTGTAAAACCCATACCCTGTAATCCACCAGATTACAGGAAGCCTAGGCCTTTGGACAAATGACCTTTTCTTCATTTCATTCTGCACATGTTAATTGTTCCCAACCTTCTGCATTTAGAAATTTGATATCAGCTTAAGTAAACAGCCTTATTGGAAAATATATTTAATTTTCCCAGCTATATACAGGTAGTCTTCTATGTTGCATGTAATTCAGTGGTGATAAGGGTACAACTCCTTTTGGACATGTAGGGATCTCTACCATCACAGACATTGTATTTTATAAAAGGAAACACAATCTAAAATTTAGATAAAGTAAAAATATTCATCTCAAAAACTAAGATTACAAAAATGCTAGGCTAAATACATGGCTCTCTTTAGCCTTTATGAGCAATGAAAAAGGAGACCCTGTTAGAGCTGTTACAGAGAAAGACACATTTTACAACAGAATTTCCTTAGGATCCATGCCCTAAGTCATAACCCTAGAAAAGGGGAAAACCATGATGTGATTTTTCAGGTTACCTTTCCAGTCCATAATGAGGTCCCATACCAGGCAGAGGGTATAGTTTTCAAATCTAGTTTTGATTTTAAAACATAAAGTTCTAACAATACTTTGGGCTCTGAAAAGAACAGAGAAAAGGCCTGTTCTTACCCTTGCATCATCTGTTTTCAGAACATCTACTTTGTACATATATGAGTGGGGGGCGGGGAGGGATATTGGGAGAAAGACAGAGACAGGATGTAGAAGGGTAGATTCTGTGAACAGTCTATCACTTTTAGTCAGGGAAATTTTCCTGAAGAAAGTAGATTCTCTCTAAGTGGTGAAGTTATTTCAAGATTCCTTGGCAGATTATTCCCTAATCCGAGTAATTTTCATTTTCAGAGAAGCTTCTTAATATTTGATTGAAACTGATTTTCCCTCCATTGTATCCTGTTGTTCTTCATCACCTCTTTTAACTGTGCAGGGCAGTCCTTTCTCTTTGTTTCTTTCATGTTTCTAATATTTATGAATTACTATTAGGCCTATTCTGGTTCCCTCTTAAACTTGTGGCATATACATCCATCTCCTTTTCTCTTTCCTCCACTGGGACAAGCCATTATAGCAATCTTCTGCCATTTAATACTTTCTGTACTGTCTCCAAACTCTCTCTGGCTTTTTGGTCCTTAGTATGAACTGAATAACGGAGTCCTTTATTAATCTCTGCTGAATCCTGTGGAGTTAGCGTTGTCTTCCTACAAAAAAGCTTGTCCTGGGGCCAGGACAAGACCCGAATACTAAGAAATTTGGTTTCCATGCCACATTAAAAAATGTTTATTAGATGCCTGTACTCACTGTCTTTCAGATTCCTGGTTTTCCCCTAACCAGTTAAATCATGATGGTGTAGACTTCCCTTTACACCTTCATTTGCACTTTTGTTCCCCGTGGCTCTTATTTCCACCCTTTTTAAGTCCATTATCTCTCAGTCCTTTTTGATGACTTTAGCTAGCCCCTTTCCCCTAAAATTAATATGATTCACAGTATCATTAATGGATTGTCAATACCCTCATTCAGATTATTAACCAGAACTTAAGTAAGCCTGGGCCTAATGGGGACTCCTGTGGTAGCCCATTTGAGAACTTTTTGGGTTGATGTGTATGCATGAGTAATCATGACCCTACATTTCTTGGGCCTCATTCATATGTGAACTAGATTGTGCTATTCACGTTCTTGAGAGTTGACCCTGAATACAGTGTGTCTTTGAAAAGAAAAATCTCTTACATAGGTATTTCCTCTACTCAATCATTTTTTTAGTGCTACTAAGGGAAAACAAAAGGCCAACTATCTTTTCCCATGTGATTTCCTCCTCCCAGCCCCATGCTGCATATCACCTTCCAGGATGATGAATTTCTTTCACATCACTGATGACCAATTTGTCCTTAAAATATCATATCCTTTCTAGTAATATTCCTTAGATCAATCAAGGAGAAAAACTTCATATATAAGGAAAAAAATTAAATAACATTCTTTTTCTGAAAAATTACATGTGTTTTACAGCATTTTTTCCCAATCTCCCTCCCTAGCATTCCATATCTTTGTAAGGCAAATAAGGGGCAGGAATTCTAAACTATACAGGCTCTATCTAGGGGTACTTGTGCTGGTAAATGTTAAACTACATGCTTGGGTTTGGGGGCAAGGTGGGGTGGAATATATCTACAATAAACTTTTAAATTTAAAATTATTATTAATTATTAATAGCATTATTGATGTTTTCTCCATCACTTTAGGTCTAGACAAACAACAAAACAGTATAGCAAGTCATGATTTGTAGTGTTTGCCAATTTCAAAGGTATAAATAATCACACTGAAAATTTAATGATCAGCTCAGGTAACCATCAGCTCACTCAACTGGGTGAGATAGATCCAGTATACTCCTAGATCTTTCTTATCCAATTGGAAGCATTACCTATTTTTAGGGACTCCTTTATCTGATTTTGATCCATGGGTATATCTGTACTATTTTTTGACATTTTCCAATCCTCAATTTTTATTGAACTCACTTTTTTTTAATCTTTGTTTTCCTTTTGATTGCTCAGACTAGGGGTAAGCAGCCCTTTAATGCTCAAGAGGAAAGGAGAGGGCTGGCCAGCAGCTGCAAATAAAAAAAGGCATTCTTTTTGTCAATAGAAAGTAAACTCCTTGAGGGCAGGCACTGTTTTCACTTTTTTATTTTCTCATCCCCAATGGTACAGCGCCTAGCACATAGTAGACACTTAATAATATCTTGCTGAATTGATTCGAATTGAATTTCCCTCCTTGCCTAGTGTTGGAATTTTAAACTTTGATTCTTACATTCTTCTGGTTTCAATCGCCTGGTCCCCTGCCCATCATGCCTACTATCTCTCCAACACTTATATTTCACTGGACCTGGCCTCCATCAGCCAAAAATCCTCCTACCAATTGGAACTGACCTCCTCTCCTAAGATTGTACTTTCCTTCAACCATTCTAAATACCCAGTCCAGTTACTTCAACCAATCTTCCAATAGTATAGTTTGGGATCTCTTCTACTTCATGGTCACCCTCCTCTGGATTAGCGCCAACTTGTTAATGTTTTTCCTAAAATGTATTGCTCAAAACTGAGCATAATATCACAGTTGATTCCATGGTGAGCTGGCCAGGGCAGTAGCAGGCCTAGCACCTCCTTCTCTCTATACCCTAATATCACATTAGCTTCTTCGGCTACAATCCCACATTACTCACTCATATTGAATTTATAATGCATTAAAACCCTCAGATATTTTTCACATAAATTACTTTCCAGTTATTTTCCCCCTGTCTTACATGTGTACATGTTTGTTTGTTTTTTACTCAGGTGTAGGATTTTGCATTTATCCCTATTAAATTTCATCAAATCAGCCTCAACCCATTATTCTAGTCTTTTGAGTTGGTTATTTTTTTTGGTCTAATTGTCATCCAGTGTACTCACTATTCCACCTTCCTATGCTCCCATCAACCACAAATTTGATGACCATGAGTAGCAAATGCCATTCTTTGATTAAAAACATAAAAGGACATTCCAGCACAGTTGTTGATTCATCACCTAAGGAAAGTTGTTTAACTTGTTGGTATCCCTGCTTCTAATCTTTTTTCTTTTTTTTTTAAGGGATGATATGAACCATTTCCCTAATAAGCTGAAGAATTCAAGCATTCAACATGGCTTGAGATCCATCAATGAACAAAAGGTAAAGATATGAACTGTGTTGATAGCTTCATAAACTCTTTTCTTTCTGATTTTTCCCTCTCCCTTATACATACTAATAAGAGATCTGATTCTTTCTTATTCCTCTTACTAACATTAACTTGTTCTGATTTTCTTTGTTCCTCCATCTTTTCCTTCGGTCCAACTTCTGTAACCTTCATTGATACTATTTCTGGTGCCTCTTTCTCCAAGTCACCGAACCTCCCAGTGACTATTTTCCCATTTGTCTATGAGGATAGTAATAGCTCTCCCTTGTCTCTGTCATTGGGAAATGGGAAGAAGAAAACAAAAGCTTGCCATGATTACATCTCCTCAGGACAATGTGCTTACAATGGTCACCACTTTAAACAAAATGAAAATGTAGGTAAGTGCAGCAGTGACCTTAACAGGGAGCAAAAGGGAGGAATCCTAGTGACAATGAGAAAAGAGGATTCTAGAGGCCTGAGAAACTGAATCCTCAAGTGACCCAGGGAACTTCGAGCTAGAGATGGACATCTGAGTATCCACCACCAGCCCGAAACTCATCTCTCCTGTTCACACAAAAAGTAGGTAATGAGCCAAAGATTAAAACAAGTCTGAAGGAAAGACAAAGAACACTTTTTATATCTCATCATGAATAAAAGGAAGCTATTTTTTACAAGAAGAACAACATTGTAGAAAGACCATTGGACTAGGAATCTAGATTCTAGAGCTGATCCTTTCACAAACTGTCCTCAGGGTGTGACAAATGACTTTAGGCATCAGATTTTTCCCCTATAAAAGAACTTTTCCAATTCTTATGTTTTACAATTCTATGTAGACCCTAAAATTCTATACTCTAATTTTTAAAATATTTTTGTGTTCTCCAGTCTGTTTAGAACAAGACAACTTATCTGATTTAAACGCTATCATTCTAAATCCAAGGAAAAGTACCAAGTCTCTGGAGTTCTCCAGTGAAAAGGATTTAAGTGTGTGTGTGTGTGTGTGTGTGTGTGTGTGTGTGTGTGTGTGTGTAGCCCAAATGGATTTTAAATGCTAGAAGTATAGCTTCTAAATGAATCCTATGAAATCCATCCCCTTCTACATCTCATCAATATTATTTCTCTTATTGGCGTCAAGGCTCCTGATTGTAACATTTTAAGTCACCAAAAGCACAAAAGCTTAATTTACTAAACCAAATACAACTGATCACTGAGCCAGGAAAACAAATGGCCCATCCCACACAGTTTTTCCTTTTCTTTCTTCTTCCTCTCCCCTCTTAACATTGTTGATACAGGTTTAATGATAGTAACCTAAACAGTTGAGTATTTAGCCTTAAAAACCACTGAAGCCATTCAGAGTTATTATGTAAATACCCAAATCTACTTTATTATGCAATTTTCATAGGAGGAGGCTCAGCAGAGCTTATGTCAGTGGTGTGTCTGGAGATGGTATCATTAGAAAAGGCTCAGTTGTGTAATGTCTACAGCCCTTAGACAACGATTTGCATCTTGGAGGTAGGCATGAGGCAATTTGGAATAAATGCTAGGGTTTTGTTGATACTACAACTCAGGTAAGTCAAGACTACCTTTAAAGAAATTAGGTTAGATGTCGGAGAGAAAGCAGTGACTCTCTTGAGCTCTCTCCCAAAGCCCTCCAAATACCTAAAAAAAAAAAGGCTCTAAACAAATTCTAAAGTAGCTGAACCCACAAAAAGACAGAGTGAAACAAATTTCCAGCCAAAGACATCCTGGATGGTTGATCGGAAAGGTATATCGCACCGGGTGGGGAGAAGAGCGCAGTTCGGCCTGGGCGCACAGGCCGCAGAGACCCTGGAGCAGGCCTCAGAGCACTGAATTGCGGGCATCTGTGGCAGTTTCCAGACTTCTCAACCCATGAACACCAAAGACAACTTAGAAGGTCAGTGGGAAAAGTCTGAGACTGCAATGAGAGAGGAGCTAGGTCTCAGCCACAAGTCTCAAGCATGGCCTGGGGCCGCGGCTTTTTCCTGAGCTTCCTGACCACAGACTGAGGGGGAATCGAGTGGCTGATCAGAGGGGGATTGCAGGGATCTCTTTGCCAGTGCTAAGGCAGGAATCTCTTGCTTTACCAGTGCTTGGATCTGGGTCACAGTTCTGAGGGGAGGTCCTGGGGCAAAGAGGAGCACTGGTGTGGTGAAGCTTTTTGTGGTGGTGGAGAGAAAACACCTCACCCCTTATCATAGCACCTTGGAAGAACTGAAAATATACAGGTCCCTAGAAGTACCTCTGAAAACAGCTGTACAAATCCCTGAAGCTTGGGATAGTACACTCTTCACATTGGAAGCAGACTTTTACCTTAACAGAGTTTAAAACTCAAGTAATTGGCCAGGATCATGAGTAAGCAGCACAAAAAGAGTCAGACTATATTATATTACTTTGGTGACAAAAAAGATCAAAACATACACCAGAAGAAGACAACAAAGCCAAAGCTCCTACATCCAAAGCCTCCAAGAAAAATATGAATCAGTCCCAGGCCTTGGAAGAGCTCAAAAGGGATTTTGAGAAGCAAGTAAGAGAAGTAGAGGAAAAACTGAGAGTGATGCAAGAAAATCATGAAAAACAAGTCAACAACTTGCTAAAGGAGACCCAAAAAAATACTGAAGAAAATAACACCTTAAAAAATAGCCTAACCCAAATGGCAAAAGAGGTCCAAAAAACCAATGAGGAGAAGAATGCCCTAAAAAGCAAAATTGGTCAAATGGAAAAGGAAGTCCAAAACCTTACTGAAGAAAATACTTCCTTAAAAATTAGTATAGAGCAATTGGAAGCTAGGAACTTTATGAGAAATCAAGATACTGTAAAACAAATCCAAAAGAATGAAAAATTAGAAAACAATGTGAAATATCTCATTGGAAAAACAACTGACCTGGAAAATAGAACCAGGAGAGAGAATTTAAAAATTATTGGACTATCTGAAAGCCATGATCAAAAAAAGAGCCTAGACATCATGTTTCAAGAAATTATCAAGGAAAACTGGCCTGATATTTTAGAACCAGAGGGTAAAATAGAAATGGAAAGAATCCACCGATCTCCTCCTGAAAAAGATCCCCAAAAGAAAACTCCTAGGAATATTGTAGCCAAATTCCAGAATTCCCAGGTCAAGGAGAAAATATTACAAGCAGCCAGAAAGAAACAATTCAAGTATTATGGAAACACAATCAGGATAACACAAGATTTAGCTGCTTCTACATTAAGGGACTGCAGGGCATGGAATATAATATTCTGGAGAGCAAAGGAGATACGATTACAACCAAGAATCACCTACCCAGCAAAACTGAGTATAATCTTGCAGGGGAAAAAATTGTCATTCAGTGAAATAGAGGACTGTCAAGCATTCTTGATGAAAAGACCAGAGTTGAATAGAAAATTTGATTTTCAAATACAAGACTCAAATGAAACATGAAGAGGTAAACAGGAAAGAGAAAATCATAGGAGACTTATTAAGGTTGAACTGTTTACATTCCTGCATGGAAAAATGATATTTGTAACTCAAGAGACCTTTGTCAGTATTAGGGTAGATGGAGGGGAAAAAATTATATGTACGTATATATAGATAGATAGAGGGCACAGGGTAAGTTGAAAATGAAGGGGTCATATCTGGAGAATAAAATTAAGGGGTGAGAGAGGAATATAGTAGGAGAAGGAGAAAGGGAGAGGTTGAACAGGGTAAATTATCCCACAAAAAAAAAAAAACAGAAAAGAAAAGGCTCTTACAGTGGAGGGGAAATGGGGGAAAGTGAGAGGGAATGAGTGAATCTTATTCTCATAGGATTTGACTTAAGGAAGGAATAACATACACACTCAATTGAGTGTGGAAATCTGTCTTACCCTACAGGAAAATAGGGAGGGAAGAGGACAAGAGAGTAGGGGAATGATAGAGAGGAGGGCAGATTGGGAAAGGGAGTAATCAGAAGCAAATACTTCTGAGGAGGGACAGGGTCAAAAGAAAGAATAGAATAAATGGGTGGGCGGGATAGGATTAAGGGAAACAGAGTTAGTTTTTCACAGCATGTCTACTATGGAAGTGTTTTGCATAACTGCACATATATAACCTATATTTAGTTGCTTGCCTTATCAATGAGGATGGGTGGGGAGGGAGGAAGGGAGAAAATTTGGAATCCAAAGTTTTAAAAACACATGTTTAAAAAAAAATGTTTTCATATGCAATTGGGAAATAAGAAATACAGGAAATGGGGTACAGAAATCCATCCTGCCCTACAGGAAAATTGAAGGGGAAGGGGATAAGAGAAGGGAGAGAGAGATAGAAGGGAAGGCAGACTAGGGGAAGGGGTATTCAGAATGTATGCCATCTTGGGGTGGGGGGAGGGGCGAGATGTGGTGAAAATTTGGAACTCAAAATCTTGTGGAAGTAAATGTTGAAAACAAAAAAACATTTAAAAATATTTTTTTTGTCTGCCAGTTCAAAAAAAAAAAAAGGAGGTCCTACCATCTTTGTTTTGCAAATTAGGAAGCTGAGGCACAGGCACAGGGTGGGACTGGTAGGGGAGTGGATAGTGTGGGAAAGGCCCCATGTGGACAGTGGTAGAATCAGGAATGCCCGCCTAAAATCGTTCTTTTTACTACTCAGTGAAGTCCATCGTTAAGGACGCAACTGAGCCTTATAATCCTACTTTTTGTAAGGCCCACAGGGCCTCCTATAACAGTGTGGGGCACATAGTTGAATAAATGAATAAATGCAAAAAAAATAAAGAAATTAGGTTTCTCATTTATGAATATATTCAACATGGAAGATGTGGGTTCTCTGTAAGGCCCTACATCTCCTACTAGGATCTCTAACTTACAAGGCCTCACATCTAAGTAGGCAAAGAGATACTTAGTTATCTTGGTGTTAGATCTCTTGATGCTTATCTTGGGAAAAGCTCAAAGAACTTTCTTTTTCTCTTGGCAACTTGATTTGTAAAAGATTAGTGGGAAAGAAAAGAAATCAGTGGGAAAGAAAATTGTCTCAAGCAATAGAACTCATTTTTATGTAGTTCATTCAGGATATCTATGGACAAAGGTGTCTATGTGGGGGAGATGAAAGAAACAGAGGCCAGCTAAGTTATTTCACCCTTCTCCCAACAGTGACTAGGAAATGGTTTACTTTATCATATTCTCCATTATTTCCAGGGACTTCACACTTCTCTCTTTTGAAGGCAAATCCAGTCTAGCAGACATCAGTACTAGAAGATTTTTCCTGACATTTAGCAGCCTCATGACCCTGTTATGTTGTCTGCAGTTGCTTTCTCTCAGGATCTCTGCCCTTGAAACACTGAAGAATCCAAGTTCAAAGCAAGACTAACAATGAATGCCTCAAAGTTCTTCTCTGCTGGAAAGAAGTGGTAATCTTGGTTGTGCCAAAAACAGGAAAATGTCTTCTCTTCACCCATTAGCTATTAGCAAATGAGAACAATACTGAAATATAAAAATCACCCCCTATAACTGCTAAGAATACTCAATGGCATCACAGAGGAGAGGTGCTTGCCGTAGTAGACATAGCAGCAGATTTGAATCGGGAAGACCAGGGTTCTAACCCAGCTTGAAATGCTTTTTGCAGTGTGACCTTGGGCATTTAACCTCTCCTAGCCTCAGTTTCCTGATCAATAAAATGAGAAAAATAAAAGCAGATACCTCCCAGGATTGTTGTGAAGATAAAATGAGTTAATGTATGAAAAATGTTTTGCAAACCTTAAAGCCCCATATAAATGTATATTATTATAAGTGACAGTCACTAAGACTTTCATGCATAGAAATGCATATAGACATTTCGACAATAGACAAGAACACTTGTCGCAGAAACTCAGTGCTGGAAGGGACCTCGGAGGGCATCTAGCCCAATCCTACTTCCTCTCCTCACAATGACTAACAGGTATTTGAGAGGCTTCTTACCCTGAAGAAGTTTCTGTGAGGTAACGACTTATGAAAGGTTCAAGCTGCCTAGGAGAAAATAAAAAAGAGACTTTTGGCAAGCATCTCTTAAGATACAAAACTAAACTAAAGGAAATAAATTGGAAGGGGATACTCGAAAACTGAGATTCAACCCCTCCTGTAGAAAGGAAGAGAGGGTTAGGGATGAGATAGGTGCCCTTATAGGTTGGTTAGTTGGTACTAATTTTTTTTCATTTTTACATAAAATATTTATGTATACAAATATTATTATGTAAGATATGAAAATGTAAAATATTATTATGTAAATATAGTATATATTTATGCAAATTGTTTATTATTAATTGATTGTTGATCTATTGTTGGTTGTAGAGAAAGCATGGCATGATGGATGGGGCACTAGACTTGGAAACACATGGAGTCAAATCCTATCTCAGACACCTACTAGTTGCATAACCCTGCACAAATCACAACTCTCAGCCTCAGTTTCCCCATCTATAAAATGAGAGGAGTCAACTTAACAGCCCACTCAGGTCCTTTCTAGCACGACATAATCCTACTAAACATATGACTTCATTGAGGTAGGGAAGTCCTAGTGAGGAAAGACCCTCCAACGATATCAATCAGCAATCCAACTGCAACTTACTTGTACTAGATGACCTCTGAAGAGAGTTAATTGGCTGCAGCACTAAATGGTTCAATGACTTGCTCCGGGTCCAGCACTTAACCTGCTATAGCCTCTCACCTTAAGGATAAAAGTAAGAGAAACTGAGGGATTATCACTAAGACAAGAGATGTAGGGATTGAGAACTAGGACATAAAGCCAATTTTCATTGACCAAGTTGAGTTCGGCTAGCCTTTGGGGTAAGCGTCCCTTCCCAACCTAGAGTGAGTAAATTGGTCCAATGTCAAAGGGTGTTCTCTGTGGCTGAGAAACCAATCTGCGCCATCTCGTGCCGGCTGCATTGCAGAACACACAGGTGTGTCTGATTTAGCCTTCCGTGATTTAGCCTCCTAGCTGGGTATCCAGGCCGGTTGAAGCTCCCCAGCAGCAGGCTGACCGCAGCAAGGCCTCCTCTGCTCAGCCAGATCCCACTGAGCCTTAACCAGACCAGCTGCAAGCACTAAGCAACATCCAGTCCTCGTTTTCCTCTTTAAAAGAAGGGCAATTATCATAGATGTGCAAACTAATAATAGGTCCAGAGGTACATGGCCTGAAAGCAATTAGGGCAAATCTAAAAGAGATTAGGCACTAGGCACCAACCAGCTTTAATAAACCATGGGAAATGTGCCCCAGAGCACTGGGGAAGGCCTCCCTCGGATTAACGAGCTCATGTACCGCTATCAGCCTCAGCATCGCCCTGGTGCTGCGAGGTCTGGGTCTGACTGACTGGTATCTGCTTTGAAGCGTGTTAGCAGCATATTTTTTTGCATACAGCTAGTGTCTAATCACAGATGGATCTTATTCTCCTCTTACTTATTACACTGGGCCCCCAGAGACCATTGCCTACTAATACTGTGTCAGCATTTAATAAAGCAATGTATGTACCTGACAGGAACAAAATTGTGTTTTATAAATTCTATTATCCAGACTGGTTTTCTCCCAACCAGTCTGAATTAGTGAAGTTTTATTCTTTGTTTTGACCTAGATATGGGGAAAAGTGTTCAAAAATACATTTGGTTGGGGGAAGGAGGAGGAGATACTGTGTTTTACAGGAAGTAGATTGCTAGAAGATGGCTCAGAGATCCCCTTGACCCATGTTTTCTATTGCCATAGGAGTGGAAATGTGGGGATTTTACTTATAAAGTGCTAAAGCCCTATATTGGGTAGGTATTATCTCACTACACAATCTTATCTAAAGCTTCTGGTTTCCATCGCTGCCTTCCCATGGTCTGCTGTGCAACCTATAGTGAGTCACATAACATCTCTGTGCCGCCATCTACTATTTGCCAAGTGGAAACCACAATGTTGAAATAGTGGTGCAGAGGTCATCTGAGAACTAATTTATCTAGATAAAACAAGGGAAGTCAGGAAATGACAGTTGCCAAAACACTTGGGCCTGAGAACCAGAAGAAGCTGTCAGCCCTGGTTTCACCGGTGTCTGTAGCCGTCAGCCACAGAGAGGAGGAAAGGGGAAAGACAGAAGAGACAGAAGAGATTTGATAAGGTAAGTTAATGAGCCTAGGAAAGAAAAGAGAACTCATTGAAAATGGAGATGTTTTGGAAGAGAAAAAGAAATCCATTTTGCCAAACAACTTGTCCATGAAGAAAGGCAGGGTAATGTACTCAGTGGAGAACTGGCCTCAGAACCCATTTTCTGGACGTGCCTTCTTTGGTCACAGTTGTCTCTCCCTTGACTGATCCCCTTGAGAGCAGTGATTGGCTATTGCCTTTCTCTGTAACCCCAGCACTTGACACATGCTAATCTATGTTAGTTGACTGATTGACTCAGAATGGAGAGCCATGTCCTGGCTATGTGACTCTGGGTAAGTCATTTAACTTCTGAGTGCCCTCTAAAACTTCAAATTATTTACAAAAAAAAAAAAAAACCTACAAAAATCTCTCTAAAACTACAAATTACAGAACATTTGCCAATAGGAATTCAGAGAGAGAGTTTCTTCACAGTGGAGTTTCCTGTGCCAATGTTATAGACAGAGGGAAGGGAGAAGGGATAGCTAAGGTATTGTGCCAGGTGTTGAGCATGTGTGAGAAATAGAGGATACAACGTGGACACAAATAAATACAATGCAAGGTATGGTCCAATAGGAGAAAAGAAGAGAATCCAGACTTAAGCCCTCTAGGTAGATTTGAGGAGCAAGACGGCACTTTCACCTGTGGGGAATCATGGAAGGCCTCATGAAGGAAATGGTATTTGAGCTAACCCTTGAAGGGATAGAAAGATTTCCTCAGGAAGGGATGGGGAAAGAGTGTTTCCCAGGCATTAGGGACATCCAGTGGGGATACATGGAAGCAGGATATGGCAGGAGGAGAGCTGGAAACAGAATGGACCTGTTATGCTTCTGATTCACAAGAACGCAGAGGAAAAATGCATTAGGTTGCTTGGGACATGATGTACACAAGGTCAGTCTGCCAGGGAATGTTATAACCCACCTGTCTCAAGAGAAAAGAGCCTTCCTATTCTTAATATCTGGGTCAAGCATGCTTTCCCATGTGACCTTTTGGAGGTCAATCAAACCTAGGATTCAGATAACAGTATCACCTTCAATGATGTTTTGAAAGATAGTTGCAATAAGCCTTCTTAAAATGTTCCTGGATGGATTTCTTAAAAAAATCCCATCGGGGCTAACCCCAGTGCCTGGCATCATCCCCAAAGAGCTGTCCAGGGCTGCTGTCTGAGCCATCTGTATTTAGGCACTCTTCTCTCCCAGACTGGCTGCCTTTTTGTGGTCCTATTCAGCTGTTGTCCTCTGTGCTGACCTGAGTTTCAGGCCCTCTTATCTCCCTAAGGAATTGTGCCTCCTTATGTCTCAAGCAGATGTCTAAACAGGAGAAACAAGCATGCTTTCCAAGTCTTACAATGTGACCCTTTACACACACAGGAATGGGCTTTCAGAGTATTAGTTGGAAGCGGGTGTAATCAACCCGATAAGGTTCTTTAGTCTTTCATCAGGTTCCAGGAAGAACCCAGAAGTGTTCCTTGGGTGATGGTCTTGCACAAACTTTCTGCCACTGGCGTGCTTATTTGGCATCTTCCGAATGCCATTCATAGGGTACATTCCCAGGACCTGCATATGTTCCTCCCCAGATTCTAAGTAAAGATTTCTTCATGAGACAGCTTCCCTTTCAACGTATTGCCTTCATCCGCATGACCCCAAACTTCAACTTTGATCTGCTGTTTTATAGCAGTCATATCAAATATTTGCTGATATCAGGAAAACAGATAAGAATAGTAATTTATATGTTATATAAATTTATAATGTATTAACATTTTCAAAGGTCTTTCCATTCAATTAGAAGGGACGGGTATGAAATGGAACACTTCCCCTGGAGCTGGGCATGTGACCTTTGGCTCCATAGGGAGGGACAATGTGTGCTGGCTCCTGGTTAAAAGATTGCCCATTAGTATGTGGTCAGGGAACATCAAGTGGCACGTTGGATAGAGTGACGGACCTGGAGACAGGAAGACCTGAGTTCAAATCCAGCCTCAGACATTTACTAGCTGTGTGACTAGTCACTTCACCCTGTTTGCCTCAGTTTCCTCATCTATAAAATGAGCTGGAGAAGCAAATGGCAAATCCCTCCAGTGTCTTTGTCAAGGAAACCCCAAATGGGATCACAAGGAGTTGGGCACAACTGAGATGAGTGAACAACCACAACAGAGCACACACATCCCTTGCCCTGGAGTCAAACTGCACCTGCCCAGCTTCAGAAATCCTCCAATTCAAACCCTCTACCCTACATTGACAAACATTTATTAAATGCCTATTGTGTGCAAGGCACAATGCTGGAACTGGGAATATAGAAATAGAACTGAGGTGACCTCTGCCCTCCAGAAGTTTATGTTATTCTGGGGAGTGTGTCTTCAGACATGTAAATGCTAAATATATAGAACGTGATTTCAAAAGCAAAAGAGCAATGATAACTTTGTTACATACACTGTCTCAGCCTGTGTGATAAATCAGGTATTATTATTCCTGTTTTACAGCTGAGGAAACTGATGCTTAAAGAGATTGAATGACTCATCAAAACAAGACTAGAACCGAGGTCTTCAGTCTACAAACCCAGAGCTCCTGAATCCAAACCTGACCTCAGACACTAACTAGTTTGTGTGACCTTGGGCAAGTCACTTAACCTGTATCTGCCTCAGTTCCCTCAACTAGAAAATGGGGATTATAATAGCACCTACCTCCCATGGTTGCTATAAGGATGAAATCAGATATTTGTAAAGCTCTTGGCACAGTTCCTGACGCATAGTAGGTACTTAATAAATCTTTATTCCCTTCTCTTCCCCTCCCTCTTCTTTGATCGACACTATGCTACCACAGATCTAGGCTGCCAGCTCTTTGCTGACTAGGGCTAACAGCTTTTTCATTTACAGAAAGGAAACAAAAAATATGTTGGTAACAGTTAGCTACCACCAGGCTAGCTAGGGATTCATAAAGATGTAGAGGTTCCCAAGGAACACAAGATGATCATTTCTGAGGGCAGAAGGCTGAAAATTAGCATATATTCGAAATGATGCTTTGAACCAGGGAAATTAAGGCGTTAGCTCCTAAGTGGGTACGTAGTTATACAACTAGGAATCTTCACCTTATAGTTGAGTTGATGTCTATGGCTAGACCAAAGGGTTATACAATTATTGAAAGCACATAGTAGGCATTTAATGTTAAGCTTTCCTTTGGTAATTAAAGAGGCCAAAAAGAAAAGTGAAGGATTATAGCTCTCCTTTTCTTTTTGTTATTTTTTTCTCAATACATAGGCTCACATGTGTGTACTCACACACACTTTGGGAATCAAAGTATTTGGATTTGAATTCTAAATATATTGCTTGTGTAACTCTGGAGAATTTGGTGAACCACTCTCAGAAAAGATTTTTCAATGATAAAAGTAAAGGGATTCGGAAGCTTGGTATAGTGGGGAAGAGAGCTGGAGTCATAGCCGGAGGATCTGCTTTCAAGCCTGGCTCTGCCACTTAACCTTTGTGACCTCAGGCAGGCCACTTCTCAGTTTTCTCATATGCAAAAGGAGGGTGCTGGACTGAATGACCTCTAATTTCGGCTCTAAATCTATGAATCTACAGAATCTCCAGGTACCTTCTAGCTAAAAATCTTACAACTGTTCTGACTCTATGAATTCCTTTTTTCTTTCTATTGTCCTAGCAGCTAGGAGTCTGGAGGTGAAAAAGAATTTCTCTTTAATAGGCAGTACCCCCTCCCCCAAACAACAACAACAATAAGAGACATTTATAGTTAGGCATTACTCCAAAGAGCCATTCATCCAGGGCCCCATCTTGACAAATAATGGGTAACACTGATTTTAGTAATAAGGGCTCTCCGTGTTAGTATGTGTGTTCCAAAGCCTTTGGCAAATTCTTGAACCCCATTTTGAAACCAGCTTCTGAAAGTTGCGCAAATAAAACTTGGCACAGGCTTCACTGGCCACACAGTTCTCTGATTTGAAGCTTAGAAACAAAATGTACTCGTCCTACTTCCGAGATCATGTTTGAAGACTTGGCTCTGTATCTTTAGGAACTATTTCATCACTGATGTCATCCCGCCATTGAACTGCGGATCTCTCCCAGGCGATTTGGAATCCAGCAGCAGTTCAGCAGCAGGAGTGAGAGAAGCTACTCCAGAGGAAAGTTGTGGACAGAGATGGACATAATCCAGCCTTGAGCTTGGTCAGGGCGTCTGAAGCAGAGGCCAATATTTACAACTGTGCCACAAGGAGATTGGTGAAGATGGCATGCACATGAGAAGGGTGGAGATCAAATGGATAACAGCACAGGGACACTATTGAGGCAGGGGTCTTGGTCCTGAGCCAACAATCCCAATTTTTTTTTTGTTTTGTTTTGTTTTGTTTTTTTTAAGAACATAAGGAAATACATTTATTTTCTTTCATGGCAGCCTGCAGGAAAACTATGAAAGTAACAGAGGAAGGGGGAAACATAAAAACGACAAAAATTCCATCTAGCTATATTCTCTTGCCTCTAAGGTCATTCTGCTCAATGTCTCACACGCTCAATGACCATTTCTCCCAAGGCAAACTGGATTGAAGCCAAGCTGAACTTGGGTACATTTCTCAGCCTCAAATAGGCACCCTTCATAGAAAGTATCGGGACCGCCTCTAGGGTCCTCAGTGGATTTCTCAGGAACAGTCATTCTAATAACAAAGAAGGATTTTTCTTCCTGTGTCCTTACTTAACACAAAATCCCTTCTAAAAACTACATAGGATTTTGTGACTGATACAATACATTCCTCTAAATTACTTAGGGCAAATATGTACACATGGCCACTCACTCTAGCAGTCCTCAGGCTAAAACACAGACAACCTGCCTTCAGTCGGGGTTACTGTCCATGTGTCTGCCTAAGTAAAATCACCACCTTTTGCCAGAACTATTCTGGTAAGACACTTAATCGGTCTCCCTGCCTCAAGTTTCCTCCTCTCTTCCATCCATCCTCCACCAGCTGCGGAAGCAATTTTTCTAAAGTTCAGGTCTGCCTATGTCATCCTTGAACTCCATAAACTCCAATAGCTCCCTATTACTTACCTCTAAGAGCAAATATAAACCTCTCTTTTTGACATTCAAAGCTCTTCACAACCTGCCCTCCCCCATTTACTTTTCCAGCCTTTTAACATATCCCTCCCCTTCTCACACTTGAAAGTTCAGCCAAACTGGACTTCTTACTGTTTCAAATTTTGTTGCGAATATCCTGATCTCTCCAGCTTTTAGTGCCTCCCTGAAAACAATTACTTTGTGTCTCTTTTTGTCACTCCTGTATATCATGTTCCTTTTCCCCAATAGAATATAAACTCTGAGAGCAGGAACTATTTTGCTTTGTCTTTGAATCTATAGCAGCCAGCACAGTGCTTGGCACATAGCAGGTGCTTAATAAATTCTTGCTGATTCATTTTTTATTTGTAATCAAGGAGATACAGCCAGTGGTTACAATTTCAGGTTGGAAATGTATGACAGACGGATAACTATCATAAAGCATTTTCCCAAACCCAGTGACACTTAGGATTGAGCTTGATAGACTCCTTTCAAAAAATGTTTTAATTTATGAAATTAAACAAGTATTTCCATAACATAATACAATAAAAATATGACGTACATGAAGGTGCAAATATACTATGCACAAATTGCTATTCTTTTCAAATATACAAAAAAAATTATCATGCAAATTTCCTTTTTTCTTCCCTTCCTCCCACCCACCCTAGAGATGGCTACCATTACACACAAATAGGTATATAATATATACATATATATAATTATTCTATACATACTTCTATATATCAGTTCTTTCTCTGGATGCAGATAGCATCTTCATATGTCCTTTAGAGTTAATTTGAGTATTTATAATAGACAAAATAATATTCGTTCAGTTTTTAGACAGATTTTCAAAATAAGTTTTCCAAAGATTGTTGGATAGAACGATCTTTGCTTTCAAGTGGCTTCGTAACAACAGTGTCAAAAAACATATATGTACATATGTGTATATGTGTGTATTTATATATACATATATATATATATAATGTTCACAAAGTGCTTCATAGTTATGATGGCTTTCCTTACAATGACCCTAGAAGTGGTGAAAAAGTATTATTTTCCTAATTTTATAGATAAGAAAAAAAAGTTAAATGATGACTTGCCTATGAGTTACACAGTTTATAAACTACAATGAGGACATCAGGATATGGAAAACTACACAAATGAAAATCACAGAAATGTACACACAAACATATATGATATACACATATGAAAGCACTTTTGATGGATTTTGATGGATTTTTGATGGATTTTGATGGAGTGACTGGAGCATGTGCAGTTAAATGGTGTCCATAGAGAAAGTTGTTGCTGATTTCAAAAGAGGGGAAGGATATAGTTTGGACCAGACTAGGGGTCAGAATATTTTCAGGTAAGGGGAAATGCAATGTGTGATGGGCTCAGTGACAAAAACAAGGGGGACATGACAGCCAGATCCAAGTTGTCGCATCCCTTGCAGAATCCATAGATGATTAACTAGTTTAAACTCCCAACCACATTCCTTGTAGTTAAGGCCATAGTCCTCCCTCTTTGACTTCTTGAGAAATTTTTCTCACCCCAGATTCGCCATTCAAATGAGTTTGGTTTGGTTTTGTTCCACTATCCCACCCAAGTCAAATGGAATGCTTTTCATGCACGTAACTTTGAGGAAAAAGGAGGCTAAAAATTCCAATTTCAACTCCTTCTGGACTTAATATTCGATGGAAAATGTGGTCTTAAGAGCATTTGTTATGAAAGCGGAAATTAGATTGGAGGTGGAGGAAGATAGAGAGAACAAAAGAGTAAGAACCTGGCAGGTAAAATAGAGAAGAATGAAAGCTAGAATTCCTTGGCCATCCCTAGCCAGCAGATTGCAAAGTAGTAGAATGGAATTTGCATGCCCATTGAAGCTGGTCTAGTTCTAACCCTAAAGAAAAGAATGTTGAGTGCAGCCTAGTTCTGAGCAGAAGAGGCCTACAGTATTAATCCTGATTGATTTGGGGCGAGGGCTACTCCTATGTCATCTCCAGTACAAATGCCCACAGATGGTCTGTAAATTACTCACAAGGGGTTCCGATTATTCTTTAATGGACCCGACATAAGGATGAAAACATTTTCATCTCGCTGTATTCTCTTGCCTCTTGGGTCTCTCTGCCTCTCAGGTCTCTCTGCCTAATGTCTCAGTCACTCAGTGACCAATTTTCCCAAGATAAACTCAGTCAGAGTCAGTTTGCTTAAGATTAATTTGGTCAAGAATCTTCCATCCTTTCCCTCTCCTATTCAAGGAATAGCCCAGATCTCTATTGGCTAACCTATTGACACTAATATATTGGCTGGAGTGTGGGGTGGGAAAGAAATGGAGACCCTAGAAGAAATCTTATCTCCCCAGAACCATCAGAACAAGGAAAGATTGAGGACTGAAACAGATTTCCCAAAACCACTGCAGTGGAAATTAATCCCTCGGCTTCTGTGGAACTGGGTCAGGCTCAAAAATGGGGCAAATTGGGGGGAGATTGGGGGAAGGAATATATTCCATTCACTTTACCTTATTTTCTGGGTCTTAGAATATGAGATTTATCAATCCCTGCATTCTCCATCAAACTATCATAGTAAATCAAAAATCAAACCAAAGATTACTGCCAGTCCCCAAACCAAAATGAAACATACTCCCTCCTAATCTAACTTCCTAAATTTGGGTAGGCTGGATAAGGTTTGAGAGGAATACTATCCAAACCACAGAACCTTTTGGAGACCCACCCATCTGTCATTTGGAAGAACTCACAGTTCTTAGCTGTGTGGTTCATCTCATCCTTAAATAAAACATTTCGTCACCACCTCTGTATCCCAGAACAAAATATCAATGACCTGTGTTATAAGATTTTCATCAGGAGCAAGGGAACCATAGAATATAGCATGCCATCTGCAAAGCAAACTAGGATCCCTGAATTTAGGCTTCAGAATCAGCTTCAGAATCATGCCCCACTGGAACTAACAGGACAGCAGGAGTTAAGGGACAGGCCAGTACTTCTCAGCTAGGGCTAGCTTAGGCTGAGCTAAGGCTAAAGCTGAGTTACATGCAGAAAGGAGGTCAGCCACTCATGGGTGCCGCACTTCATTATCCAGCTCTGCTGCACCAGGAAGTGCTTGCCTGACCACAAAATAAATAAATATATATTTTTTTTAGAAATGGAACTTTTCCTGTGTTACAAAAGGTTTCATTATATGTCATTTAAAATAGATCTTTCATTTCATCTCATTTAACTGACTTAAAAAGCATTGGCCATAAATTCCATTTAACAAGATGGTCCCTGTGGAGGGGAGAGGGAAGACCAGCAGGGCAGCTGCCAATTAGGTGTTTCATAGAAGGATGTAGAAGTATCGTAAAAGTGATGGAAAAGTGCATTATAGAATTAGCTCTGTCATTCTTGCCAAGGCGTTACACACCATAGCATGATACCCAACACATTTAAAAGGTGGAAATCATTCTAAATATGCATTTAAGCTGTGTGCAAAGGCAAGCTGTCTCGATTTAGTTTTTAACACCTTTGTCAGCCACTTTCAGATCTTCAGCGGTGGAGGGAAATAATTAATAGGATAGATGTCTGATAGAATGGATTTATGTGCTCTGCTGAAACATTTTTTGCAATGTGTGATGTCTTATAGCTGTGCATTAGAAAGCTGGGTTGTCAGATTTATAAAGTATGATCCTGATTTATTCCATCTATAAAAACCTCAGGCTCCAATTTTTCTCCTTGTTTCTTAAGCAGAGGATTTCAAAATGCCAGGAGCAGGCTGGTAGAAGGAGAAGGACCAAGCTCAAATGCAACCTGCAGAACTCTTCTTGTAACACAAACTCTGACTGAAAAAGTAACAGTCTGGGAGTCAAAAAGACTGGATCTATGTTGGCCTGGCTGAATGGTCTTTGCTACAGACAAATGCTATAGCTGAAGGCTCCATTTCTTCATTTCTCCAACACTGACCTGATTACTTCTTATTGCTAGCGTAGCTCATTTGAGTTCTGAGGGCCCTTAGCCCAACTCTAACCCTTACAAATGAGTCTCAGGTCACAGGGCAGGGTTCCATTTCCCCCTCAGGGATCTAGGGGTACCCCTGGGGAATCAGGGCTGATTCTCTAATGTCATGAGCTCAAGCTCCCACCAGTGTGCTTTCCTTCCCTCCCCAAGATCACCAGTTGAGAATCATTTTAATCAGTCAGCCTTCAGAAGCTTTGAGAAAGAAGAATTTACTAAGGCAGTATAGTAAGAACAGTTAGTACAAAACATCTCCCCACCCCCCAAAGGTCTGTGATACAATCTCCCAGAAATGCACGCAGGGTCCGGGGGAAAGTGGACTCCAACTAGAGAGTACATATGGCAAAGGATCAGGGATATGCTGGGAAATGTTTAATGATCAACTCTTGGGCAGCTAGGTGGTGCAGTGGATAGAGTACCAGGCTTGGAGTCAGGAAGTCCTGAGTTCAAATCCAGCTTCAGACACTTATTAGCTGTGTGACCCCAAGGAAGTCATTTAACCCTGTTTGCCTCAGTTTACTTATTTGTAAGATGAGCTGGAGAAGCAAATGGCAAACCACCTCAGTATCTCTGCCAAGAAAACCCCAAAGGCTGTCACCAAGAGTCAAACACAACTGAACAGCTTGCAGGGGGAGAGATGTATAAAGTTTAATCTGTGTTATTAACATTTTCTCCCTAACGTTCTTAAGTTTAGACAATCAATAAAACAAGAAATCCAGCCCTGATTTGTGCATTCACTAATTTCTGAGAGGCAAATGCTCACACTAAAATTTTAACAATTTGTTCTCATAAACCACTAGGAATTGACTCCAGCACACCCATGCAAAAGAGTCAGTCACAGGTCCTGGTTGCTGGAAAGCCTTTTTCTCCCATTTTGGGGGTACTCAGGAAGTTCCCCTTCAGCATGGTATAGTTACTGTTCCAGATTGCTGGTGGAGCTATGAATCTACTTCCAGTCTGGCCTTAGCTCTTAATACAGACACTACTGTCAACTTATCAGAGGCTACCTCAAGGACACCAATAGGAAGTCCAAAATCCCCTAGACCCCTCAGAGCCTGCAAGGTCCTCTTTCAGCCAAAGAAAGAGGGAAAAGGAGACATGGTCAAGGCTGAAGTGAAGACCTCTCTTTTCTCACTTCCTCCTACAGGGTTTTACTGGAAATCCACACGTACTTCAAACTCTGTGAGTTTCTTTCTAAACTAGTCTGATAATTTATCAATCATCTATGAGCCTTGACCAAGCTTTCTCAGCCTATCCCTATCCCTTCTTCCTGAAACATCATTCTACTACAAGTATCTTTAGTACTTGGTCTAAAGTCTATGATTGAGATTGATTGAGCAACTTGTCACTTGCTTTAAGAAGGGTGGAGTGACTTGTTAAAAAAAAATCCACCCTTTTACAAGATTCTGTTTTGCTCTTCCGGGGCCTGAGGGGGAGATGCTACTTTTCCTGGGACAGGGAGAAAACCCCTACTTCCATACAATCCTCTATTTGGAAGGAGTAGAAGCTGCTAAAACAGCCAAAGGAGTCTAAGAGCCTTTATGCCAAGAAGGCCCCACCCACAGAAGATCCTATGACTGTAATAAATGTTTTTTGACTGACTATAATAGAAAGAATCCTAGATTTGACGTCGGAAGACCTGAATTTGAAGTGGTTCAGATCCCAGATGTGCCACTGATTATTTGGTCATTTTACCCATAGAATGAGGGGCTGGACTAAATCATTGGTACCCCACCTTGTTCAGGAGGGAGGATCCCTTATTAACATCAAGACATTTCAAGGAGACCAACACAATAGTAATTGCTCTATTGCTAGCCATTTGATTGAGAAAATACACAATGACAAAAGGCTACAATGAATTCAGGAAAGCTTTAACATGGCTTTGTATTTTGTTATTTATAACAGCTTCTACATGAATTCTAAAAATAGTAATAAATATGTCTGTGAGAATAGTTATTGATTTAGACACAGATAATTTGTCAGGTACAGTCTCCTCTTGAAGCCAGATAGTTCAGGGCATTGATCAGTCTCTTCCGTTCCACCCTCCTTCAGGCCTCTCCATATAGGATGTACTGTTGTGACCTATAGCTTCCTTTCTTTCTAGTTTACCCCCACCTTTTATCCTAGCAAAGTTTCTTTTTTCTAGTTCCAAGGCCTTACCTTTGGTTTCAAATAAATAAGCATTTATCATATGTCTCCTATGTGTCGGGTGCTATATTAGATGTTGGGGCTACGAAGACAAAAATGAAAATAGTCCCTGCCCTAAGGGAGGTTATATTCTACTAGAGGAGTTTCAGGTCACAAAATCACAGAATCACAGGTTTAGAGCTGATACATATAGCTTCAGCTATAGCTATAAATAGGTATATCTATATACAAATCTATTTATCTATCTGTCTATCTATCTGTCTCTCTATCTCTGTATCTCTGTGTGTGTATGTATAAAACACCTTTAAGGCCATCTAGTATAATCCTAGATATCTAGTATATACATATAGCATTATATACTACAATCTAGTATAATATAATTATAATCTAGTATAATATAATTTTACAGAAGAGAAAATTGAGGCCCAGAGAGGTTAAGCAAATTGCCCAAGGTCATATAGGGAATAAGGGAAAAAGACAGCTGTTGAACCTGGATCCTTTTACACCAAAGCCATGCTCGTTGTTCTCCCTGCAACCATCAGAAACCGGACTTGGTATCATCCCCTAGATTCATGTCAACAGAGTTTCCCTCCATTAATTTCTCACATTTTATGAGCCTCTGATCCTTGAGTAGTCATATAAATATACAAATATATAAATGCATGTATATATGTATGTCTGTATGTATATATGTACATGCTTCAAAGCCTTCTTGACTAAATTACCCTGTGTAGCCATTAAGTTGTGGGTTTTTGGTTTGGTTTTTTTTTGTAATCAATCTCCTAAGTTTAAGATGAGGGAGGCATAGGGGACCAGCTAGGTGGCGCAATGGATAGAGCTCTAGCTTTGGAGTCAGGAGGACCTGAGTTCAAATCTGGCCTCAGACAGATACTAACTGTGTGACCCTGGGCAAGTAAGTCACTTAACCCCAATTGCCTAAAAATTTTAAAAAATAATAATAAATTAAGAAAAGATGAGGGAGACATAGCTAGACAATAGAGCAGTATAGTAAAATGCATGCTCAACATAAGAATAAGACATGGCAGCCAAAAAAAAAAAAAAGCTTATACAATCTAAAACTGCATTAAAAGAGGCATAGTATCCAGAATAACTGGAAGAGGAGGGAGAGGAGTGGAAAATACTCTGTTGCACTCTGCCCTGCTCGAACTACATGTGGTTTGTTATGCTCAGTTCTAGGTACCACACTTTACGAAGGGAATTGAGAGGCTGAAACATGTCCAGGAGACAGCAACCAGGATGGTGATGGGACTGAAGAAGGCACCGTCGAAGGACTGGTTGAAAGAACCGGGAATATTTAGCCAAAAGACATTACACTAGCTCTTGCTGAGGACAGAACGAGGAGTGATGCACAGAACGCTTTCCAGCAGTTAGAGCTGTCCACTAGGCTGGGCTGCTTCAGAAGGTAGTGAGTTCCCTACTACTGGAGTCCTTAACAGCTGCTAGAAGGCCACTGGTCAAGTATATATTATGGAGAATTATGGGTCAGGCCGGCCTACGGACCCTGAGGGCCCCGGTCAACTCGACATTCTGTGATTCTCTGACCTGGTCCTTCCTCTTCTGTGAAATTCTTCCTTTTAGGGAAACTAGGCAGTGCGGTGGTGCTAGGCCTGGAGACAGGAAGTCGTTGTTGTTGTTGTTAAGTTGTTTTGGTTGTGTCCCACTCTTTGTGACCCCATTTGGGGTTTTCTTGGCAGAGACACTGGAGTGGTTTGCCATTTCATTCTCCAGCTCATTTTACAGATAAGGAATTGAGGCAAACAGGGTTAAGTGACATACCCAGGGTCATATAACTAGTAAGTATCTGAGGTCACATTTGAACTCAAGAAGATGTGTTTTCCTGATTCCAAGCTCAGTACTCTATCCACTGTGCCACTTAGATGCCCATGGAGTCAGGAAGACCTGAGTCCAAATCTAGCCTCAGACACTCACTAGCTATGTGACCTTGGACAAGTCATTCAACTGTCCACCTCAGTTTCCTCAAATGTAAAATGGAGCTTATAATAGCATATTGCTCCACCCCTGCCCCACCCCTACCCCCCACCCCCCGCTGTTGTGAGGATCAAATGAGATAATATTTGTAATATACTTAATACAGTGTCTGGCACTCAGCGGTCTTAGCAAATGCTTATTCTCTTCCCCCTCTCTCCAGTTCACTTTCCTTTCCCTTCCACTCCTCTAAAAAAAAAAAATCCCTGCAAGTTTTTTCAGGTCTCTGGACTTCCATTTCCTTAACCCCCAGTCTCAGAATAAACCTGTCAGTTAATCATCATTTTAAAAATCCTCAATCAACCTTAACATGCAACCTTTACATTATCTTTTCTTATGGTAATAGCATTATCAAAGCTTCACACTTCTATGCATTATATTCTCCCTTTTCCTTATGGAGTGACACCTTGATATGCACACATTTGGGAGGGGAAAGATGGTGAGAGAATCTGTTTTCTTTTGTTTTCCTGAAGTTGGGATCCATTTTACACATTCCTGGAAAGGTGAGAAAAAACTCACATGAAAATGGTAACAACTCTACTGTTACACTCACTTAGAAGCAGGAATCACATTGGGGTTTTCTTCCCCTGATGTTTAGAAGTTGGGAGTATTGCTTTTATCTGCACCTGTTGTCTTTGTACAAAGCTGACTGCCTGCCACAGTAGCTCTGATTTTGTTTTGTTTTGATGCCTTGGAGAGATTCAGAAGACAGTGGAAAGGCTCGTTGTAATTCAATAATGAGAATCTATTCTGCTTTCTTTTTCCCCTTGACCAAGAATGCAAGGTCATTCTGTTCTGTGAAAGTCATTTTCTGGTTATATTCTTACACTTTAATTTATTAGTTCCAAAATTAGGAGACAAGAAAGAATAAAACATCTGAAGTCCTGATAATATTCAAGCCCTGAACAATGGAGAACAGAGAGAAAAGGGCACCCCAGTCAATCAGCCAACTTCTATCCAGAAGCACATTTCTATACTCTACATGTATAGTCACAGCTAAAAATAATTATTTAGAGGCACCTTCTTCTGGAAAGATCTCTCACTGCCAACAAACTTTCCTAAAATGTCACTTTCATCATGGCACCATCTTCTTGGAAACCATCAATTGTTCCTCATTACTTTCCAAATGAAATTCAGACCTCTTGGCCTGACATTCAAAACCCTCCACATCTCTGTCTCCATTTACATTTCTAACCCAATTTCTCACTACTCTCCTACACAAGCACACCCTTTCAGCCAAATTCACCGACTCCTTGTGTCCTCCAAATTTGCTCTGCTCATTCCTGCTCACACACTTTCCCCATCCTAGAATGTTCACCTACCTCTTCTTTACCTGGTTTCTCATTATCTGCCTTTCCATGAAGTCTTTCTTAAACACTGTCCTCCCCCAGTGTTCTATGACTGCCTTTGCTGACCTTATCTCTGTACACAAGAGTATGTTACTAGATTGTGAGAGAGAATCCATTGTTTTATATTTCAGTGTGAAACTTCAATGTGGAAATATGTTTAATATGATTGCACATGTATAACATATCAGATGGCTTGCCATTTTCCTGGGGGAAGGGGGAAGGAGAGAGAGAAAAATTTGGAACTCAAAGTCTTATAAAAAATGGATGTTGAAAACTATTTTTACGTGTAAGTGGAAAAAATAAAATGCTATTTATTTTTTAAAAATCAGTGTGAGCATTTATACCTCAGAAATCTACAATAGCCACAAATCTGAGCTTGATTTCTTGTTCTGTTGATTGTCCAGACTTAAGAAAGTATTAATAATAGAGGTTAAACCTCAAAGTGTATGTGTATAAGCTTTCCCCCCAGAGACCCCAGTTGTTAACATCTACTTTTTCCAATATGCCCCTGTGTATACCTCTTAATTGCTCATAGCAATTCAATCACGTTGAATTGTTATTGAATGTGGTCACTAGATTGATATATGAGGAAAATCCCAAAAACAGTGTTTCTGGATCATAGCAAGGCAATTGCAAAGACTTTTAAGGGATTCGCATGTAGAAGATAGAGAAATATAGTTGGCATAATAGTAAAATTAAATGGAATTAAGGATGGAGGGAGCTCTTCCTTTGGCCCTATCCTGTTAAACATTTTATCAGTGACTTTGATAGATATGACATGCTTTTAAATTTTGTGAGGACAAAGCTGAGTGCTAATATACTAGAGCATAGAACTGAGATTCAAAATTATCTTGATGGTTCCAGAACAGTGGTCCACAATCAGCAACAATTCACATTTGTATAGAATGGGAAGGTTTGCTAAGCACTTTCCTCACAACAACCTTATGAAGTAAAAGACCATAGTATGAGCTTTATTAGCCCCATTTGGCAGATAAACAGACTGAGGGTCTGAGAAGCTGTGATTTATCCATGGCTATGCAGCCACTAGGTGTCTGAAATAGTATTCGAAGCCAGGACACTTGCCTCCAAGTCCATCATTCAAGAAATTTATACTCTAATGAGAAGAAATATTTATAAAAGAAACTATAAGACAAGGTACAATGATGTTTAGAGAGATTCGATCAATGCATTCTGAAAACAAGATGAAATGTAAAATGTCTCAGAATTGAAACACAAAAAATCAATTCCATAAGTAAAGGATGTAGGTAAGCTGGTTTTGCAACAGTGCACGTGGTGGGGAAAGCCTTTAAGTGGTCCTCAAGTGATTTGTTAAGTATGACCCAACAGTGTTACACGGCTGCTTAAAAGGTTTTATGCAATCTAAGTCCACATCAATAAAAGCGCAGTATTAAGTGAAGTACTAGTATCCTTCCATAAGAAGTTCTTAACCTTTTTGTGTGTCTTGGATCCAGTGGTGTGTTGGTAAATATTTAACAACCAGCTCTCAAAAAAAAAACTTGACATAATTTAAGTTTCATCTAAATTATCAGCTTTGTCCATCACTCAATTTGTAGCATCTGCAGAAAATGCTCACACAGAAAATTTAACAATCAGCTCTCATGATCCGATAAGAGGCTGCTACAGCACACCACTGCATAGACCCTTTGGGCAGTCTGGTGAAGCCCGTGGGAAGTCTGCTCAGAATAATGTTTCAAAATGCATAAAATGCTTAGGATTACAAGGGAAATTATATCAAAATTCAATTATCAATGTTTTCTTCAAGTTCACAGACTCCACGTTAAGAATCTCTGGATCTATACACTGCATTGTTCAAACCACATTAGAAGTGCTATATAGCACTGTTTGGGTACCACAGATTGAGTGGTATTGACAAACTAGAGACAAGAAAACAAACAGTTGAAAGTCTGGAAACATTATTATATATGGAATGGTTGAGGGAATTGGAGAAGGGTCAATGGAAGACAATTTAGCAGGAACACACTGTCTTCAAATACTTGAAGCACAATTTAAGAAAAAAATTTTTTAGCATTTCTATAACACTTTAAGGTTGGATAAGCACTTTACAAACATGTCATTCTGTTATTATTTATTTTGTGATATTTATTATCACAGCAACCCCAGGTGGTAGGTGCTATTATTATCCCCATTTTACAGATGAGGACACTGAGGCAAACAAAAGTTAAATGACTTGCCCAGAGTTAAGTGATTGAGACTGGATTTGATTTCAGGTCTTCCTGATTCCAAGTAAGGCACTCTATTCATTGTGCTACCTAGCTGCCTCAGAATGATATTACTCTAGAATTCAACTCAAAATAAAATGCACATTCAAAGGAATCATCGATTTAGAGCTAGAAATTACTTTAGCGATCATCTAATTCAAATGATGCCAATTCAAATAGAAACAAGGGCCACAAATCTACGCATAAGGTTCTGTGAAGGCTGCATATTGATACAGTTTTAAAATGTAAGATTATCTGTATTTTATTGCATTTTTACTTATTTTGTTGGTATTCCCTAATTACATTTTAATCTGATTTGAACCACACAGAAGTGCCATAGGCCATATGCTACCTGCTGCCCTATGTTGGATACCTCTGACCTAGTCCAACCCTCTCATTCAATAGATAAAGAAACTGAGGCCCAGGGTAGTAAAAATCATTTGCCCAAATTTGACACAGTAGATGAGCGAAAGGGAAAACTAAAAATCAGTTATTGTTCTTCCTACTACATATGAGAATGTTGTTTTTCAGTCATCACCCCATTTGGGGTTTTCTTGGCAAAGATACTAGAGTGGTTTGCCATTTCCTTCTCCAGCTCAATTGACTGATGAGGAAACTTGAGGCAAACAAGGTTAAATGGCTCTCCCAGGCACACACAGATGGTAAGTGGCTGAGGCCAGATTTGAACTCAGGTCCTCCTGACTCCAAGGGCTATTGCTCTATCCACTGAGTCACCTAACTGCCCCATGTGAGAAAGGAAAGATATTTGAAGGACAAGGAAGTCATGGTAACTGTCTTCAAATATTTAAAGATCTATCCCATGAAACAGGGACTAAACTTATTGATTTCACCTTGTTCCAGAACTGGCAGAATTAGGATTGATTCAATTCAATCAAAAAATTATTAAGCATCTATTTTTTTGTGTAAGGTGAAGAGGAGGAAGAGGAGGAGGAAAGAGGGAGGGAGAGAGAGATAGAGAGATAGAGAGAGAGAGAGAGAGAGAGAGAGAGAGAGAGAGAGAGAGATACAATACAGGATTTGTCCTCACTAAGGGAGGGAAAACTGAGTTGGGGAGGGGTGAAGAGGGAGTGGAGATAACATTTATACAAATAGCTGAGTGTAATATGTACATGAAGAGGATCAGACACTGTGCTAAGGAAAATTGGGTGAGATAAATCGTTTTTAGTTGGGGCACAAGGAGGAAGTAACTACTAAATTAGGAAATGTAGCAAAAGAGGAATTTCAACAGCTCGAGATGGGAAAGGAGCCCCTCTCAGGCATGGGGCAGGAGATGGAGGAGATGGGGAGGGAGAAAAGGGATAAGAAAAAGCACAGAGACTAGAAAGCACAGAGTGCTACAGGCTGGCTGAAATGTGAAGTATATGAAGAGAGGTCGTGTAGGCAGCAGGAAGCCACTGGAAATTTGCAGAGATAGAGACCCTTTGGGTAGATCAGGAAGCTTCCTGAAATAGCAATGATGGACTCATTGGAGAGGGGGAAATGAGGTAGGACAACCTGTTTAAAAAAAAAAAAGATCAATGAGATAAAAAGAGATAATGTTTTGTTGCCATGCAAATGGAAAAGATGAGTGAAGTTCAAATAATATTTTGGAGGGAGAATTGATAGGCCTTGGCAGCTCATTAAATGTGTAGAGGGAAAAATAGAAATGGTAACAACAATGACAACAATAATAATCATACAATTTGGGGGTTACCAGTCTAGTGAAAGTTACAGAGAGATCTATTTTAGCACAAATTCAGGGAGAACTTTCTAATATTTGGAGCTGTCCACACTGGAGCTGGAGAAGGAAATGGCAAACCACTATAATAGATTGTCTCCCTGCGGGAGTGAATTCCCTAAGCTTAGATATATTCGGGCAGAAGCTAAATGACCATCAGTCAAGAACGTTACAGAAGAGATTCATCATAGGGGAGTGACAGCTCCTCCCTGCTGATCAGAGCACAATGGGAGGACTGGGTTCAGTTCTGGGTGCCCCATTTTAAGAAGAACCTTGGTAAGCTGCTGAGGGTCCAGAGGGGAGGAACCAGGTTGGCGAAGGGCCTCGCGATTATACTATATAAGAACCAGTTGACAGTACTAGGAATGCCTCGCCAGTAGAAGACTTTGAAGGGACTCCATTGCTGTCTGAGTATCTGAAGGGCTCTCATGTGAAAGAGAGATTAGACATGTTCTGCTTGGTTCCAGACTATAAAAATGGGTGCCTAAAATCAAAGAGAAAAATTTAGGCTTGAATGTAAGCGGAAACATTTTTAACAATTAGAGCTATCCCAAAGTATAACAGGTCATCACGGGAGGAAGTGGGTTTCTTAAGCAGTGGCCAAATGACCAGCTTCTCAGATATATTATTGAGGAGAGTCTTAATTGGATATCAGTTGGATTAGATGGCCTCGGGTGCCTCTTCCAGCTCTGTGATTCTGAAGTGCTGCATTAGAGGTAGGGTTGAATTACATTTTTTCTAAGGTCTTTTCCATCTCTAAAGATGTTACGATTATTTGATTCTATCTTTGTACTCCCTACAGTACTTGGCAGAACAACGTGTCCAAAGTTGGTGCTCAATAATGTTTATCAAATGAAGGGAGGAAAGGAAGAATGGATAAATGGGTAGATGAATGGATAAATATGAATGCATTCATTCATAAATATGAAATCTTTACTATCTAGAGAGCAAATGGAAGATCATTGTCTTACACATTACTGACAGATTACTATTCCTTACACACAGTTTGATCATTTCATTATTATACTCAAAATTCTTCAGTAGGTCTTGATTGTACATGAAACAAAGTTCAGATTTTGGCCTGACCTTCAAGGTCCTGCATGACCTGGTGCCTCCTTATCTTTCCATCCTTAAACACATACACATTACTCCCCTCCATAATAGACAGTTGACAAGCTAATTACCCAAGGTAGTAACTTCAGTGCCTTTACTCACACTTTTCTTATGCCTGGAATGACCTCTCCATCTCCTTCAATTCAATTCACCTGCTACCTCATGCTTGTCCTTGAAATCTTTCACAGTTTTAAGAGTTGGACATCATCTTTGATATTTCTAATTTTCTTGAAGAGATCTCTTTGTCTTTTCCATTCTATTGTTTTCTTCTATTTCTTTGCATTGCTCATTTAAGAAAATCTTCTTATTTCTCCTTGCTAGTCTCTGGAATTCTGCATTCAATTGGGTATTTCTTTTCCTTTCTCCTTTACCTTTTGGTTTCCTTCTTTCCTCATCTATTTGTAAAGCTTCAACAGACAGTCATTTTGCTTTCTTGCTCTTCTTTTTCTTTGGAAATATCAATGAAATATTTCATGCAAAATGGGCATGATAAAAGGCAAAAATGGTAGAGACTTAACAGAAGCAGAAGAGAATGAGAAGAGGTGGCAAGAATACAAGAACCGTAAAGAACTATACAAGAAATATCTTAACATTATCAATAACCATGATGGTGTGTTCCTGATCTAGAGTCAGGCATCTTAAAGAATGAAGTCAGGTGGGCCTTAGGAAACATTGCTAACAATAAGGCTAATGGAAATAATGGAATCCTAGCTGAGCTATTTAAAATCCTAAAAGAGGAAGCTATTAAAATGTTTCACTCAATATGCCAGCAAATTTGGAAAACTAAACGTTGGCCACTGGATTGGAAAAGATCAATTTGCATCCCAATCCTAAAGAAAGGCAATGCCAAGGAATGTTCAAATTACCAAACAATTGTTCTCATTTCACAGGCCAGCAAGGTTATGCTTAAGATTCTGCAAGCCAGGCTTCAGTGATATGTGAACCAAGAATTATCAGACAAGCAGGCTTGGTTTTTAAAGAAGAAGAACTGGAGACCAAATTGCCAATATTTGCTGGATTATTGAGAAAGTAAGGGAGTTCAGAAAAAAAAAATCTACTTCTGCTTCATTGACCACATTAAAGCCTTTAACTGTGTGGATCACAACAAAATGTGGCAAATTCTCAAAGAAATGGGAGTACCAGATCATCTTACTCATCTCCTGAGGAGCCTGTATATGGGTCAAGAAGCAAAAGTTAGAATTGAAGATGGAATAACTGATTGGTTGCCAGGAGAAATATCAATAATCTCAGTTATGCAGGCCTCAAGCATATCAGGTTGATCGTTTATGGAGGATATATAAGAGGACATGGTCAAGAATTATACAGACTAAGGAGATATGGGCTGAACCAATGAAGGAAGTACCCATACTAATGAGATCATGGAATACTGAACTTAGAATATACTGAACTATAGATAGAAATAGTGAACTATAAATAAAGTTAACTCAATAATCCTAAATGATCAACAGTGAGCTTCAGTCATACCAACGTACCGATCCCCACTAATTCTTGGGATGATAGTGATGATAATGATGATGATGATGATGATGACATAGCTAACATTAATTAAATGCTTTAAGTTTTGCAAAGTGCTTTACAAATATTATCTCATTTAATTCCTCACAACATTCCTGGAAGGTAGGTGCTTTTATCATCCCCATTTTACAGATGAAAAAACTGAGGCAAACAAGGGTTAAGTGATCTGCTTAGGGTTATACAGCTAGTAATTTTCTGATTCTGGATTTGAACTTGGAAGCCTATCTTAGAAAGTTAAATTATGCCTGGCCCAGAGGTCACCAAAAACAATTGGAATAATGGTAATACAACAATGTTGTTGGTCAGTCATGTCTGACTCTTTATGACCCCATTTGGAGTTTTCTTGGCAAAGATACTGAAATGGTTTACCATTTCCTTTTCTAGCTCTTTTTATAGATGAGGAAACTGAGGCAAACAGGGTGAAGTGACTTGCCTAGGGTCACATACCTACAAGTGTCTGAGACCAGATTTGAATTCAGGAAGATGAGCCTTCCTGACTCCAAACCTGGCATTCTAACTACTGTTGCTTATAGTTTCAGCACTTAACACCAGATAGTGAATAGTAGCATGAAGTCCCGACCAAAGGAGGCCCTCTCTACTCTGCTCTAGTCATATCACATCTCCAATATTGTGTTCAGTTTTGGGCACCACATTTCAGGAAAGATATTTTCAAGCCAGATTGCAATCCAGATAAAGGTAATCAGTATGTGAGATCATGCCATATGAAGATCACTTGAGGACTTGAGAATCTATTGGGTTTTGCTTTTTCCTAAAAAAATAATGCTTAGGGGGTACATTACAGTTGTCTTCAAGTATTTGAAGGACTTTCATGTGAAAATGTCAAAGTTGAAGCAATGAACAAAGGTTTAAAGAGGCCAATTTTGACCCAGTATAAGGTTTCTAATAAGTAGAGTTGTCCAAAACTAAAATCAAGTGTTGCAAGCTATAATAACATATCCTTTTCCACTGAAGATGGTCAAGCAAAGGATGGAGGTCTATTTGTTAAGGATTTAGAGAGGAGGCTCAAACTTGAGGTGCAGAGTAAAATAAATTACCTCTATGGTTCCTTCCAATGTTAAAAGCCTGTGGTTTTATTAAAAAGAAATCCTTTTTAAACCCCAATCACTTAGCTCCCCTGCATCTATCATAATGCTCTGGACATGAGCACTTACCAAATATTTGTTGAGTTGAATTTAGTCGAATTGAATCTCCTCAGATTGGCATCCAGACCACGTCGGATTCTCCACATGTATGTTACCTTTTCTCTCTAACCACATTAGTCATTCTAAGGAGGCCACTCTCTCCTTCTCCAGTTTAAAGCCCTTTGTATGTGAAAGAGAAGGGAAGTCAAGGGTTCTCTAAAAGAATGGCAGGGCCTAGTCAGAGGATGATTCACTAGTGAGGATTAGAATCTAGCAAGAGCTAGAAGAGGCTGTAAGAATCACCCAGTTCAACTTCCTCATTTGACAGATGAGGAAACGATGATTCATAGAAGTTAGAGTGACTCACCTAAGGTCACACAGTGACTTAGTTTCAGAACCAGAAACCTACGTCCTGGTCATGCAACAGTTTCGCTATCTGCATGGCCAAACTAACCGCTCCTCTCTGGGACTCAGTTTTCCCCTCAGCACGATGGGAATCTCACACGTTATAAGCAATAACTAAAGCAAACTGAAGGGAAGCTCTCAGGTGGGTAAATAGATAATAGCCGTGCCTGCCTCTGTATGCATTAGGCTTGCCTGGAAATTCAGCCCTTCTGCTCTGTGAAGATAACATGGGGGTAGGGAGGTAAATCAGGGCACCGGGGGGGCCTTGTTTGCTTTGCAGCTGGAAATCAAAAGACTGAAATAATACAGGAGAAGCAAGATAGATGTGAACTTCCTCTCATCCCTGTACTGCAGCTTTCTCTTCAAAGTCTCATTTAGAGCATTTCAAAATCTTTGAAGCCTTTTTGGTCCAACAGAAGCATCTCTGAGCAAGTCCCCGAAACTCATTTGCTAAAAAGCATCCTACATTAGCATACATCTGGCATTAGAAGAAGAAAGTGTTGAGTCTGCAAGCTTCTGTGACTGGTGCCAGTCATGTTTGGTTTCTTAGAATGTTTTGGGAAACCACTGCAAAAACATGAAGGGTGACAATCTTTTCCCCCTCTGCTTTGCAACTATAGAGAACTTTCATCTATAAGTCGATAAATAATGTAAATGGATATTATACTATGCAAGAAGCATAGGATACTGAGAAAGGTAACTTTGTGTGCCATTGAACTTTTATCTAGGAAAAGAACTGACATCCCTTCTGTGATGGTTGGCCCAGGAGATGAAAGGTACAGGGACATGGCCTTCCCAAACACGAATGTAGACAAGACAGAGCAAGTAGCATCATAGCTGGAAAGGGGTAAGATGATTCCTTCCCTTCTCTCAACAAAAACAATGCTTGGCTCTCTTCTGTTAAAACCTGGACTTCCTAAATATGTAGGGAATCTGAATCGAATATCACAAGAAGGAAGAAAACCAAATGGAAAATGTAAAAATTTGTTCTTAAGACTCTGAGACCACCTCCCCACAGATCTTATAATCAGGCCAGCCAAAATGCAACACCCTCAGTTCCCTTTTCCTTTAATGTTCAGCTTTGGTAATAAATCATTTTACTAAAAGAGCATTTGGAATCACTTACTACTTTTGACATTTTCCCTTTACAGTGTGTTTATCCTGATGACACAAATGTATAGTTGATTTTTTTAATTGCAACAGAGCTTATATGGGTGTGGGTTGGTCGGTATTTACTCAAAATCACCCCCACTTTGCTTTAAGTAAGTGGTAAGATAGATGTTCAATTAATTGATTTTAATCATAGGCCCTAGACTAAGTAGAAAAAGTCTTTGAAAGACATTTGATTATGTGAAATTATGCCATACAGGAAGTCTTTTCCAATTGGCTACAAGATTTCATCACATTCCCTGGGTCTTACATAAACGGATAAAATTAGCTGGAATCAGAGGAATTACCCAAATTAGAGTAAGTGTGGCTTTCCAGCAAATGTCTGAAGAACTGAGATCTCCTTCCCTTCCACCCCCTTTGACTGAGCGAAGACCTCTTGAGCTTCAAAGGGTCAGGAAGAGGTTGGACTTCTCATCCTCTCATTGGTGACCTTGAAGTATCATCAGCTGAAGGCACTATCTGCATTAAAACCCAAGGATAGACTAGGGGCAGCTAGGTGGTGAAGTGGATAGAGCACTGGCCCTGAAGTCAGGAGGACCTAAGTTCAAATCCTGCCTCAGACACATAACATTCACTAGCTGTGTGACTCTGGGCAAGTCACTTAACCCCAATTGCCTCACTAACAAAAAAAAAAAAAACAAAAAAAAAACAAAAAAAAAAACCCAAGGATAGACTAGACACAGGTTCGCCATGCTTAAGGAGAATTTCTTTGAGTATTTAAAGAATGGAAGAAAAGGACTCCAAACAGCAGAAAGAGGTATGAGGACAGTAAATAACCAAAAATATCAAAGCTATTCAAAATTTCAAATTAGGAGACAAAGAAAACGGTGATATGACTAATCAGGGTGGAAGGACAACAGCCAATCATGGGCTTGATCCCACTGCCTTCTCAATGGATGGGCAAGGAGCTAGAAATAGGACGAAAATTTGGAACTCAATTTTTTAAAAATGAACATTAAATAAGTGTATGTGTAGATATATGTACATATATATGTACATATAATCTACCAGCCTTTCCAGAAGCAAGTATAGACTTGTGCCACCAGGTCAATTTGCTTCTATTTTTGGAAAGGTTAAGGAGACAGATTACTATTATTCAAACTACCAACCAGTGATTTTCACTTGGATTCCTGGTAAAATTCTGCGACCTGTTTTTGAACCCTTAGAAAGGGAAGCAATGACACTAGAAACCAGCATCACCAATAAACAGTTCTTACTAGACTTAAATACCAGCTCTTTATGCTTTTTTGAGTGTAGTAGACATAGCATACTTGGATTTTGGCTAGAGTCTCTCATGATATCCTTGTGAGCAAAATGTACAAATGTGGGCTGAACGACAGCACAACTTGATAGTTACGAAACTGATTTAATGACCAGACACAAACAATTGGGATTGATGGATTGATATCAACCAAGTGAAAGGTCTCTAGTAGACCCCAGAGCTCTGTCCTTCACTGTATTCTATTTGACATTTTTATAAATCACTAGAATCTAGATGAAGGCATATCTATGTTTATCAAGTTTGCACAGGACAAAAAAGTGGGAGGGATAGTTAACACATTGGATGGCAGATGGCAGGACTCAGTTGCATTTCAACAGACTAGAATAATGGCTCAAATCTAATTATGTGAAGTCTAATAGGAATAAATGTAAAGTTCTATACTTGGGCTAAAACATGAACTTGAGAAGAATGGGGCCTTTTAACAGATTGTAGATTTGATGTGTCAACAATGTGACATAGAAACAAGCTGAATTTATGGAAGCATTGTTTCCATAGCAAGGTAAGTTATAGTACCTATTGTCCTCTGCCCTGATTATACATCAAAAGCATTATTTTCAATTCTGAGTATTGAGCTTTGGATACTGAGAAGCCATATTGCAACCAGAGGAGTGTGACTGAGATGAGGAAGGGATAGAAAACTGTTCCATAAGAGTATGAGTTCAAGGAATTGGAGGTATTTGGCCCTGAAGGAGAGAAGACTTATTGGGGATAGATAAGTCCTCAAATATTTGAATGGCTGCCAAGTAGAAGAAGAATTCAGCACATTTTACTCGGCCCCAAACAACACAACTAGGAGCAATGCATGAACGCTTTAGAGAGGCAGATTTCAGCACAATATAAAGGAAAACATTCTAAAATTCCACTTGAAAGTACTTGAGATGCTTGACAATCACATTGTCATCCCAACAGTGGGATGGATACTTTGGAAAGTAGCAAGATATTGATCAGTAGTAGCCTTCAAATGGAGACCGGATAAATCACAATAATAGAATTAATATAGTACTTTAAATTTTGCAAATATGTATGTATATATGTATAAGATCTCATTTGGCCTTTATAACAACCCTGGGAGGCAGGTGCCATTATCCCTATTTTCAGATGTAGAAACTGAGGTAGACAGAGAGTAAGTGGCTTGACCCAGGGCACATGACTACTTAAGTGTCTGAGACCAATTCAAACTCAGGACTTCCCAACTCAAAGTGCTCTATTCTTTAAGCCCCCTAGCTTCCTGTAGAAACATTTGATAAAGTCCTGTGAAACCACTCCCATTTTCCACAACTTTTTAATGATTCTAAGTGAATTCTATATTCAGAATTTCAAAGTTAGAGAATTGATAAATTAGTCAACTAATTAATTGGACAGGGAATAGACTTCCTGATTTGAAAATTTTTCATCCTTAATATATGTAAGACATGTAATAGCTAAGCATATATATAATATGATAGTAATATAATATATAAAATAATTTTCATCCTTAGTATATATAATAATATATAATACAGAAGAACACTTGTGTAGTAATATATGCTGTTAGGCATTGTAAATAATCAGACCACAGGAGAATGGGAGCAAAGTTCTAAGTACTTTAAGTGTGGATTCAAGTGAATTCCTTTGATCCAAAAAGAGGTGAGGTGTATCCAATATTGGAGTCTTCAGAAAATGCTATAAAAGAGAAGTAGCTGGAGGAAGGGTGGGGATACTGACCCAGTCACTCCTAACCAAAATTTTTCAAATCAATATTTTTGTTGATTTTCCCCTCTCAAGTAATACATTTTATTATTAACATTTTATAAATAAATTTGAAATGGATTCACTTTATTTAACTTTATGTTACAGTCAAGTTTGCTGTGGAATATTTTTTAAAAATTTTGATATAGAGCTAGAAAGGACTATGGTCCCTTCTAACCCAATCCCTTCAATTGACAATTGAGGAAACCAAGTCACTAAGAGTTTAAGAGGCTGACCAAAGGCCACATAGATGATGAATGGTAAAATCAGAACTTGAGCCCACATCTTCTGATACCAAGTCCAAGGTTCTTTCCACACTAAATAAACTTATTCTGAGACTAGAAGAGATGCTTTGATTTCCAGATCATCTAGATTCATTCTAAATGAATGTAAGTTTTAGGCAGAAGGATGATCCAAGGAGCATGTCATTTGAGTTGGATCCCTAGAGCTCTCAGAAATAGCCTCAAAGCTTCAGTAAATAACACTCCTTACAAAAATAGGAGTGGTCAGTGGCTTATTCAATGCTGTTCAATGGTCCAGCCAAAGCAGAGGACAAATCCTCATATATGTCTAGTAGTTACACAGATTTGATTCAAAGATAACGAACCAAAAGAAATTAATTACTGATGTATCTCCTATTTTTGCACTGGGAAAATAAGATGGAAAGAGGAGAAAGAAAGTATTCTTAGTGTGTTTCTCCCAGAAACATCAGACTGACCTGATGATGACTTGGAAACCAGGGCCAAGCAGGCTCTTTCCTGTGAATAGCCATCAATGTTCTATGTCCAGCATGCTTCCCCGTTGCTGCCCAGAATAAATAAATATCCTCAAGACTTAGCCCGACTATTCCTCCAAGAAATCCTGACCCTAAGACTGGCCATGATTGAGTATAATAGCAGGGCCAAATTGCTGCCATGTGCCAAAGGGAAAATGTCCGGAGCAATTAGAAACATCTTCACTTCAGCATATGCTAGCAATCTAAACCATGCCTGAAAATCCTGAGCAGGCCCACCCCCTGCCCAACCACCGTATAGACATGATTCAAGAATTTCCTTCTACTGCTCCATCCTAATCACACTTAAGGCCAAATGAAACAGGTGCATAAGAGCAGGCCCCCAAAGCATCATGGCCCTGCAGGAGACCCATAACCCCGGTTACAATTGCAACAGGAAGCACAACTGCGTTCTTTAGAGGAGGTGGCCACTCGTCCGGCTTTGACCCAAAGGTCTCAGGCAGTTAGGTCTCTGTCTGAGCAACTGAGTGACCTCACAAAAGCCAAGAATGTGGTGGCAACAGCCACCACCTACCAGTACACTATTATCACATGCCACTGCTGCATTCCCAGATGCCCTGAATTTAGTGGGGGAAATAGAACAGGATAATATTCGCCGCTGCCTTGTTGCCTCCCAGGCTCTGTTCCTCGAATTTCTAGTTTGTCTAGAAGTACATCTGGATAAGCCAGGGTCAAAGGAATACAACTTGAAAGACTATCCTTCCAGTCAGTAAGCATTTGTTATATGCTTATTACGTTCCAAGCCCTTCAAATCAAGATTTTTTTTTTTTGTGGTGGCCGGTTAGTCATTTTTAAGTCATGCCTGACTCTCTGTGACCCCTTTTGGGATTTTCTTAGCAGAGATACTGGAGTGGTTTGCCATTTCCTTCTCTAGTTTATTTTACAGATGAAGAAACTGAGGCAAACAGGGTTAAGTGACTTGACCAGGGTCACACAGCTGTCTGAGGCCCAATTTGACCTCAGGAAGATAAGTTTGACTCCAATGCTCTATTCACTGTGCCATCTAGCCCACCTAAATCAGGATAGACCACCACCGAAACAATTCACCCTATTTCTTTATAGGAACCAAACGCATGGCATTTGTACTTTTTAAAAGAGTAATAAATTTTTGGTTTGGACAATTTAAATCACAATTTCAACAGGTCATGGAAAGAAAATTGTGCTAATGCATCTAAGACAGTTAGGTGGCACAGAGGATGGAGCACTAGGCCTGGAGTCAGGAAGACCTGAGTCCAAATCCAGCCTCAGACACTTACTAGCTATGCAACCTTGGGCACGTCACTTAACCTCTGTTTGCCTCAGTTTCCTCATCTGTAGAATGGGGATAATAATAGCACCTACCTCCCAGGGTTACTGGGAGAATCAAAGGAGATGATAATTGTGAAGTGCTTATCACAGTGCCTAGTGCAAAGCAGATGTTATAAAAATATTAGCTATTTTTATTACTATTATTATTAATGTAGAGTCGCCAACTGCCTGCTTCACACATCCATTTGGTTGTCTCACGGGCAACCAAAATAATATTCATGTTCTACCCCCGAAACACCTACCTTTCTTCCTAACTGACCTCTTTCTATGGAGGGCACCACTATCCCTCCAGGTGCCCAGGTTCACAATCCTGAAGTCCTCTTCAGCTCTTGACTTTTCCCCTACCCCCTACATCCTCCATATACAATCAGTTACCAAGTCTTATAGACTGTAAATCCCATCATCTTTCACATCCATTCCCTTCTCTCCACCCACTTGGCGGGCTACCTTAGCTCAGACCCTCATCACCTCTTGCTCAGACAACTGCAGACGCCTCCTACCTGGTCTCCCTTCTTCTAAGATCACCCTTACCCAGTTCACCAAGTTCCCAAACTGATGTCCCTCACACCCAGGTCTGTTCAAAATCTTCAGTGGATTATTATTTCACTTGTGAAGCCCTTCACAATCTGACTCCAATCTATCTTTTCAAGCTGATTATCTGCTGGTTCCTCTCAGTCACTCTATTTCAGTCAGACCAGCCTATTTGATGCCACATCTCACCTATGTCTTTGTATAAGTTCTTCCTATCCCTAGAAGGTTCTCACTCCTCACCTCAAACTCTCAGACTCCTTACTTAGCTCCATTCAAGGTTTACTTCGGTGCTACTTGCTACATGAGGCTTTTCCCAAGAATGTACTGCTGCCAGCTCATAGAGCTCTAGAAAGTTGGTTGTTAAATTTCTAGCATTTACATCTTAGAAATTGGCTAAAGCTACAAATAAGGGCTTGATTTATTCTTTTGTTGATTGTCTAGACTTAAGAAAGTGATGCAGAAAATAGTAGTAATGTAGATGAAACTTAAAGTAGGTCCTGCATAAATTGGAGGAGGGGAGAACCAGTTGTTAAACATTTACCTGCATACCACTACCTTTCCTGATCCCTTACCCCCAGGTGATTAGTCTTCCCCCCAATTACTTTATACTGGTTTTATTTTTTTTTATTTGTTTGTGGATATACATGTTATTTCCTCCAAATACAATAGAAACTCCTTGATGTCAAAGGCAGTTTTAATTCTTCCTTCATGCCTCCAGCAAAATGCGTGGCATTTAATCAATCAACAAGCATTTATTAATTTAATAAGCTAAAAAAAGTCATTATTTTTTCAGGTGAGAAAATTAAGAGGAAGGTTAAGTGACTTGCCCAATGTCACAGAGCTTTGAAAACTTTAAAGCACTATTTATATGTCAGTTATTAATATTATCAAAATGCTAAAAGCGTTCTATAAATGTCAGAAATTACTAATGGTTCCAGGCATATAAAGTCTTCCTCTGATGACTCATCTCGGTGTGGCTCCTCAAAGACAATATTAGTGGAAGTTAGGCTCTAACTCACTCCACCAATCAAAATAGTTCTGAGCCTGGGCCCAGTGATGAACTGTATGGTTGACATTTGAGACTTAACCTAGCAAAGTTCGGAGGCAACCAGTTGATGCCCAATTTTTCAGCCTCACCAGCTCTTAAGGATAATCATCTACTGTGTTATCAAGGAACTGAAATCAGAGTTGATAAAAGGAGCATTCAGAGGACAAATTGCAGACCTTTGACTTACTAGAGCATGAGCAAGTGAACGAGTGACAAAAATAATCTGGAGCAGCGGTTCTTAACAGCAAACTTCAAAAAAAATACTATGGTAACTGTTTTCAATACAATTGTACAGTGCCTAGTAGACAGTAAGTGCTTGATAAGGGCTTACTACCTTGTCTAATTGGTTTCCTTTGTAGTCCTATGTATTTTATGAATTTAAAAAAATGCTTTTCTAAGACAGGATCTAAGACAGCCTCACCAGGTTGCCAAAGAGATCCATGACAAGAAATCAGTGAAGAACCCCTGGTCTAGAAACTGACCCCAGAATACTACCCTAACATGGAAAGGAGAGCACTGTAATACAGCTATCCTTCCTGGTGCTTCAGTCAAAAGAAAGTATTTTGATTATAGGAGCTGAAAGGTTTGAGGCCCCATTTGCCTGAGATAAAAATGACAGTCTAGCCCCCTGTGACTAGGAACATAGCCAAATGTAATATGAAATTTAAAAAATCTGGAAGGATGAAATTAGTAACAGCCAGGATAAAGGTATTTTTAAAAAGCAAACATTTGAGGCACTGTGCAAGACCCTAATCATTATAATTGTATGTATTAACCATGTGTGTGCTTGTGCACTTTAGTGCATGTGTATACTCCTGCTTGGTGGTGGTGGTGGTTATCAGAACAGTTCCCAGACATATCAGTCCTCAGGATAGTTCCATGAAGCAATCAGGAGACAAGTGTGCTCAAATCCACTTCACAAATATTAAAATATGGGATCCAATATGGGACCCAAAGTCACTTGCTTCAGGTCATAGAAACAGAATACAGGGGTGCCAACTTCTAGACCACCATCTGCTATGGTGGGCCCTGGTGTTCAAGCTAGAGAACAGGCCTGGAAGCTTTCTAAGGAATGGACCTTTTGATCTGAGCTCCAGATCACACTAAACGAAATTATAGTTTTCCTAATGATTTTCCAAGGACCTGGGCACATTGGGAAGGTTTCTTATTCAGTAGAAAGGGAGGGAAGAAAATCTGAAAATATATTTCTGATATGGCTGAACACACAGATGAAGACTGAGAAATAGAAACCAAGAAAAATAGTCAATTCACCTCATGCAAAGCTTATTTGGAAAAGCAAGAACAGATGAGTTAGAAACTGGGATCCTATCCAGGTGGGGAGATCTTTGTCTAACATTCCAAATACGTTTTTCCTGCTATTAAAATAATATAGGGAACTGGGGTAGCTTGTGGATTCTCTGCATGCAGTCAATTTAGCCCACGCTGTGACCATTTCAATCTTTCTTCAAGTGGTTTGCTTTAGAAGTCTCTCCATTTCTGGGTATGTTTCTACTCCACCCTGGAAAGGGAATGGCCAGCCATTCCTTGGGTTGTTTTCCTATGCAGAGAGTAACTTAATAGGACCAAGCCTTACAAGAGAAGGGATGAAATGGCCTAGGGAAGGAGCCTTGCTGAAGGGCCCTATGCCATGTTTCCCTCATCCCCATCCCATAATGCTGAGGCTTCAGAAATTTCCTTTCAGCTCAGCTGGTCACTCATTTCAGAGATAGCTTTCTCCTACTCTACACAGAACGTCCTCAGTAGTCCAGAGGTGGCAAAAGCTAAGTGAACTGGGAGTATAGATACCAAGGAGAACAACTACAGAATCTAAAGATACTAAGGCTAGATGGGAAGTTAGAGATTATCTAGTCTAAGCCCCAGCTGTTTTACAACTGAGGAAACAAACTGCCAGAGAAGCTCAAAAAAACAAAACAAAACCAAACCAACAACCATAGCGTGTCAGACTCAGAGGTCTTCAGATGTCCCAACCAAGACTTTTTCTACCATACTGTCTAGAATTACTCAAAGTCATGTCAGACCAGGAATCACCTGAGAGCGATGCCATATCTTATGGATATCTCTTATGAAAGATTCCTTAAGAGAAATGAAAGAACAGAACAAGTATTTATTAAGCATGTATTATGTTCCAAGAACTGTGCTCAGACTCTCTGATTGGACCCAGAACTCTCAGTGAAAGGAGTATAATTACACTAACAGGTATACATACACTAAACCTAATTGGGGAGGGGTTTGTTTTTATCTGAATCACTGTCCCTACTTCCTTTCACCACAAAACTTCCCAAAAGAAAAGCAACAATGGTGATGTATAATCACTTCCTCTACTTTCCCACTATATGAGCCTGGACCCATGATTTCATTAGTATAGAGGGCGTTCCCTATGTGGAATGTAAGAACATGAAAGGAATATAAGGTGCTCTGAGATAAGATGAGGAAGAAATCATGTCCAGATGGGAGGTCATGAAAGCCTTAGTGGAAAAGAAAACAGTTCAGTAAATGTTTGTTCAATTAAATTGAATTACAGCAAATATTTATCAAGCTCCTACTATTTATCAGTCATTGTGCTAAGCACTAGGAATACAATGAAAGGTGAAAATACAGACCCTGTCCTGAAGGAAATTATACTTAAATCCAATTCACTTGTAAGTCAAGACATCACCTTTCTGACATCATTGTTCCTTCGGAAGGAAAGACAAATAATAATATTCTACTGGAGAAGACAACATGCAAATAACAGTAGACATACAAGGGCAGATAAGAAGTATTCTCAGAAGGCAACTAGCAAAATTGAATTCAGCTGAATGGAGGGGAAGTATTCCATATGCCTCATTCAATCCCTAGTTCTCTGGTTGTGTCTTCTCCCTGACATACTAAGACCTTCTCAACAGACAGAGAATGATCTCTATCTCCTGAACTTTTTCTAAAACGCTTTGACTATATTCTGGGTCAGGCCTAACTCAGGTTGGTCTAATATTCTGGCCCAGTGTTAGAATGAAATGAGACATTTATCGATCACAGAATGCAAACAAAATAACTTTATTGATAATAAGATGAATTAAGGCATAATTCCTGGTTAAATTCAAATCAACCACTACTCCTTTAGCCTCTGAATCTTTGATGACTATGAGTAATAATAAGTCAGAAAGACAACCCTGTAAAGCTATGAGAATTCCATAAAAACTTCTGATATTAGCTCCCCATAGGGTGGGCCTTTTATATCTCAGGGGGCAAGGAAGCTCAATGACTTCTCCCACTCCCATTTAAAGGACCAGCCCAGACTACCTAAAAGAGGTGTCACTCCTACCACAGTGAGGATGTCTCCTTTGCTGCTATCGCATTTTATCTTAGTTAGGTACAAGTCACATTCCTCCATCAGACTGTAAGCTCCTTGAGTTCAGGAACAGTTTTCTTTTCATCCTATTATCTACAGCAAGTAGCACAGCGCTCAGCACTAACAGGAGCCTAATAAATGCTTGTTGATTGATAAATATACTGAAAAAAAAATAAGTAAGTCATAAGAATGCCTCTCTTTTATCCCAAGTCCTTACTACAGTGCCTGGAACATAGTAGGTGCTTAATCAATGCTTGTTGACTGAATGACTGGCAAGTATACCTTTAAGATTTACCTTTCAGGGCTATTTACTGTTTGTGCCTTTCATTCTCTTTAGGAAACACTGTAAGGCACATATAACCTATATCATATTGCTTGCCTTCTCAATGAGGTGGGTTGAGAGGGAGGGAGAGAATTTAAAATTCAAAATTTTAAAAACAAATATTAAAAATTGTTTCTTCACATAATTGGAGGGAAATAAAATACTAAATACTTTTAAGAAAAACACTGTAAGGGGGTGAAACGTCTTTCTAGGAGGGTTCTGGATCTTCAGAAACAGATGAAGGCAGGAGAAAAAAATATATATATATATATAAAAATTTATATATATATAAACATACATATATATATGCTCTTCTATCAGCAAGTCTGTATTTTGACACCATCCCTTTAGACTAGGACACTGAGCATTATAATAGCACCATTCTGGAAGTTCAGTGGGCCTGATACAGCCCCTGCCCTCCCATTAACCAGAAAGGGGGGTGGGGAGAAGCAGCAACTCCAGCTTCAGCGAGTTTCTCACTACCTGCTGCTACCACTGTGAGCTCTCTGTCTGGGTTGCTCTTTAGTTCCAGGGAGGAAAAGCTATTTTATCTGGGACTCAGAGCTGATGAAAAAGCAGTATCAACCCTTCAAGTAGCTACACAGGCACAGCCAGTTGTCATGTTCTTTGACAGGCAGGAAATAAGATGGTGCTTTATTTTTTAGTAGCCCAGGAGACTGCAATGATTGTATTAAAATTTTAATCACAAACTCCTTAAGTTTAAAAAAAAATTCACAAAGGACTCATTGTAGAAGAGAGTTTTGCCATTTGGAGCTTTTTTTTTTATAAATTTGTGTCAGATCACAATTTGCTGTCTGGGAAATGTAAATTAGTTATTAATGAGCCAAAATTCTAACATCAAAGCCTGTGCATCTACATGCCAGAGAAAAACAAAAAGCTCTCACAGCAGTATAAACTGCTACATGCACTGGCCTGAATAAGGCATTCATTTTTACTCCTTGCTGCCTTATTAAAGAGATTGATTTCCCCAAATGCCACCGTACAATGGCAATCAGATCATTAGCATCACTGCCACCTGAGCACTACATGACTTTAGGAATTTTTGACAGAAGGCAACATATATGTTTGTGAGCTAAAGATATCTTTGGAAAGTAGCAATGAAGTTCTTTTCCTCTCCATCAAAACCAAACCAAAGGGTGCATTCAGGCTTGCAAGTCTGATCTGGACCCAGGCCCCTAGTTCAACTGGGAACAATGATCTGTTTTATAGCTCTTCACATTTCATTTCCTAAGTATCCCCAACTCTTTCTGCTTTCATGGAGAGTGGAAGAGATATAACACCCACATCCAAAAAGGAGGAAGAATGATGGCAGCTTGGTTTGGGGATATGTTAAGTTTGTGATGATGGTGGGACATCCAGAGAGAATTATCAGTAAGCTGTTAGAAACATAAGCCCGGAGCCCAAGGAAGAAATCAGAACTGCATGTGGAAATTTGGGGGGCAGCTATAGAAAAGTGACAGATGAAACCATGAGTGTAGATAAGCTCTTTGGAAGAATGGATGTAAAGACAGAAATAGCAAATAGAAACAGAGACTTGGGGCACACCCACAATCAGGAAGGAACTGAAAGAAAAGGAGCTATCTATAAGAGCAAGAAGGGAGTCAGAAAGATGGGGGATCCAGGAAAGTGTAGCATGACAAAACTTCCAGGGTATTTCCACTTTAGGGCTTCTCAAATTTGGCCTTGAACTTTCCCTCTGCCAAAATTCAAAAGCTAAAAGAAAGTCACCCTCTGCAGACAATAGCCTCATGACTGCTCATATCTTTTTGTTCTCCTCTCTATGGCCCCCTCTACAGTAGTCAGTGATCAGAATGTCCCTCTTGGCCAGGTGTTTGGGTGAACCATTTATTTACAAGAGTTTGAGGAACTATATAGTACAAATTCTATATGGGTAGGCAAATTATAAGTATATGAGTATCATGGTGTTCAGCTTGGATGGGCTTGACACAGAAGTGTAATTTGAGAGAAAGAACATTGAACTTGGGGCCATAGAATCTGTGTTCAAATCCCTACCTTCCTATTCATGACCTGTGCAGCTTTAGACAAGTCACTTAACTTCTCTGGACCTCAGTTTCCTAATCTGTAAATTGAGGGAGATAGTCTAGATCAGGGGCTCTTAATCTTTTTGGAATTTTGGTGAAACCTATGGACCCCTTCTTAAAATAAAGTTTTTAAATGCATAAAATATGTAATATAGCAAAGCAAACCAATTACATCGAAATACAATGATCATTTTTAAAGTTCACGGACTCTAGGTTAAGAACACCAGAGAATTCTACATGGCCTCTAACGGGCCCATTCCAACTCTAAAGCTATGGTGCTATGGAAGATTTGGCTTCCAAGTTCCAACTTGCTTCATTTCTGAACTTGCCTAGCCAATCTCTTTCAGCCTCCTAAGGCCTTGAAGCAGTTAAGGTCTCTTCCAGATAGTCTATAGGTATAAACTCTTGGTTCAGACTGCAGTCCTTGGCAACCTCCTGATACCCCTTGGTTGACTGTTCCCATTACTGAATCTTATATGAATAACCTCAAGAACTCTTCCCTTTTAGGTTCTCAGCCCAGATCAGCTCTCTGGATATGCTACCTCTGATTCAATTCATTTCCCAGTTTCTCCACACCATCTTCTTTCCATTCTACTTTTCTTGCTTCCATTCTACTTTTCTAAATCCAGGCACTTCCACTCTTTTTTTTTTAAGTTTTATTTTTCCTCAATTACATATAAAAATAATTTTTAACATTTTTTAAGTTTGAGTTCCAAATACTCTCCTTCTCTTCCTTCTCTCACCCCTCCCTGAGACAGTAAGCAATCTGATGTAGATTATATATGTGCAATAATGTAAAACATTTTTCACATTAGTCATTTTGTGGAAGAAAAATCAAACCAAAAATAAATAAAAAGAAAAAAACTGAAAATAGCATGTTTCAATCTGCATTCCATCAGTTTTTTCTCTGGAGGCGGATAGTATTTTTCATCATGAGTCCTTTGGGATTGTCTTAGATCATTGTATTGCTGAGAATACCTAAATCATCCACAGTTGTTCATCATACAGTATTGCTGTTACTGTGTACAATGTTCTCCTGGTTCTGCTCACTTCACTAAGCATCAGTTCATGTAAGTTTTTCCAGGTTTTTTTGAAATCCACCTGCTCACCATTTCTTATAGCACAATAGTATTCCATTACATTCACATACCACAACTTGTTTGGCCATTCCCCAATTGATGGACAGCCTTTCAATTTCCGATTCTGAACCGCCATAAAAAATGCTGCCATAAATATTTTTGTACAAATAGGTCCTTCCCCCCCCACACACACACACTTTAAAAAAAAAAAAACTCTTTGGGATACAGACCTAGTAGCTGGATCAAATAGTATGCACAGTTTTTTTTTTTTGTTTGTTTGTTTGTTTTAGTTTTAGTTTTCAACACTCACTTTTGCAAGATTGAGTTCCAAATTTTCCCTCTCCCTTCTCTTCCTCCTCCCAAAGATGGCATGCAATGTGATATAGGCTATACACGTATAATCATATTAAACTTATTTCCACAGAATTCATGTTGTGAAAGAAGAATCAAGACAAAAGGGGAAAAGCACAAGAAAGAAAAAAAAAGAGAGAGAAAGAGAAAATAGTGTGTTTCAATCTGCATTCAGACTCCACAGTTCTTTCTCTGGACATGTTTAGCATTTTCCATTATGAATTTTTTGGAATTGTCTGATCATTGTATTGCTGAGAAGAACTAAGAAGAGCTAAATCTATCAAAGTTGGTCATCGCGCAAAGTTGCTGTTACTGCGTACAATGTTCTGGTTCTGCTCACTTTATTCTGCATCAATTTTGTGTCTTTCCAGGTTTTTCTGATATCATCCTGATCATTATTTGTTATAGCACAATAGTATGCTATTACAATCATATACTACAACTTGTTCAGCCTTTCCCCAACTGATGGATATGCTTTCAATTTCCAATTCTTAGCCATCCCAGAAAGAGCTGCTATAGGGCAGCTAGGTGGTGCAGTGGACAGAGCACTGGCCCTCGAGTCAGGAGGACCTGAGTTCAAATCTGGCCTCAAACAATTAGCTGTGTCACTCTGAGCAAGTCACTTAACCCCAATTGCCTCACCAACAAAAAGACATGCACAGCTTTATAGCCCTTTGGCCACCATTCCAAATTGTTCTCCAGAATGGTTGGATCACAACTTTAATAACAGTATATCGGTGTTCCAGTTTTCCCACATCCCCTCCAACATTTATCATTTTTCTTTTCTGTCATATTAGCCAATCTGATAGGTGTGAAATGCTACCTCAGAGTTGTCTTAATTTGCATTTCCCTAAATAATAGTGATTTAGAGAATTTTTTCATATGACTATGGATAGTTTTGATTTCTTTGAAAACTGCTTGTTCATATCCTTTGAGCATTTATCAATTGGGGAATGATTGTGCTTTTCTAAATTTGACTCAGTTCTCTATGTATTTTAGACACCAAGGCCTTTATCAGAGATACTTGCTTTAAATTTTTTTCCCAGCTTTCTGTTTTCCTTCTAATTTTGGTTGCATTGGATTTGTTTGTGCAAAAACTTTTTAATTTAATATAATCAAAATTATCCATTTTATATTTCATAATGCTCTTTATCTCTTGTTTGGTCCTGAATTTTTCCCTTATCCGTAAATCTGACAGGTAAACTATTCCACGCCCCCCTAATTTGTTTGGGCATGGCTATGCTTGGTCCATACTCCGTGCCTTGGAGCCATTGCTGATATTTGTCTCATTGTTCTATGCCCTGTCCTTCCACTTCTAGCTCCTCCTGAAAGAATATCCAAAGCCCACATTTGCATTCACTTATAGATCTTTTTATTTATAATGAAAAAGGTTATAATTATATAGTAGATACTCAAAAGCAGTGATGTCAAATAGAAATGGGGGCCACTAACCCAGACATAAGGATTCATGGGTCACATATTGACTTAGTTTTAAAACGAAATGTTATCTGTTTTCTTGTATTTTTATTTATTTTATTGAATATTTCCCAATTACATTTTAATCTGGTTCAGGTTACACTTGGGATGTTGTGGGTGCATGTTTGACACCTCTAAAGCTATTCTTACGACCTCCTCTTACACTGATGGGTCAGGTCCCCAAAGCAAGGCTAGCTACATCTCTCCTTAGGATTCTAAGAGTAGCCTTGGTGAGGCTGGGAGTCGTTTCTTTAATATTATTGCTCATGAGCCCCCACAGAGTACTGTCCCTGCTGATTATCAGCTAATATCAATTAGTCAGGAAAGCTAGATGATGCAGTGGATAGAGTGCCACGCCTGAAGTCAGGAAGACTCCTCTTCCTGAGTTCAAACCTGGCTTCAGACACTTACTAGCTATATGACCCTGGGCAAGTCACTTAACCTCGGGGTCATAAAGAGTCTGAAATGACTAAACAACAAATAATAATAAGAGTTAACAGAGGACAGAGTGCCCGGCCTTGAGTCAGAAAGAACCTGAGTTGAAATCTGGCCTCAGACACTAATTGTGTGACCCTGGAAAAGTCACTTAACCTTGTTGGCCTCAGTTTCCTCATCTATAAAATGAGCCAGAGAAGGGAATGGCAAACCACTCTAGTTCTTTGCCAAGAAAATCTCAAATCAGGTCATGAAGAGTAGGACACAACTGAAATGATTCAGCAGCAACAACAACAAAATCCACTAGTCAGGCAAACTGAATTACTTATTAATTAAAGGTATTTACTAAGGTAGTACAGTAAGAATAGTTGCCCTTCGAAAGTCTGTGGCACTCTTTTCCACAAGTGCATAAAGAATCTGGGGGGGATGGGGACAAAAAACAAAAACAAAAGCAAAAACAAAAAAAGAATCGGGGGGGGGGGGGGAAATGGATTCAATCTGAGCAAGCACATGTGGCAAAGGAGTAACTCAAAGGCCCAGATGCTAGGAGTCCTTTTCCCTCCTTTGTAGGGGAAGTTTCCTATTGATGTGGTGTAGCTCTCTTCTGGGCTCCTTAGAATTCTGGAGCTATCTTTCCTCCACGTGTCTAGTCTGTCCTCAGATTCCAAGGCAGACAATGTATTAGCTATTCTGGGAACACTGTTAGGACTAGAAAGCTGATGGGAATTTCAAAACCCTCCGACTTTCCAAAGTTCAGAAGATCCTCTTCCGACCAAGATGGAGACCAAGAAAACCAAAGCTGAAGCTCTCCTCCTCTTCCCCCATCTTGCCACAATCATTACTTTTCAGGGAGTTGACTGGAAGGCTTTCAGCCTAAGCTGCTTGACCCTCTAATGCTCAATCTCACATTAGCTAGGTTTGTACAAAGCATCCAAGGAATGACCAAGTCCACCAATCTGAGCCTAGCCAAAATACTTTTGATTGATTAATTAATTGAATCAATAGAGTTGTCTAAGCTTTGATTACATCATACCTCTAATTCAATCAAAATATGTTCTCACCTGATAAAGTTGTCTGGGCTAAGTGAGATGGAATGATTGACTTGATTTACACCTCCCCCCTCCACATACTTACAATTACAATAAACCTAATTAGAGAGAGATTTATTTCTATCTGAATTACTGTCCTATTTCCCTTCTTCCTTTTACCAATAGAAATTCTTAAGAGAAAAGTAGCAATACTGGTCTATATTCACTTCCTCCATTTCCCCACCATAGGAGACTGGACCTGTGATTTTGCTGGTATAAGGCATCACCGATGAGTAAATTCTCTCAGCCCACGCAGACCAGCACCTGTTCCTCAACTTTGAGTCTCAAGGAGTTGCCTAGGGGACACTGAGAGGTTAAGAGCTTCACCCAAGGTCACCTAGCTAATGTGTGTCAGAGATGGGCGTGAACCCAGATTTTCCTGACTACTAGACCAGTCCTCCATCATCCAGTTTAAAACTGCCTCTCCTTATAATCGCCATATTACCACACAACGGTTTCCATTGTGCTGTTTCCCCTGGCCACTCAACTAAAACTGATCTTTTGAGCATCACCAAGGACCCACTTATCCCACCATCCATGGCCTTTTCTCAATCCTCATGCCCCCTTTATACATAATTTGGCATTGTTTGCTATCTACTTTTTCGTATTTTCTTTTCCTCCTCTTTTCATTAGAATGAACTGTCCTGGCTCCTTCTCTGTCTACTTATGTGGATCCCATTCCTTCTTTGGCCTCCTACACATAGGAGTGCCCACAGTTCTGTGTTCAGCCCTTTCTCTCTCCCATTATACTCTTTTCCTTATGAATCTCACTATTCTCAGACTTGCAACTGTGATCTCTATGTAGACACATGCAAGTCTTTATCTCTGGCCTTGACCTCTCTCCTGAGTTCCAAATCTACATTTCCAAATACCTCCTGAGCACCTCTATATTACCTTCCAAGCACCTAAAATTCAATGTCTAAAAACTAAATCACAACCCTTCCTATCAAAACAGTCACTCCTCCTAAGTTCCCTATTAGTTAAATTATTAATTCACTAAACATCTATTAAATGTTTGCTACATAGAACTCAATTTAACAAGCATTAATTAAATCCCTACTACATACTAGGCTCTGTACCAGATGCTAAGCTGAGCTGTAAAGACAAAAATAAAGCATTCTGTCAGTGCCTACATAGCCTATACTTCAGGAGAGATATGTAAATATAAACTAAGACACAATCTATACATCCCTAAACAGCTTATAGTAAGGGAAGACAATAAGATATTAAACTGTCATATCTATCACAAGTTAAAATATAATTACTTGAAGGGAGTATAAAGTGCTATGACATGAGGAAGAATGAGATACAAATTGGGGCTAAAGAAAGGCTTCATGGAAGAGGGGGAAGTGAATTATTCAAGTTCATTTTTTCAAATAAATAGAAGTGAAACGAGTTGAGACGGTGGGTGATCAAGGTGGAACCAGGGGCCAGAAATCAGATAAGTAATCTGAAATCAGGGTACAGAAGTCGGCCATTAGTCCGAGCAAGGGAAGGGTTAAACAGACAAAAAAGAATCCAGTAAGACTCATGGGCCAAAGAATAGGGTAGGTCAGTGTCCCATCAAGCAATCTGGAATCAGGAAGTCCAGAGGAACTGAAAAGGTAGGACATTGCAGTTTGGAGAACAGGCAGGACATATCAATATTAAGGAGACCTTGAACATTCCAGAATTAAAGAGAGGCAGCCACGTAGGGCATAACCCCCCAGGGGATACAATGAGAGACACTTTTGAATGTTATTTTTTATAAATGCCTATAATTTCCATGCCAAAAAAACTTCCACTCTCCACAACACATAGGAAATTATTTTGTGGGAAATCAATTTAATATGTTACAGTGACAGTCCAAAGTCTCCATTGGGCAGTACCGCACAGGGGGTACAATTTCCAAACCACATCTACCAGCAACAAATGCCTACTTCTGCCACTCATCTTGATAGTGCTATAACTTTCTCCTGCCACTCAGAAATTTCTTATATGCCTCCTGTTAAAGAAGAAATCGTTTCTAGGCTGTGGCCCGTCTATAGAGTAACTATGCTCCATGCCTAGCAAACTCTAACACAAGGCTACTTCAAAACACACATACATACACACACATGCATATGTATGCACATACACATGTATGTATATATACATAGATACATGTATACTTATACACACCTATAGATGCACTCAGACAGACCTCATCAACAGTCAGCTTCTTGACTTACCTGGTTTAGAGAGGTGATAAAGTGACCTCTCAGAAAACCCAGTGACAAACCCAATTTCTTGGAAGTCCATCATCCCCTAAGGCCCCATGAATTCACCTTCACCTGGTCACTATGAGACTAATCAGTAGTACATTCTAAGAGCAGAGTAAGAGGTTTCTGCACATTAGAGAAGACTACAAATATTCCCTACAGGAGCAGTTGTTTTTCTTAAAAATTATCTATAAAGACATTTTCTGTAAATTGAACGATATGCTGTGCTTCTGGTTGATTTCCGCAACAAAACTGAAGATTCATTCCCACGGGGGAAAGGGAAAAAATAGGTAATAAGATGTGGTAAGTCACACTAAATTTTGTAGGAATTCAGGACACAAGTTTAAATCACTTAAATAGATTTTCCCCCCTAGTAATAGTCAGTAGGTTGCAACGTTAAAACATTGCACTTCAATTTAAAATATTGTGCCAGGCCTTCTCCATGATCTTTGGGCTGTCTGACCCTAGACTATAAAATGTTATTTCTCTTTCATGAAAATCTTTCATCTGCTAGCCCTTGAGCTCTTAGCCTCTGAGCTCTTCTTTCAATTCAATTTTTTTTAAATTGTATTCAGCACCTTCTGTTTATTATTGTGTCTAACTAAGACACTGTTCTCATTGCTTTTCTCTTCGTCCTCATTCTTTCCCTTGTTGAGTTCTTTGACATCCATAATTCTAGTTATACAGTTAATCTCTTGAAAAGAGTTTGTCTTGTTCAATATAACCTTTATTTAACCCTCACCCCCCCACCTTGTTATATTTGGGGTCTAAGAGGTAAAAGAATCCTTGTTGTCACTGGCTATTTCTATAAAGGATAAATTTCTGCAGAATGGATTTCTTTTTAAGCAGGATGTACCTGCAGCAATATTTGGCCATGTGAGGAATGAATGCATAAAGAATTAATTCATTAAAAAGCATTTATTAAGTGCTTACTACGTACAAAGCAAATACTATGGTAATGCCTTTTAGATAAATTATTTAGGCAAATACTTCACCAAGGAAAGAAGAGAGAAACAATTTGATCTTCAAACAAATGTTCTATAGATAGAAATTCAACAAATACTGCCAGGTGCTGATTAATATAGAGAAGAATTCCCCTGAGATGATCAAATTACTTGAATTCTCACTGCATATTTCCATTAGTGTTGCTCAGTCATTTTTCAGACATGTCTGAAATTTTCAGTCATGTCTTCATGACTTCATTTGGGGTTTTCTTGGCAAAGATACTGTGGTGATTTGCCATTCCCTTCTCCAGCTCATTTTACAGATGAGGAAACTGAGGCAAACAAGGTTAAGTGACTTGCCCAGGGCCATGCAACTACTAAGTGTCTGAGACCAGGTTTGAACTCATGAAGTCTTCCTGACTTTCTGACTTCAGGCCCAGCACTCTATCCATTTTGCCAATATTTCTTCTGTGTTGGACCCAATTTTACATAATTACAACTTTGAATACTGTAAATTCTAATCTCTTCAAGGGATTCATTATTTGCACAGATTTGGCCCTAGCTGAACCTATTAGTGCCTACTATGTGTCAACAGAATACTAAGCTAACTAAAACCCCATCTGCTGGAGGATATACTATGATTAAAAAGGAAAGAAACATGCATTTATTAACCACCTTCTATATGCCAAGCATTGTGTTAAATGCCTTACAAATCGTATATCTCATTTAATCCTCGCAACAACCTTGTGCTATTATTATCTTTACTCTACAGTTGAAGAAACTGAGGTAAACAGAGGTTTAAGTTCCTTGCCCAAGGTCACACAGCTAGTAAGTATCTGAGCCTGGATTTGAACTCAGGTATTTCTGCCCTTAGGTCCAGCACTCTATCCACTATACCACTTAGGTCATTAAAAACTCACCTCTACCCACTTAGAAGACTGTAAACCCAAGGCTACCTTACCTTACAATCTAGTGTTACTATTTAGTTAGAAGTCAGCTAAAATAAATTGTATTTGACTCACAAAACATTAGAGATAGTCTGTTATTGTGGACAATGCACTAGATTTGGAGGACCTGGGTTTGAACCCTGACTCTCACTGATCAGCAATGTGACCATGCGCAAATCCCTTAGTTTCTCTGAGCCTGTTTTCTCATCTGTAAAACAAAGCAATTATTTGTTATGCTGGATGTTTACAGGGCATCCAAGGTTTACATGGTGACTCAGTAGATAAAACACTAGGACCTAGAATCAAGAATTCAAATCTCGCCTTAGACACTTAGGTGTATGACACTAAGGCAAAGCATTTAACCTCTGTTTGCCTCAGTTTCCTCAACTCTAAAATGGGGATGATAATAGGTAGCACTTACCTCACAAGGTTGTTGTGAGGATCAAATGAGATAATATTTGTAAAAAGCACTTAGCACAGTGTCTGGAATATAGTAGGTACTATATAAATGCTTATCCCCATCTTTCCCCACTTTATAAAATAACTCAGGTACAAGTTATCATTATTATTATCAGAGTTGGAAAGGACATTTGGGATCATCTAGTCCCAATCCTTTCATTTCACAAATCACAGACTCTCAAAGTCAACTGTGATATATAAAAATTTCAAAAGACATCATTTGGGTAATTAATCATTTTATTAATTATTGCTAACAGATAATTAATAAAAGGGGTCAGTGGCACTCTCAAATGTCAAAGATGGGTTGTGGCACCTTCTTGTATGCCCTTGGAAGGGTGGGTATGCCCAACAGGTGGTGATCAAGTCTGATTGGTTAACAATTAATGAGAAGAATAAGTATTATAATGAGAGGTGGATCTATTCTAATGAGGAGCTGGGCCTTGACTTTGATTAGTCATTCATGGGCTAAGAGAGGCTAACTCAAGGCAGACCACTCCCAGCCTCAGGCAATCTAGACAAAGCGTCTACCCTTCCTTCCCACCCCACCCCACACCCATGCCTGAGTAGAACACAATAGCCTAGAATTTACCTTAGATTAAATTTTTTTTGGTTGGTTGTTGTCCTTTGTTCTCAAAGAGGACCAAAATGACATCATTATGTTAGAGTCAAGTTACAATGTGTCCAACTGTGGCTGATCAGACCAATAGGAGTTCAGAATGTACTACCACATGTCGGGTACAAATAGTCCATGTGACCTTTTGGGGTAGATTCTCTAAATTCACGCATCTCGTATTTCTTTTGAGCTGCTTCAATTCTGCTTTAGATTAAATTTTTTACAAGATTCTTTAGTTGGGTGGGGTCTCCCACCCAGGATAAAAAAGCATGTAATCTCATCCATCAACAATATCCTTCAGAGCCTGAACAACCTACAGGTTTCTGAATGAGGAAATAAGAAGGAAAAACCTTAATCCCCATTTAATAATTGCTTATTAATATGAGAAATAATCATTTCTCTCACAATTCAGTTCAACCTACCTGAAGAATGCTTTCAATAGTGTCATTGACAAATGGCCATCCATTTTCTGCCTGAAGATTTCTGGTGAGAGGAAACCTACAACCACCCAAGAGAACCCATTCCGTTTTTGGACAGTTCTGATTATTTGGATGTCTTTCCTCATATCAAGCCTAAAGTTTCTTCTCTGAAACTTCCATCAATTGCTTCTTGTTCTTCGACCTTGAGAAGTGGAAGAAAAAAGCAGAAGAAATTTTTAAAAACCACATAATAACACTATAGATAATAAGAGATAACTATCATGTCCCCCTCCCCCAAGTCCCCTTTAATCTGAGCTGAACATCCCTCCTTCTTCCAACCATTCCTAATATGTCAAATCCTCCAGTTCTCTCACCATCTTGAACTATGACTCTTCCATAACACACTATGGGGAAAATACTTTTTTATTTATTAATATTACTTGAAACTAGCTTTATGTGGCTAGAAAATTGTGTAATGCTAAACCATAGGTCATGTTGACCTCAGAGACCCTTCAGGGAAGCTGAAGTACTTGTTTTGGGACTTTTCATTAAGGTGTTGGATTCACCCAAAAAACTTGTGCTTAGGCTTTGTCCCAATTTTATCAAATGTTTATATTTAGCTGCTCATACACCTATATCTCAAGCAAACTGCTTACATGTAGCATTTCATGTACTGGTGCCGTTGTTTGAACTCTATATAATGTAAACCTTGCAGAGGGAGCCATACCTTTTCCTGACTCTCTCCTTTGTCAAACTAACTTAATAAAATTCTATGTAAAAACCTTTTTAGGTTCTGGGGTTTCTTCTTGATGGACAACATCACTGACTCATATTGAAATTGCCAGTCCCTTAAAACCTTCAGATCTTTTTTCTAATCATGCCTTCCCTATACTGTACTTGTGAAATTTATTTCGAAACCAAGAATAGAATATTACATTTAGCTATATTCAATTTCATCTTAATTCAATCCATCATTCTAACCTATTGAGATCTTTTTGGTTCTTGACTCTGCCATATGATATGTTAACTAATCCCCACCCCCTAGCTTCATAGCCTTTGCAAATTTAACAAGTATGCCCAATGATGAGGAAGTGAAGATGTAGAGAGGTGAAATAACTCACTCAAGATCATGGAGCCATTAAGTTGCAGAGCCAAGACTCAAATCTGGGTCTTCTGCATCCAGTTCCAGTGCTCTTTCCACCACCCCAAGCCTCATCCTTGAGGAAAGAGACTGTCATGATGTTGAGTTCAGTTCTGCAAACCAAAGAGATAATCAAATAAATATTACTACCCAGATTCTGAATTGTTGAAGAGGCCCCTACTGAAGAACTACAAAAAAGCAGAATAAAGTAACAAGCAGGCTTTGGGAAGGAGGTAAACATCAACCCAAACAAACCCTGTTTACAACAGAATACAGAATTTACTGGAAAATGCTTTTAATGGTGACCTGGCCAAGACACTGAAAGATTTACAATGTGAGCTATTATAAAACCGTCTGGCAATGCTTACAGCTGGGTGGAAGTGTTCATCCCACTATCTGGAAGCTACCGTGTTTGGCTGGCTGTCTACTCAGGTCTGGTTTGAGTTTTTCTCATTTTCTTCTGTATTCTAGACAGCCCTAAATGACAGTGATTTTCACTTTGTCCTAGGCTAGGCATTTGGCTACCTCATCTCATAATGGCGAGATTTTCCTATACCTGCAATGATCTAATCCCATCTGACAAAATACTTTCTTTCAGCTGCAGTCTGTGGATAAGGGGAAAATGTCCAAGTTCCCCACAGGTTAGCTGGCCATGAGCTAGTTTTTTTTTGCCATTTTTTAAAGTGTCTCTCTTCTCCAGTTAGAGCACCAACTGTATGTACTTCCCAGCAATTTACAGGCTTTTACCTGTATTGGGGCACAAAAAAACAAAAATCAGATGCAATATAGAAACCGGAATCAAATGTTTTTAGTACTGTCACACAAGAAAACATTTCAGAAACCCTCTCCCTCTGCTATTCTTTGTGGATTATAAAATAAATACATTTTATATTTATTCAGTTTTTCCTAGACCTTAATTTCCCAACCAAGGAAGTGGAATTGCATTCATTCATTTCATAAACACATGTAAAGCATTTAATAATCACTCAACAAATCTTTATTAGCCGATACTTCCTTCCCCTCATCCCTCCTTTATCAATATTCCCCCTAAATCTCTTAGAAGTCCAAACAGACCTGCGTATGTAGGGATTTAAAATTTAGGGGTTAAAATGATTAAATAATACCTTTAACTAGATAATGCCTATAAAATTATTAAGCACTTCCTATGTATCAGGCAAGGTACTGGGTGCTGGAAACACAAAGACAAAAATGAAATGGTCCTAGACACTATGACATTCCTCCTTATATTGTACTAAGGGGGAGTTTGCATTCTACTATGGGGTATTATGATAATAACAGCTGGCATTTACATAGTGCTTTAAGTTTGCAAAGCACTTTTCAAATATTATCCCATATCGTCCTCACAACTGCTGGGGGATGTAAGTGCTATTATTTTTCCCATTTTACAGATGAGGGAAGATAGAAACAGGATTACCTACTTCAACATGATCATTATGGTGCAAGTTCTGTGAAAAGATGAAACAACCCCCACAATGAAGCATTATTTAATTATTTTAACTATGAACCTGAAGCCAAAGCAGCTTGGCACAATGGAGAAAAAGTTAACTTCAAAGTCTGAGAGATCTGAGTTCAAGTCTAACTTCTAACATATAGGGATGGCATGACTCTGGCCAAGTCACTTGACTCTAATGGCCCTAGACAATTCCCTAAGGCTATGAAGTTGCAGAGAAAGCATTGACCTGCATTAGTAGAGGAAGTTAACCTCATTGTCTAATGTTAACCATTTCTGGGGATGGAGAAGAAAAAAAATTACATGATAATTTTATTGTGTATTTGAAAGGAATAGCAAGTTGTGCATAGTAGATTTGCAGTTTTATGTACAATCATCTTTTTTATTGTACTATGTAAAGAAAAGCTTATTTTATTCCATAAATTAAAAATAAAATTAAAAAAAGAAATGCCTTGTTTGCTTGTCTTAAAAGTTACCTTTCTTTTAAAAAAAAGGCAATTGAGGTTAAGTGACTTGCCCAGGATCACACAACTAGTAACTGTCAAGTGTTTGGCCTGAGGTGAGATTTGAACTCAGGTATTCCTGACTTCAGGGCCGGTGCTCTATCCATTGCACCACCCAGCTGCCCCATAAATGTTACTATTTTTAAGAAATCTGGTGGCTCCCTTTACCAATGAAATCACAGGCATAGTCCCAATCCATTCTGAACATGAAATCTCTACATAGTTAGATCTCTTTGGGCTTCTAAAAGATTTAGTAGGAGAGATAAGAAGGGAAGAAGGAAAGTAAGTAGGAGAGATTCCTTGTAGCAATTATTTAATCTTAGGGTGGGAACTAGCAGATACTATGAACTAGAGAATGCAGTTATTGTATTCACCATTTTACAGATGAGGAAACTGAGGGTCAGAGACTGTAAGATTCACCTGTCATCATGCAGCCAAGAAAAGTCTGAGCTGGGATTTGAACCAAGGCCTCCTACTTCCAGGACCATTGCTCTTTCTATTTAATAATGTAGATGACAGGTGGGACTATAATATTTGTTGTAATCTAAGTCATAATCTCTGTCTTTCAGGCCTCGAATTTCACTGTCCACTATCACCTTTACAAAAACATGGGGAAGGGGGACGGAATGAAGGCCTTGGTACTCTATTTTACCATTTGTTAGCAATTCTGGAAATGGCTTAGTGAAGGAAGAGGAAGGAAAATCATTGGCCAGTCTATCCAGCACTATCATGAATTGGATTTCATTGAGTCATAATTGCACAAAGTTGTCAGTCTCAATCATGCACACATCAAGACAACACCTGTAATGTCACTGGTCCTCTTCAAAAACAAAGAACAAACAAAATAGTACTATCAACATTCACAGTATTTTGAAAGCATCGATGGGTCCAGAAGTCAGTCAATCAACCAGGATTTACTGACTGGTGACCACTTACTTGTCTATTATGTTACAGTGAGGATTCCTTTCAGGTGCATGTAAATTTTTTTTATTTTTTCTCCCCCCCCCCCAGAAATGGCTACTATTAGACACAAATGGGCATATTACATCTGAAATTATTCTACACCTACATCTACTTATCAGTTCTTTCTCTGGATACAGATAGCATCTTTCTTCATATTTTTATTTGGGTATTTATAATAGACAAAATAACTTATTCCCTCAAAGTCATTCTGAAAACAATATTGCTGTTACTGTATATGACGTTCTCCTGGTTCTGCTCATTTTGTTTTTCATTATTTTGTGCAAGTCTTTCCATGTTTTTTCTAAAACCATTGAGCTCATCATTTCATATAGCACAGTAGTATTCTATCACAATCATATACCACAACTTCTTCGGCCATTCCCCAATTGACAGGCACCCCTGCAATTTCCAGTTCTTTGTCACCACAAAGAGAGCTGCTACAAACATTTCAGCATATATAGGTTCTTTTCCTTTTTCCCTAGTCATCTTGCAAAAAGCAAGCAGCTCCTTCTCCTTCCTCACTTTCTGATTTCCTGAAGGTATACTGAGCACTCAAGTAACCAATCAGTAAATGATTGACCACTTGACCCAGCAGCAATTACCTCTGCAAAGGCCAGTCCACAAGTAATCAATGCTTTGGAAAGGCATTTCATTTCATTAACAGGGCTTGTGTTTTATTGTGACTATATCTGGTTTTCAAACAGAATTACAGACATCGAGAGTTAGAAGGGGCTCTCCAGTCATCCATTCCAACCTATCGCTGAAACTACTTCCCACTATGACAAACCCAACATGTGATCATCCAGCTAAGGGATTCCTTTGCTACTAAAGAGTTTGAATGGGAGATACTTGCATCCCATCATCAGTGTGTTTGGGGGGAAAGGCAGCATATATCTTTGTATCATTAAGATTATAATTAGCAGTTGAAAACCTTATCAATTGATAAATCAATCAATATTTATTTATTTTTTAGTGAGGCAATAGGGGTTTTAAGTGACTTGCCCAGGGTCACACAGCTAGTATCTGAGTCAAATATCTGAGGCTGGATTTGAACTCCCGGGCAAGTGCTCTATTCACTGAGCCACCTAGCTGTCCCTCAATAAACATTTATTCAGCACCTGCTTTGTGCCAGGAACTGTACTAGATGCTGGGGCTTTGAAGAGGAAAGTGAAACAGTCCTTAATCAAAAAGAAATTCTGTTCTATTGGCATTTAATCTATCTGGGTGTATTTCTTGATAATTCAAGAAAAAGGAAAAAGGTAGGCACAGCAGCACAGCTGATCTGGTAATCTCTTAATCACTGGCGGAATTCTGAGCAGTATAACAATTAATTAATATATATTTGTCCATTGATATGGCTGAAAATTTAAAATCAATGAAGGCACAGCCAATCTGCCCATATTGTAAAGACAGTCTCTGTTTAGGCCCACACACACTACGGCACACACACACCACAGCACACACACACCACGGCACACACACACCACAGCACACACACACCACGGCACACACACACCACGGCACACAATGAAAGTGTGGGTTTGATGTTTAAAGTTCAACCTAAATGGTCCCTCCTGCCGGAGGCCTTTCCTAATCTCCCCCACATCTAATGCCTTCCTGTCCCCCAAATTACCCTGTATTTAAATGAGATATTTGTAAAGCACTTACCATAATGCCTGGTATACAGTAGGCACTAAATAAATGTTTTTCCCCTCCCCCCAGTCACCCCAAGTACAAAATATATACTAAAAGTTATTTTTGCAGGGGAGAGTGGGGCAGGGAGGTCTTATCACATTTGATCCTCAAAACAACCCTGGGAGGGAGGTGCTATTATTATTATTCCCATTTTACAATGGAGAACGCTGAAGGAAATATAGTTTAAGTGACTTGCTCAGGGTCACACAGCAAGTCAAGTATCTGAGGAAGAATTTGAACTCAGATCTTTCTGACTCCAGGCCGCGAGGTCTAAATACTAAGCTACTGAAAAGCCTCTAAGGCTAGCTATTTATCATAATCATATAATAATAAGCTGTCAAGAGACAGCTTGGCATGGTAGATGGAGAACTGGCTGAGAGTTGACTTCAGCCAGGAAGAGTGAGGTTCAAGTAGCTGAATGACCCCAAACTGGTCAGTTAACCTCTCAAGGCCCAAACAGTTGGAGATCTGTTTTCATGGAGGACATTTCCTATGCCAGCATGAATCACATATCTGAACCAAAAATTTTTTTAAATTTATTTATATGTGTACAAGTAAAACATAAGTTCAGCAAAACATAAGTTCCTTGTGGGTAACGACTATTTCAGGAGGGGTTTTTCTTGTCTCCCCAACCACTGGCACAGATAGTACTAATTGTGTCTTGGTTGGTTGCACACTAAAAGAAATGTGAATGAGCACAATGCAACAAGTAATATAGCATCTTTAATATCTGCTCAACATCCAGTCATAGTAAATTATGCAATTTTCTTGAAATCAGTGAAAATCTAGTCAATCTGAGTGAAATCTACTTGCTGAAAGAATCACAAGCCATCTATGTCTTGACAATAACATGGGGGAAAAAAGAGAGAATAAATGTTAGTAGATAATGCAGTCAGATTTATAGCTTCACTTTTAATCTTCATCAAGGGAACAAATTTTTGGTAAGAAACAGGAAGCACAATTGTTCTAGGTAAGCTCTGATTTAAATTAGGAAAAAGAAAAGAAGAAAATTAATTTTGGCCACTCTGACAAGCATCGACTCTAGACCTAATCATATTCAAAGGAAAGAAAAGGAAGGTGTCTGTGTGAGATAGCCACATCCTTTAAAAAAAAAAAAAAAGAGGTTGAAAGACGGGGAAAGAATCCCTTTTTAAAAGATCAAGTTGAACCAAGCACAGAGAGAGGTCAGGATCCACTTGAACCCTCTCAGTTCATTTCTCATCCATACCCTTTGTTTAGCCATGAAGCTCCTCCCCATTCCCACCCTACTCCTACTGTTTACCCCAGCCCATTCCCACCCCCACCCCCCAGCCAAGGAGGCCTTACAGGCTTAAGACTATGGAGAAAGCTCAACAAATTCAGCCATTCCTTCCAGCTGGCTTAGTCAGTTGTACAACTCATTGATCATTTACATTTATTCCATACTCAGAACCACTAACAGGCCCCAATGGTCCAGGAGCAAAACAATTTACCCTGAAGTTTCCTAATTTATCAAAAGGACAAATTATCATGACCTAATTTTTATTTTCTTGTATTTGTGTTTGTCTTTTAGTTATTTGCATGTTGTTTCTTCCATTAGAATGTATGTTCTTTGTGGGCAGGGATTGCTATTTTGGCTTTATATTCCCAAGGTTTAGCACAGTGCCTGGCACATAATTAATGCTTCATAAATCCTTGTTGCCTTGCTTGTTGAATGTTAAGATGCTTCAACCATTTTGCTCTAAAAATAATTATCTGATACATATATGCATGTGTGTGTGTATCCATATATTTGAAACCTTTAGGGAAATAATCTTAATTACTTTAAGATTAACTCATTTCTCAATATTCTTTGCAAACATCCAGATGAAATTAGAAGTTTATAGCTAATGTATTCCCAGTTGATTGTTAGATCTATAGATCAAATAACATTTAAAATGGATTGCTGCTTTGTCTTCAAATGCAGAATTGTCAGGTTAATGAAGGTGAAGACAGACATTTAAATCCCTGGAAAAGACATTTTGCCCAGTTCTTCCTGCCACCTTTGGGAACACCAGCCACCCTTCCAGAACCCCTCCTAGAATTATCCACTTTCATGAAAATGAGGCTAGAGGCTTAGTTTGGAAATGGAATAGTTCATGCATTACCCAAAGAAGCTTAGTTTCCCAAGCAGCCATTGGGGGTGCCTGGGTATTGGCATGTGTTACAACTTCATGGGCTCCAGGATACCTGGGCAGCAGCCTGGGAGGCCCTGTCTCCACTACATCATTTTCCCCCACCCCCTCACTATCTATTTTTTAGCTTATCCCTGGTGAGTTTATGATTCAATGGCATGCACATGCCCAGGAACTGTCCCTTATTCCTCTCTGGAAAATTTGAAAGGGGTAGGAAAGAGAAAACAGAGACTAATTTTGAATACATGGGCTGGAGAACTGGGCTCATTAGTTTTAAGCTAGGTTTTGTTTTATGAGAAGGCACAGCCATGTGAAGCAGTAGAAAAGGCCTTGGCCCTTGGTTAGCATATTTGGAACTCTCTGAGCCAATGGTCACTTGGGCCCCTCGGGCCAGCTGGCCTTTTATTGTAAAAATTAGGGGTGCTATTTCTTGTGTTTTGTATTATGAATAGGGTTTCTCTGTGATGTGGCATTTTGGAGGTTTGTGGGTTTTTTCAAACCCCTAAATCGGGGTGGGGAACTTTGAGGCCACATGTGGCCCTCTAAGTCCTCAAGTGCGGCCTTTTGACTGAATCCAATCAACAAGATGTGTCCCATGCATATATCAAAATCACAAAAGAATCCTTGAAAAATGTATCAAGAAGGAAAATTTTATTCAACTACTATCTGATTGTTAACAGCAAACATTTAGTGTAGCTATTCTCATAGGAAAAAGCAATCAGATGGTATACCATTGTCCAGAGCAGAGGCGTCCAACATGTTGCATGGCCCACATGGGGCCCACAACACTCTTGAGTATGTTCAGACCAGACTAAAATGTAGTTCCTATCTACTTTTAATGTGTTGACTTATTAATTTTTTTTAAAAAATAAATATATAAACATGTGGTTTTTCAAGTCAAAGTGAACCTTTGGGGATCTTTATGTATCGATTTAGTGGCCCCCTTTTCCATCTGACTGTGACACCCCCAGTCTGTGTGATATGCTGCTTCTTGGATATTCCATAAAATGAGTAGATTAATACATATATCTTGGTAGATATCATATATGGGCAATGGGGGCAAAACTGAATAGGTGAATGGTATGTTTGTTTGGCAGCCTTTGGAAAATTGCACAATGCTTATAATGACTCCAATCCTCTCCCTGTAAGAAAGGCAATTCTCTTTGTTGATCATATTCTTCAGATGGCTACAAGTCAGAATATCACAATCACTGAAGAATCAAAATTGTGAGTCATCTAAAAGGCAAAATAGAAATCCATGGTGGGCGTGAAAAGGTTTCAAAATATCATTAGTGAAAAACTGAGTAAGAGGATTGGTACAGTGGATAGAACAGTGGGCCTAGAGTCAGGAAGAGATACTTACTAGGTATGTGACCCTGGACAAATCAACTTAACCTCTGTTTGCCTCAGTTGCCTCAATGATAAAATAGGGGTAATAATAGAACCTAACCTCCCTGGTTTGTTGTGAGGATCAAATAAGATAATAATTGTGAATTGCTTGACACATAGTATTTGTTGGTCAGTTATTTCAAACTCTTCATGACTTGATTTTTGAGGGGTTTTCTTAGCAAAGATACAGGAGTGGTTTGCCATTATCCTTCTCCAGCTCATTTTACAGATGAAGAACTGAGGCAAACAGAGTTAAGTGACTTGGCTAGGGTCACACAGCTGGTAAGGGTCTGAAGCTGGGTTTGAATTCATGAAGATGAGTCTTTCTGATTCCAAGCCCAATACTTTATCCGCTGAGCCACCTAGCTGCCCACTGGCATAGAGTAAGCATTATATGAATCAGAGATGTGTGACTGGAAAAAATAATTTCAAATATATCACTAGGAAAAGAAGGTAGTTCTATCACATGGTAAAAGTGGGGAACAGTTGATGACTAGACCACATGCTCCATTGGGATAGATAACAATGTAAAGAGACCTAGAGGAAGGCCTCTAGAATTTCTGGTGGACCCCCAATGGAGAATCAATGAAATCATAAACATAGGATAGACCTATCTTGGACCAATGTCACATCTTAAAGCAATAATGCCCCAGTGAGATTAAAGTGTCATTCTGCAGTAAATTATGTATATGCCTTCACCCAGCTCAGGAGTATAAATATCAGAGCCTTTAAGATTTCCATATGCCTTCCCCCTACCCATGAATCCTCTCTACTCAAGGCACCAAAAAGGAATTACAAGTGAACAAGTAGTCAGGAATCTGAGGCTCAGGTGTGCATTGTACCCACCCAACAAAGATCCCATACAGATCCATCTGTGCACAGGGAGAGACAGGAAGCCACAGCCCCACCTTCATCACGCTAATTTCTTTGAAAAAACCAATTTGCTTCCTTTCCTCTTTCCAAAAAAGCTCTTCGGGAAGTTTTGCGTTCTTGCTAAATGGTTTTCTTTATATCTGGATGATCAATTCAACTGAGTTTAATTGAGCATAAAGCTGACAGCATCTGCAAAGTCGCTTATTAGTGAAAATGAGCCAAAGCACAGCAGAACACACCAGCTGTCATTATGTGCTTGTTGTTCAGGGGCTCGAATGCACACCTGAGCCTCAGGTTTCCCAATACTTGTTCACTTGCGAAAGCTCCTACAGAGACCTTGAATGGGAAGCTGTGCACATGGGGGTTGGAGGGGAAGAAACACAGGGAAACCTGAAATGCTTGGCTACAAAACTGGGCTATGACACAGATTACATTGTAATCTCATGAGGACACTATTCCCCGCCTAAAGGGTGACATGTGGTGTAATGTGGATCTATGTTAGACTCCATGAAAGGGGATTTTATTCATTAAGTGCCCAAAAGATTTTGTTATGAGGCTTTCTCTCAGTACAGACCCAGACCCCAGCAACAGCATTATAGAAAGCTACTATGCAAATTGCCCAATCATGATATGGACCAAATACACACACACACACACATGCATATATATATAGATAAATACATATATCCATATTCATATATGTGTATATATGTGTGTATATACATATATGTGGTCTATATTTATATGCACATACATATACATGTATAAAATATATTTATATATTTGGTCCAGACCTATAATTTAATCATATCATAAGGTCATATACATACAGATTAAAGAGATCTTAGAGGCCATATAATCTAACACCATCATTTTACAGCTAAGGAAATTGAGACCAAACAAAGTTAAATGACTTGCCCAACCAAAGTCACACAGGGTTTAGGTGGTATAGTGGATAGAACACTAGGCCTGGAATCAAGAAGACCTAAGTTCAAACCCAGCCTCACACACTTACTGGTTGTGAGACCCTGGACAAGTCACTTAACCTCTATCAGCCTCAGTTTCCTCATCTGTAAAATGGGTATAATAATAGCACCTACCTCTCAGGGTTGCTGTGAGGATCATGTGAGATAATATATGTGAAATGTTTCAAAAACTTTAAAGTACTAGTAATATATAATATACAATAATAAATGCTAGCTATCATTATTCATTGGAGGTGGGCTTCCAACTCCAGAATCAATATTCATTCCACTGTACCATGATTCTGTTGGTATAAGAAGTTTTGGGTAGGAAAATGCCCTCTACCAAAGCACTTCAGCAACTACTCTGAATGGTTTTAGAGAATTGCTTTGAGCACTGAGAAGTTAAGTAACTTGCCCAAAGTTAGCAGCCAGGATGGATCAGCGGAGGGTCTTGGACCAAGATCCCCTTGACAATGAGGATCTCTCTCTGTTTACTACTATCTCTTAATGAGAAATATGCACGTATATGTCTATGTATAGTGTTATGCATTTATATTTAACATGTGCTTTACATGTATGTATATACATGGTCACACAATGAGATCTGTAGATACAAAAAGTCATTGGCAGCCTCTGGAAGACTATGCAGTTTAAAGCCTAGTGCTGCGGGTGCCAACGGACTGCAGAGTGTGTCCTGGAAAACTAAAGAAGAAAGAAGTCTCTACCACCTCTCCAGGTTGTACTCAGCCACGCAACACTATACCTAAGGGCAGCAGACCACATTCTCTCAAGTCTCCCCTCCTCCTTCCCTTCCCTTGGCACATTGTCCAATCGATTGCTCTCCTGGCACCCATGGGGAAGGGTAGATTCCTTCTTAGTACCAGTCATCATTATGCAAATACTCAAATGACTCTCACTGATTATATGTTCTCTCCAGTGATGCAAATTACAACTCACTCATGTCTAAATATTGTCTGCAACTCTTTTCCTCCCCATTGACATGGAAGGTATGTCCTTGTCCTCCCATAGATTCATGAAGGAGTGTCCACTCAATATTACTGATATCTTGAAGATACCAGTGGAGCACCCAGTTGGCCACCTGTTATCTTTTGAGCTGGACACATCACCAGGTCATATTATCTTCCTATACTTCCCTGATGATAACTTTTGTCTCTGTGGTGAATAATATTTCTCATCTGGATGTACTACTGTGGGATTTCTCTGTGTGATGTTTAAAAAGTTGGGGGTAATTAATCATTTTATTAATAATGCTAGATTATTATTAACAAAAAGGGTCAGTGACACCCTCAAATGCCAAAGATCCCTCATGGAACCCACTCAATGCTTATATGCCCTTGGAAGAGTGGTTGTTCCTGAGGGTGGCAATCATTCTGATTGGTTAACAAGTAATGAAAGAGAATGAATATTATAATGAGAGGTGGACCTATTCTAATGAGGGGCTGGGAGCATGAGATTGATCTTGTCTTTTACTTTCAAGTCACTCCCAGCCTTGAGTAATTTAATCAAAGAATTTATCCCCACCCAAACCTGAGTAGAACACTATGGGCAGGATGGTCTAAATGGAGTAAATTTTTGGCAGAAGTCAGTAATGCCTTTCAAAGGCTGGGCTCCAAACAAGGAAAGAAGACAGGGAAAAAGCCTGGATCCCCCCGTAATTGGTTATTAAATAATCATTTCTCTCATCTGACGGATTTCTCCACATGCACCTGAGTCATTTACCTTCTCCTACTCCCTCTCCTTCCTCCCCAACCCTGAACATTTTTCAGCTTCTTTTTGTATGTTGCCTTGCTCTATTAGACTGTAAGTTGCTTAAGAACAGGGACTGTCTTTCTTTTTTCATATTTGTATCCCCAGGGCTTAGGCATGCCTGATATATGTTGACTAGATGATTGAAGGACTCTCTTTAGGCTCCGTACCTTTTTACCTTGTACCAACCCAGGGGCCTGCTACCCCTGGTTCAAAGTACTCTATGGGTCTGCACTTCTAAAACTGTTCCTCTTAAGCCATTACTATTAATTCACCTTCAAAAGTCAACCATTTGACACAATTAGCTCAAAGCAAAGGCATTTACTTTGGTGGCTGATGTGGTAACAGGACTCTTCCTCTGAAGCTTACTCTTTTCTCAGCTGCCAGAAATATTCATTTTAGAATGTCAGAAAGGACTCTCTTCTCCTCTCCTCTTTACAGAGCAAATGACTTCAGAAATCCCTTCCATTTCTTAGACTGTGAAGTCTACTTATCTGCGTAATCAGAGGTTGATTAGGGGTCTCCCTAGGCATGATTCTTCATTGACTCCAATAGGAGAAACAAAGGATAAAATACTTCTTTACATTTCCTTTATAGTCTGCTAATAGGACACTCAGGATGTGACCCATTCAAGATCTCAGATCTTTGCCAAATATGATTAATCCAAGTCTGAAAGGGCCGAAACTTTGATATCTCATTGTTTCTATTACCTGGTTCAATTGGCTAGTGATGCCTGATTAACCTCCCATCACACAGGTAAGCAAACTTGATCACAGTATTTCAGAACTAGAAGAGATCTCAGAAGTCATCTATCCACATCAGAACAGAAATGTCCTCTATTGCATCCCCAACAAGGATCATTGAGTCTCCACTTGGTAAACTCTAATGATGTGTATCTCATTTGAAATATATAGTTAGCTCCAATCCATGATAAAGCACTAGTGTGGAACTTCGGTAACTAAAAATACCAGACCCTAAAGAAAATATTTATAAATGCTATTATAAGTGATCACTTCTTATTCTCTTCACAGAAATACATGGATGAGTGATCTTCAGTAATCTATTTGTCTCACTCAACATGAAAGGAAATTAAATTTAATTAGAATACCAGATAACTTTTTTTTTAATCTGGCTTAGTTTCAAAAGGCAGAAGGGTAATCATACCTGTAGATCTGATTCTACCCAATAAGGATATTATGCTTGTTGATATGGAAATGATGGGAGCCTTCTACATAAAGTGACCACCCATTTTAGGATTAATGGTAGATAGGAAGGAAAAGTGAGACATAGTTTGACACATCTTTGGATTTAAAGAGAGGTTATTTCAGAGAGTTCAAAGAAAGAGCTAATGACACCCAGGACCTAAATTCTACACAGTGGTAGTAGCCCAAGAGACACGGAAATTTTTTTTTTTGAAAGACATGGTCTCCCTATCTCACCCAGGCTAGAAGTATAATAGCCACCATGCTGACCTCTCTTTTTCCTGAACTGAGCCAAATGATGCCCCCCTTAGGCAACCTGGTAGCCCTCCCCTACCAGAGGTGGGCTGGACTTAATGTAGACACTTGACTGATTTTAGCCCTACTTCAGCTCAGAATTCTCAAATTCAAGGCCTTCTCTAGTAGCAGGGTTGGAAGACTTTAAGACAGATCTGCACAACATGGCAGTAGGTAGGGGCCAAAGTTAAAATAGGCTAAACTTCTTCTGGCCACAGATAGGTTAGACTAGAGACAGACTGATGATGGTTAGTTGCTGCTGGTCATGTGACAAACAGGAGAGTGCACAGTGGCAACCATATGTTTCTCGTGGGCCACAGGAAATCCTTTGTCAGGCCTCAAGTGTCCAGCTGGCTATATGTTATGCAGGCCTGCTTTAAAGAATAAAATTCTCAACAATACAAACAATTCCAAAGGTGGGAAGGGGCAGAGGGGAAAGGAGAAGCCATCAAATGAAACTGCTGTGGATACACAAAGAATGATGAGCCAAATGAACTTTTTATAAGATGTAAAAAAAGAAAGAAGCAAAAGCAAGTTATGGATGAAGAATTCAATAGAATGATATGGTCCTGTCATAGGGTCAGGAGCTCAAAATGAGTTGAGGTTGACTAGAAATGCTAAAAAACAACATTTTGTTTGTTTGTTTGTTTGTTTGAGCTATATTAGGAAAAAAAGAGTAGAATCTTACAAGGAATAGGATTGCTGTTCCTGGTGAAAGGGATGATAGCAGTGGGTGACAGAAAAGGGCAGAACTACTTGTTTTGACTGTTATTTCACTTCTGTTTTCTCTGCCAAGAAGAGTGGTCTTCAGACTGAAAGAAATAGAAGGAGAATAGTCAAAAGGCAATTGAATCCCAAGATAATTAAGGAGATAAGAAGGGAGAACATAAATGTGTCCTTGATTAATCCATATAACCAGGTCCAGATGAACTCTATCCTGGGACACAGAAAGAAATGGCAGATGTGATTGCTCAGCCAATATCAGTAATCTCTGGAAGATCACAGACAATGGGAGAGGTGACAGAGGATTGAAAAAGGGAAAATATTACAATTTTCAAAAGATAGAAAAGAGAATAAATCTAAAAAACTATGTATCAGTGAGCTTTATCTTCAATTCCTGGCAAAATTCTAAAGGGATGGTTAGTCAATGTCTAGAAAAGGACGTGTTGATCACAAACTGCAGCATGGTTTTATGAAGAAAGACCATGGGAAACTAACCTCATTTCCTTTTTTGATAGGTTTATTAGACTACTAAATCAGAGGAGTGCTAGGTATAAGTTGCCTAGATTTCAACAAAGCAATAAGAAAATCTCATATGATATCCTTGTGGACAAGATTGGAGAGGTAGGCACTACATAATAAAATATTAGGTAGATTCAGAATAGTTCCAATGGCCAGACTAAAAAAAGTAGTAATGGGTCATATTCATTTGGAGGGCAGTCTACTGAGTAGTCAGTCCCCACAGGAATTGTCCTTGGCTCTCTCTCTCTCTCTTCGGCTTCACATTTTTATAAATGACTTGAATGAAGACATAGATGGTATTCCTATCAAATCTGTATCCAACAGGTAGCTGGTAGCTAATTTTTAAATGAAAGAGTTAGGATACAAAAAGATCTTGACAGGCTAGGATGTTGGAGCAAATAAAATAAAATAAATTGTAATAAGGATAAATGTAAAGTCATACACTGGGTTCAAAGAATCAACTCTATAAATACTAATATAAGATGGGAAAGGTATGGCTAAATAGTAACCTGTGCAATATCTGAGGGCTTTAGTGGAATGCAAATTCAAAATATATTAACAGTATGATACAGAAAACAAAGCAGCTTAGACTGCATATCATCCTGAATGAGGAAAATGTTAATTCAACTATATTCTTCCCTGTCATAGAACATCTGGATTATTGTGTTTAATTCTACATTTCATATTTTTGACACTGGTGTGTTAGAGATGATCCAAAGAAAGGTAATCAGAATTGAAGACCCCCAAGATTATTTATAAGAGAACTGGTTGAAGGAATTGGGGATATTTGGCCTGTAGAAGAAAAGTCTTGTGGGTTTAGACATAATATCTACCCTAAAGTATTTTAAAGGCTTTCATAGAGAAGAAATGTTAGACTTTTTTTTCATTTATTCCCAAAGGGAATGACGGGAGCAATGAGTGTCAGAATGCAGAGACAAATTTATACTTAATATAAGGGGGAAAAAACACTTTCTCATAAAACTGTCCAAAAATAGAATGGACTGTTTTGGAAGGTAGTTGGCTCCCTCATCACTAGAAGTCTTCAAGTAAGGTTAGATCAGCAGTTGTTAGAGAAACTGAAAAGGTTTTGCACAAACAAAATCAATGCAATAAACATTAGAAAGGAAACAATTAATTAGGGGAAAGTATTTGCAGCAAGTTTCTCTGACAAAGAGCTTATATCTAAGATATATAGGGAACTTATTCAAATATATAAAATAAGAACCATTTCTTGATAGATCAAAGGGTATGAACAGGAAGATCTCAAAAGGGCAAAGACAAGTTGTCAACAACTTGGAAAAATGAAGGAAAAATAGTCCAAGTCACTAATTACAAGAGAAATGCAAATTAAAACAGTTCTGAGATTCTACTTCATGCCGATCATATTATAGGCGAAGATAACTCAAAAAAAGTAAATGAAAATTGTTGGAGTTACTACAGGAGGATAGATATATTGATCAGCTGTTAGTAGAGCTGGCAAGTCATTTGGAACTGTACCCACAAAGTCACTAAACTGCATACCCTTTGACCTAGCAATACTACTACTAGGTATATGGTCCCAAAGAGATCAAAAAACAGAGAGAAAGGACCCATATGTACAAAGATATTCCTAGAAGCAGTTTTAGTTTTAGCAAAGAACAAGAAACTAAGAGAGTGTCCCCTAATTGGAGAATAGTCAATAAATATGGCATATGAATACAACAGAATATTTTTTTCCATGCATAATGACAAAAGAGATAAAGTCAAAGAAACTTTGGCAGACTTGTATGAACTAATAAAGAATGAATGGAGAACTAGAAAAACAATTTCTTTAATTAAATTTAATTTAAAAATTTTAATTGAGAAAAATAAAAGACATGCCAGACAAACCTTATTTCATTTTGTATAGTTACTAGATAGATCAGGGTAAATGACATAGATGTCGTATATGTGAATTTCATCATTTGACAAAGTCTTTCATGATTTCCTTCTGGATATCATGATGCATCCATATAGAATCATGTCAGTTAGATGATGGTATATTTAGGTAGAATCAGAACTAATTGAATGATGAGACCCAAAATGTGACTAATGGATCAATGTAACTCTTCAGATGGTAACCAGATTGATCTTGCTGTGTTCAATATTTTAGTCAAAGACTTGGATGAAGGCATAGACAGTATCCTTATTAAATCTGAGGTTAAGGTGAAAGGAGTAGTTTACATGCTGAATGACAGAATCAGGAAACAAAAACATGTCAATCACATGGAACAATTGATCAAATCTAATAAAATGTATGAGATATAAATAAAAGTGAAGTTCTGCATTAGAATTCATAAAAGTCAACTACCCTTATGGGAGAGGTACACCTAGAAAGCAGTTCAGGTCCAACAGACCTGGTTGATGTTCTACAAATTCAATATGAGTCAGTGGTATGTTATGTCAGCCCACAAAGTCAATGTCATGTTAGGACACCATTAATAGAAACTCTGTGTCCAGAACAAAGTAGATGAAGGTTCATATCCCACCATAATCCTTCCTGATCAGTCACATCTGCATTAGTTTGTTCAATTCTGCGTATCAAATTTTAGGAAGGATGTTGGAAAGTTGGAATGTCAGCCTGTCGACAAACATTTATTAAGTGCCTACTATGTGCCAGGCACTGTGTTAATCGATTGTGTCCAGAAAAGAGTAACCATAGTGAGGGGACCTGAAACCATGACATATAAAGCTCATTTGAAGAACCTAGGGAAGGTTAGCCTAAAGAAAGGAATATTAAGGAGGACATGATGGCTTTCTTCAAATACTTGAAGGGTATAATTTGTAAGAGTAATTATATTCATATTACAGAAAAAAAATATATACTTGAAGTCAGAAGACCTAAGGAACAAACTTAACATACAAATTCAACAAACATTGATTAGGTACCTACTATGTGAAGGTACTGTACTAATCACTGGGGATACAAAGTTACTACTGAGGAGATATAATTTGTACACAGATAAATATTTAGTAAGTAATTTCAAGAGGAACAGAGCAATCACAACTGCAGGAGATCAGAAAGGGCCTCATGCAGGAGGAGTTATCTGAGCTTTTTTGAATGAAGTTTGGGATTCTAAGAACCACAGGTAGGAAGAGGCTGCATTCTGAATTGAGGGAACATCCTTTAAAGTCATAAAGGCAGGAGATGGAATGTCATATATGAGTATGGGGGAGGAGAGAGCTAGCAGATGCATTTACTAGACTAGAAATTACATAAAGGGGAGGAATATAAGAAAAATCTCAAAGGCCACATTGAGCCACTTCTACTCTCCCAGCCTTCTTTATTTCATCTATAGATGACCTAGCTCTTAATTTTATACCCCAGGGATTCTTGATCTCAGGGGCAGGTAGATGGCGCAGTGGATTGAGTGCTGAACCTGAATTCAGGAAGAATTATCTTCTTGAGTTCAAATCTGGCCTCAGATACTTATTAGCTGTGTGACTCTGGACAAGTCACTTAACCCTATTGGTCTCAGTTTCCTCATCTGTACAATGAACTGGGGAAAGAAATGGCAAACCACTCCAGTATCTTTGCCAAGAAAACCTTACATGGGGTCACAAAGAGTCAGACAAGACTGAACAACAACAAACAAGTGATACTTGAGACCAGACCATAAAAGGCTAGTCCCAGCATTCCAAGGGGCAAGCCTGGACAGCATGGAAAACAAAGAGACCAAAACCACCACAATCGTGTCTAAACACTTGCCTTTTAAATTCTGAATCACAGACCTCTCACCAGTATAGGGAAACTCTTGGACTTCCCCTACCACTTTTTATTTTTTTTATATATATAAAAGCAACAATGACCAAAGGAAATTCTTTGTGGAAGACTTCCTACCATTTCCTAGCAACTTTTTTTTTAATCTAATGGAATCAGGCCACTTCTCCTGGCAAATGATTCTTCTGGAATTTGATGAAAGGATAATGCTGTGTTTCCTGTTGCGTGTATTTTGCAAGTGGCCCTGATAGGCATAGGGTTTATGAAGATTTCCTCAATCCCACACTTCCCAGCACCGGACACCAGGGGTAGCCTGAGCTCCTGCCATCTATAGGTATGAATATGCTTTTGACTCCTGAGACCATTTCCTGTACTAGGGCCTCTAAATGGCCAGTCTGCCTCGAAAAAAGGAAAAATGAGGCTATAACTAAAGCTTGTGTGATTAAGTCACTGTTATCAAAACAAATACAAGTGGTTAGAACTGTGTCTCCACGGCATCCATAGGTCTGGCTCTCTGAAGCTGTGGCAGAGAATCAGGTTTACCATATGGAGAATGGGAAGGAAATAAGCATGTAAGTGTCTACTATGGGCCCGGTGCTGCACTAAACACTTTACAAATATCTCATTTGATTGTCACAATAACCCTATAAGGTAGGTACTGTTATTATCCACATTTTACAGTTGAGGGAATTAAGGCTAACCGAGGTGAAGTGACTTCCTCAGGGTCATACAGAACTCAGATCTTCCTTACTCCAGGTCTGGCATTCTCTCCACTATAACATCAGTTGCCTTGGAAAGTGTGTGACGCAGTATAAAGAAAAGAATGCTTGATTTGGAGTCAGAGGACCTGGGTGCAAATCCCTACTCTGCTGTTTATGACTTGTGGGACCCTGTATTCCTTAATCATTCTGGTCTTCAATTTCCTCCTCAGGAAAATAAGAGAGTTTAGACTAGCTGACCTCTGAAGGCCCTTTCTTCCACCTCCAGATGTGATCTTATTCCTCTGGTCCAATTTGGCCCAACTTGGTTCTTTGGGATTGTAAAGAATCAAAAGGGTAGGAACAGCTTCAGCAGTATAACTTTGGAGACAACCCATTGAAGCCAGTCAGTCAATAAACATTTATTAATCTCCTACTGTGTGCCAAATACTGTGCTAAGCACAGGGGATAAAAAGAAAGGTAAAGGTCAGTCCCTTTTCTCAAGCTCCCTGTCTAATGGGGGAGATAACATGCAAACAACTATGGACAGACAAGAGACCCAAAGGATAAATTGGAGACAATCCACAGAGGAATGGGCTTCTCAGTGAAAAGAGCCTGGGAGAAAGAAGAGAGCTGTTCCAACAAGACTGATATATTGGGGAACATTTTGAGCATAATACGATGAAGAATTTGGAGTTAGCTTCCTTGAGATTTCTTTCACAAGAAACAGCCTAAGAGAATTCAGAAAACTGCACCATTTCACAATAACTCACAAGCTGCCACCCTTCCAATGCTGATTTCCCCACGCAGGCTTCAGGTCTTTAACAAGGTGAAATGCCATATAGCTTCTGGTACAGTAGAGGCCATAGGCAGAGAAGACTGGTCTGCACCCCACCCCCCACCCACACTCCTTTCCCCTTTCCGCCATGGCCTCTGGCCCAAGGACCCAAGCAGCACAGCCTGTCCAACTTGCCAGTACAAGCAGGACAAGGGCTGAACAGCAACAGCCTAGGGCCAAGAACGTGGCTACTCTTAATTACTGTATTTATGTCTCTCTTAACCATTTAACATATGTAATGCTGTGCTACCATTTTTATTGTTTCTAACATTCTTTTATATGCCACTGCTGAAGTTTTTGAGCATTGCACCCCCAACTCCATCTCCCCCATAAGCTCTGTGGTTTTTATTTCGTCATTTTGTAAAGTGCTTTTGGGGAACACATATGTTGAGTTACAGCAGAACTGATTGTAGTGATAATAAAAGGTCATATTTACATATCACTTTAATGTTTACAAAGTATTAGACTGTTGGAGGTATGGGAGAGTATTATCATGACACCTTTACCCATTAGGAAAATGAGACTCAAAGAGCTTCAGAGGTGACTTCCCAAGGTCACACAGGTGCCAAGTGTCTGAACCAGAAAGTGAACCTGGACTGGCCACTAAGGGGTGGAGGTCAATTGGGAGGGAGCTCTCTAGGGGAACAAAGTGTCTCCAGGGGTTCTGCCCCAGATCCTATGTTATTTAGCATTTTTATCAATGTCTTGAATGTTGTGGTCACCAAGGAAATAGATGACCAAGATGACCAAGCTAGGAGAGGTAGTTAACACTGTGGAGATGACAGCCAGAATCCAAATATATAGACTGGTGTATGTAATGGTGCAAATCTATTAAGATGAAATGTCATAGAGATAAACACATAGTCCTTCACTTGGGTTCAAAACCCAAGTTGCACAAGTATGGTATGGGAAAAGCGTGGCTAAACAATTTAGTAAGAGTAGTAAGAGAGTAATTTAGTAAGAGGGACCTTGGACCTTGGCAACTAGGTGGTGCCATGGATAGAGTGCTAGGCTTGGAGTCAGGAAGACTCATATTCCTAAGTTTAAATCTAGCCTAAGACACTTACTAACTGTATGACCTTGGGCAAGTCACTTAAGCTTGTCTTCCTAACTCCAGGCCTGGCACTCTATCCACTGCGCCACCTATCTGCCCTGAGAATATTTAACCTGGAGAAAAAAGGATTTGGAGGGTAGGAGGACCCTGCGAAAGGATTCAACATGTCCTTCTTGGCCCCAAACTGAGAATAACGTCTAGAAGCTGCAGTCTGGCTTTGACTCAATGTAAGGAAAAATTTCCCAACAAGTCAGACTATCCAGAGGTAGAATGCATGCCTTATGAAGTAGTGGATTTACACTCATTGCAGGTTTTTAAGGAATGCCTGGACCATCACTCCTTAGGCAGGTTACAGAAAGGATACTTGTACCTTAACTCAATGATTCAGTACCTCCTTTGGACTCACATGCACTAAATTCAGTCCTGGGAGCCTGACCCAAGAAAGTAATTTTCTCTTGGTTCATTATGTCCTCAAGTTAGAGTTTACTTCAAGAATGTCTCCAAAATAAAGCCTACTTACAACCTGTGTCTGGATTTTCCAAACGGTTGATATAAGCTCCTCATATAAGTATTCAGCTTACTAAATGCACATTGATTACAATAACATTTATTTCATCCTACAGAAAATGCAGATGTTGCAAAGGTCTCCCAGGAGTTATAGAAAACACATCAAACAACAAACATTTATCAAGCACCTACTATGTGTCATCATCATCTCATCACCTCATACCTTGTTGGTCCCCCTCAAGTTTTCTTTCCACCACAATCTATCTGCCACTCAGCTATCAAATTTGAGAGCACTTATTAAGTACTTGCTGTGACACACATTGGGAATGTATCATCGGAGCTAATGTTGTTGTTGTTTGTCCTTTGTTTTTGAAGAGGACTGTGACATCAGGAAGATGATGCCACAACTTGCAAGTCAATTGGATTTAAGTGAGGGAGGGCTGGGCAAGGTCACCAGCCTCACTTTCTCCTCCAGAGCCATCTGGGTCCAGTGGTGAGGTATAGATCAGAATGACTGGAAGTGTCCCAGTCATTAGAGCTGATAATCTAGGCATGAAGAAAGAGGAGGATTCTGGAGAAAGTCCAGGCATAAAAATGAGGTGAAGCATGTCTCCAACTCTTCCTAAAATAAAAGTCCAAGGAAGAAAGTCAACAATGGGGAGAAGAGAGTTCCAGGAGAGAGATTCAGAGAGAGAAGGAGGGAGAGACAGAGAAAGAGAAAGGGGGAGGGAGGGAGAGAGGGAGAATAGAGGGACTGAAAAAGAGAATCATTGGGTTCAGTATGGAAGGTGGAAAAATCTTCTTCTTGGCTCTGCCATTGCTCTACCCTCAGTCACACCACGGTATGTGTTGTGGTGTAAACCAGAACAAAGAAGAGATACAGGAAGGAACACACTGGGTTTCAGGCAATGAATCTAACATTGCCTTTAACATGGCAGTTTGGAGGATTCAAGGACTATGTCCAGCAAACAGACAGAGAAGAGTGGTTTCCCTGAGGGATCACACGACCCCAGCAATGCTCCCTGTAGGAGATGTGTGCCCAGCTGCTGTTCTTGGAGACCACAGAGGATTCCCTCCTCTGTTACTTCTAGCTCTGCAAATTCAATCTGGGGGGTAGCATGGACAAATCAGTGTTAAACACAGTTATCTGAGATATGGACATGACCTTCACAAAGTAAGGAGTGCCAAGGCTATTCTCACCACCCCTGGGAGGCAGAGAAGGTGAAAGTACCTTTTCCTTGGGGGTGCCTTTTGGACTGTAAATGTGCTCATTGAAGATGTGTCATCCTCTGTCGGTTTGCAGAGAAAAGTAGCACCTCTCCCCTTCTTTCTACTCCTCAGAAATCAATCAATAAGCATTTATTAAGCATTTAAGGAATGCCAGGTGCTGTGGTGCTAATTTTGGGGTATATAAAGACAAAAATGAAGAAGTCCTTGTCTCCAAATAATTATATTGGGAAAAGACAAATGCAGAAGTCACAGGATATTGGAAACTCAGGTATTCAATTTATTTGAAGTTTGTTAGTGGCTGCCTTCTATACCTGGAAAGTTCTCCCTCCTCCTCTCTGCCTCTTGGTTTACCTGGCTTCTTTCATAGTCCTTCCTAAAATCCCACCTTCTACAGGAAGCCTTTCCTAATCCTTCTTAATTCCAGTGCCTTCACTCTGTTGATTATTTCCAATTTATACCATACATAGCCTGTTTGTACGTAGTTGCTTGCATATTGTCTCTCTTTTAGAATCTGGGCTCATCAAAGGCAAGGACTTTTTACCCTTCTTTGTAATCCCAGTTATTAGCAGTGTCAGGCACATTGTAGACATTTAATAAATGCCTATCAAATGACTGACTACCTACAATATGCTTGGCCCTGAAGCAAAGAAATAACAACTTTCTTTGCCCTCAAGGAGCTTACGAAATTTGAAACCTTCTTGTCTGTATGCTGAGATATTCTGGCTCTCTAAATTACCTATGATTACAGCATATCTACTCTTGGGAACCAGAGAAATCCCCACTTCCCCATGAGTCCATGCATCCTGAGGGTAAAAACAAAATGGTTCTGTTTGCATTCCATTGGATCCCTTCTGGCTGTGTCCTTTTTCATTCTATTCTTTTCCTGTATTTATTGCAGGGAGTTTCCACTCTTAACTCGTGGGAAAATTAAAGGAATAGTTCAACCAAGAGGATTAATATGAAATAGTACATTTCCTCTGTTAGTACTTAATAAATGTTTGCTGGGTTGGATTGTACTCTGAACATCTTAGATAGCATTATATATGGAAACATAATGGTTCAGCAAAACTAGCTGAGAGATGTTGTGGCCTGAAGAATAGTGAGCTGGTGCTCAAGTCACCAAAGACTGATTCAAATCCTATCTCCAACACTTGGGAGCTGCATCAACCTCAGCAAGTCTCTTAACTTCTGGGTACCTCAGTTTCCTCATCAATGAAATGAAGATTGTCATTGTCAAAATCTTCCTCACAGGGTTCTTGTGATTCTCCAATGAGATAATAGATAGAGGTTCTTTGTAAACTTTAAAGTGCTACATAAGTAAGAAAGATTCAGGGTTTTACATATAGTCTTTTACTATTCTGTTTTGTATATAGAAATGTCCTTTTTTGGGTTTGTTAAGTTTAGAATTTTTAAAAATAATTTTTAATTAAACATTTTTAAAATTTTAATTTAAAAAGTTAACATTTTAAAATTAAATTTTTAAGTGCTTTATAAATGCCAGCTATTATTCTTTGTCCAACGTCATGCATTGGTTAAAGTTAGAATTTGAAACTCTATTCCTCAGTCTCCCAATTTAGCAACAATCATCATGGCCGCAAAAAGGTTCCCTAATGATCAGCTTCCAACAATAAAATTAGTTACCTATGTGTAACACCTCCACCCATGCTCCAGGGGAAGAGGGAGGTTGAAAGAGGGAATGGGAGGGGAGAGAGACATGATTACTAATTAGTTGACAGACATCTACAATACTGTGAACCTGCATACAGGGCAGACAGAAAGTGGAGAGGCAAGCTCAAACTTAGGAATGTGGACCAGAGCCATAGACTTGTGGGGAAGCTGGGCTCTAATGTATCCCTTGAATCACCACGGCTGCTAAGAACAGACTCCCTATCACATTGTTCCCTCCTTGGTTAAGCTGAGGTTTTATCCCACTTCCTAGTTAAAGAGTTCTCATTAATTCTGATTTTTCTTTTCATTCTTCCATTTTCTTTCATTCTTCCATTTCTTTTTTTTTATTTAAAATTTTTTTGTTATATTTTAAGTTCTGAACTGTTTCCCTCACCCCTTCCTCACCCTGCACTAGAGGTCACCATTTGATGTGGAGATAGATAGACAGACAGACAGACAGATGGATAGATAGATAGATAGATAGATAGATGGATAATAGGTAGATAGATGGATGATAGATAGATAGAAAGATAATAAATAGGTAACACATAGGATAATAGGTAGATAGATAATAGATAGATGGATAATACACAGATAGATAATAGATGGATAACAGATAAATAGACAGATAGATAATAGTAGATAGATAATAAATAGAAGGATAACAGAGAGAGATGATGGATAATAGGTAGATAAATGGATAATAGGTAGATGGATGGATGGATGGATGGATAGATGGATAATAGATAGATAGATAAATGGATGGATGTAAAACCATACTATGCATACTTCTATTTATCAGTTCTTTCTCTGGAGGTGGATAGCATCTTCCTTCATAGATCCTTTGAGGTTGATTTCAGTATCTATAATACTCAGAATAACTAGTCATTTAATTATTCTTCTAACAATGTTGTTGTTTTGAAATATGTAGCATTCTCTGGCTTCTGCTTACTTCACTCTTCGTTATTTCATGCAAGCCTTTCCACATTTTTTTTTCTAAAATCAACCTACTTATCATTTCTCATAGCATCACAATCACATTACCACAACTTGTTTAGTCATTTCCCAATTGATGGGCATCTCCTCAATTTCCAAAAAAGAGAGCTGCTATAAATATTTTAGAACATATAGGTTCTTTTCTTTTTTCCCTCATAACTTTGGGAAACAGACTTAATAATGATATTGCTGGGTTAAATGGTATACAGAGTTTTATAACTCTTTGGGCACAATTTCATATTGCTTTCCAAAATGGCTGGATCAGTTCACAGTTCCACCAACAGTGTATTAGTGTCCCAATTTTTCCAGATCCCCTCCAACATTTGTCATTTTCCCCTTTTATTATTTTAGCCAATCTGATAGGTGTGAGATCATATCTCAACATTATTTTAATTTGCATTTTTCTAATCAATAATGATTTAAAGCATTTTTTTCATTTAATGAGATATAGTTTTGATTTCTTTATTGAAAAACTGCCTGTTTATATCCTTTGATCATTTATCAATTGGAAAATGACTCATATTCTTAAAATTTTGACAAAGTTCTTTATAACTTCTTTCATTTCTGTTAATTTACCTTGATATAGAGATGTACTAGCTATCTGTTGATTGTTCTTTGTGTAACCAGTAGTTTAGGGGAAGGAGACTTAAACTTACTCTTCCTTTGGGAAAGGTCAGGGTAAGAGGCCTTTATTTTGAACTCCTGTTGTTTTCTTAGACTATAGATATTTGATGTGCAGTAGAAAGAAATAATTCTAACCCAATACTCTTCTTGGAGCAAGTACCCAGCCCCAGTCCTTTCCTGTATGTCCCAAAGGCAGAAATTGAAGTCTCCTTTAGAAACATGGTAGGCTAGTTCCCAGATCAGTCATCTTTCCATGCCTTGCATAAGCCATTAAACAAAAACATTTGCACATCTCTATTACTTAAACATAGTGCTAAATACTAATTAAGACCCTTACATCTATTTTATTTGCTCTTCACAACAACCATGAGGCTGTGAGTTCAAGAAGATGCTAGATTTCTATGGCATTACACTAAGTGCCATGCATGTCTTCACACAAATAGTGCCAGGATTCAAATCCAGGTCTTCTGATTCCAAATCTGAGGCTCTTTTAACAACAATACACTGGCTGTCAAGGGTTCTACTCATTGTTGCTCTCAAGTGAGCCAGGATGATGTCATTGAGCCTCTTAATAAATGCTACCTTCCAGCCTCTGCTGCTGCTATTAATCAGCCATTTCCAATCAGATGAAAACAGATGGGATTGACCCCAAAATACAACAAGGCATTTATATATTGAACTTTTCTGTGTTATGGACCCATTTGGCAGTCTGGTGAAGCCTAGGGACTCCTCAGAATTATGTTTTTAAATAATTGGAGGAAATGCTAAATTTCAGTTCAAGATAAGTGAAAAAAAAAAAAGTTTGTAGACCCCACTGTGGGAGGGAGGTTGGGGAGGGGTGGTCTATGGACCCCAGTTTAAGAACACTTGTTCTACAAGGAAGCCTGTTTGCATACTGTTGTCTTTCTATGTGATCTAGAGATGCCTTCTATATGAGAAACCCTTTGACACTTTTTTTTTTAATGTAGGCCTTACATAATTGAACCGTGGTTAAATAACTTTCTATCGCTGACCTCTCTTCTTTTAAACCCTTTTAACCTGCTAAACCTGCTTAATCCAAACTAAAACATACTCACACGAAGCAAACTTTTAGACCATCTATTATTCCAACCCTCCCATTTTATAGAAGAAGAAAGTGAGACCCAAAGAGGCAAAGACATTGCTTGCCCACAGCCATATGGCTAGTTAGTGGAAATTCATCCTAATTCAACTCATCAGGTTGTCTATTGAGTTAGTACATCCCTTCTTTCTTTCTTTCCTTCCTTCCTTCCTTCCTTTCTCCTTCCCTCCCTTCGTCCCTCCCTCCCTCCTCTAATTCTTCTCCTTCTGTCCACATAGGGAATCCTACCCTTACCTGTGGGTGCTCTGCCCAAAGACATATAGATTTTGATGACTGAAACTTTGCAGAATATCTTGGGGTTTGATTTCTTTTTTTTTTCCTCTTCCCTACTTATTTATTCTACCATTTTTGAGGAAATAAAAAACTAGGACAATTGACTCTTTTGCCTCATGTAGTTTCATTCATGATTTCTTGAAATACAGCATTGGAAGACCAGGCTTTGATAAAGCCCATTGGGATCCAAATAGAGCTACCTGATCGTGCCTTAAGCCCAAAACACTTTGGCTCTTACTGACTGGCCAATAATAGGTCCCAGACCAAGCCTCACTTGGTCATTGTTTGGGTTTTGTTGACTCAGAGTAAATAGCAATTGTTTCTGTTTTGTCCAGAAACCCTGAGGGTCTTCACCTCCCAGGTTGATTTTTTTGGGGGGAACCAGGTAAAATAGTCCATTTTTTGCCTCATTTCTTACCTATCCTTAATCACTGAATGGATGTTGCCTCAGACAAACTGAGACGTAGGAAAGGCCTTAGCTTAAAAAGGCCAGGCCTCCCACTGCATCCGGGGCCATCTCCACTCATCCTGATCTCTATCTTGCCACTGGACCCAGATGGCTCTGGAGGAAAGAGTGAGATTGATGACTTTGCACAGCTGTGCCTCACTTAAATCCAGTCCACTTGCAAGTCAGGGCACCACCTTCCTGATGTCATTGATCCTCTTCAAGAACAAAGAACAAACAACAATGACACTGGCCCATATATCTGAGATAGATGGTGCAGATGGACAAGGAGTTAGCCCCAGGAGTGAAGAGTAAAAAGAAAAAACTGGATTGCATATAGGAAGCTATGCAGTCCTTTTAATACTCCCTAGCTACAAATAATAATCCCTTTCACAAATAAAATAATCCCTTTCACAAAGACTGAAAAGATCATATGATCCTAGATTTGGAAGTGGAAGGGACCATAGAGGTCATGTAGTCCAACCATTTTTCAAATGAGATTAAGTGACCTGCCCAAAGTCTCACAAGTAATAAGTGGGATTTGAACCCAGGTTCTCCCATCCCAGGTCAGTGAACACTTTAAACCTTATCCCTTACAGTATGACAACCTTTTCCTCTTCTAAGCATACTTACAGGACATTAAAACTCTGAAAGAAAACCAAGAAATTCCATGAACTGTCCAGATGTTTCCAAATATCTGTGAGTTTGGTGCTGTAAAGGCAAAACATCTGGATGAATGGCTGACCTTTTTTCACTTTTCGACCAGATGTATGTTGTCATCATTTCCCATTTAAAGCTATCTTTCTCCTCCCACACTCACCCCCATTGTACTGATTCATAGTAAGGTGTTCCCTGAGGTAAGAAGCTGACATTACAAAACAGGTGTGGCAGATCATTGGGAAGATTCACCTGAAAGAGTAAGTCTAAAACTTTTAGAAAACCCCTGAGAGCACCCTGTCCTGGGAAACCTTCCCTCTAACTGAAACTTTTCCAGAAATTCACTCTATGACCCTGAGCAAGCTTCTGCATTATCTTATGCCTTACTTTACTCATCTGGAAATTCAGAATTAAGATAAATCACAGCATTTGGTACTTCTTGGGGAAAGAAGACAGATGTTCCTGTTTACAGATGATATTGTGCTCATTGTATCAAGCTCCAGCACATTACAGGGCCTCCTTAATGAGATCTATGATTACTCAAAAGGGATCTCCCTAACAGCCCACAAAGGAAAACTAAACAGATTTTTTTTTTTATTTCTATTGTAAAGACTACAACATATAATTGGATGGCCGGTTCATTGAGTTAGTGTTGTTGTTGTTATTGTTGAGTCATGTATGACTCTTCATGACCCTAGTTGGGGTTTTCTTAGCAAAGATAATGGAATGGTTCGCCATTTCCTTCCCCAATTCATTTTATAGGTAAAGAAATGAGACAAACAGGGTTAAGTGACTTACCCAGGGTCACACAGCTAGTAAGTGTCTGAGGTCAGATTTGAACTCAAGGGCAGCTAGGTGGTGCAATGGATAGAGCACTGGACTTGGGATCAGGAAGACTCATCTTCATGTGTTCAAACGTCATGAAGAGTCAGACACAACTGAAAAATGACTGAACTGTCTCTCAATGCATCTCAAAATCAAATTAGCTTTTAAGGTAACTAAGTGGTACAGTGGATAGAGCTCTGGCCCTGGAGTCCAGGAGACCTAAGTTCAAATCTGGCCTAAGATTTACTGAGCTGGAGAAGGAAACGGCAAACCACCCCAATATCTTTGCCCAGAAAATCCCAAATGGGGTCAGAAAGAGTTGGATGTGACTGAAAGCAATGAACACCACCACCCTCCCCTCAAAGAGGTTAAGTTGTAATGGAAGAAAACAACACAAAATGGAGCTGAAAGGCAAGGAGCCAAGATAGGGAGTATGTATTAGGGGATGTGGTGACAAAGTCAGAAGAAAAGCAGAGAAGAGAATGAAGTATGCCATACTAAGCCACTCTCCAAAATAAAAGTCCCAGGAGGAGCTACCCAATTAAAGAAAGAAGCCAGAGAGAGCAGAAGAATGGTCCAGGATGAGAAGGTACCAGGCTCTGAGGGAGGTTTCAAGGTGAGAAGGCAGCTGAAACATGATGATAAGTCCAAAAAGTCAGAAGCAAAATAAAGGATGACACGTGAGGGCGGGGATAAAAGATGGCTGAGGAGGTTAAGGAGAGGGTGCACTCAAACCATGGGCGACTGACCACTCAGGCAGAAGCGAGAGATGAAATAGTCACAGTCTTCTTGGATTTCACAAAGGTATTTGATAGTCTATCTGACATCCTTTTTAAAAAGATGGAGAAATATTGACTAGGTTATAACAGATTTAGGTGGATCTGAAAGTGATTAAATGACCAGATCCATACACTAGGGGTTTATAGATCAATATTAACCTGGAGAACTATCCCTCATGTAATGCTGCAGGGATCTGTCCTTGGCTCTGTTCAAGTCATTTTTATCAGTAACTTGCATAAAAGCACAAATGTCATACTTATCAAATTCACAAATGACCGGAAACAAAGACGATTAGCTAATATACTGGATGGCAGAATTGGGATACAAAAATATCTCAGAAAAGTTGAACAGGATGAATAAATTGCAAAATGGAGGATAGAGAAAGCATGTTTAGACAACAAAGTTAATTTAAAGGTCTTAATGGACTGCAAACTTAGGGGTGTTAGCAACATAATATGGTAATCAAAAAGATTAAACCATTGTGTACAGGACAAAGGGAGTTAGATAACCAAAATGTCCTCTGCTCTGGTCTGACCACACATCTAGAGCACTGGGTTCTGGGGTCATGTTTTTAGAATGAGTTTGACAAGAGGAGCTATCTATAAACTATAATTTTAAAAAGAGAGCCTGAATATACTATTTCAAGAAATCATGGAAGAAAGCTGTCTAGACATATTAGAATAAGAAAGTGAAAATAAAAAGAATCTACCAATCTCTGTCAAAAAAACCTTAAAATGAAAACTCCCAAGAATGTCATTGCCAAAATCCAGTTTCTATATCAAAGGAAAAATACTACAAGCAGCCAGAAAGAAAGAATCAGAGTACTGAAGAAACACATTCAAGATCACGCAAGATTTGTGTGATCTCTAAAGAAATGAAGAAGATGGAATGAGATATTCCAAAAGGAAAAGAATATGATATAGACCTACAACCAAGAATAATAATCCTAAATATACCAAATGAAAAGACCAGAGCTGAGTTGAAATTTTGAAATAAAAACACTAGAGGTAAGAGGAGCACAAAAAAAGGAAATATAAGTAATTAATTGTAAGGAACTTTATAAGGATGAACTGTTTACATTTTAATGGGGGAGAGTGGATGATAAAATAATCCTTTTGGAACACTAATGCCATCAAGGGGGTCAAATAAAACAGAGGGCCCAGGGATGGTTTTGTTATGTCTTGATGATTAAACCAGAGCAGAGATGAAACAAAAAAAATCACAAAGAGAAAAAAATTTCAACTTTTTTCTATTTTGTCTCAGCTAAACTAAAAAAATTAGGAGTATCAATCGTGATTTTAAAAAAGATAAGAGCAAAAACAGAATTAATTAAAAGGGATAAACAAAGAAACTATATTCTACTGAAAAGTACCTGAGACAATGTATTAATTTCAATACTTAACATATATACACCAAATGGCATAGAAACTGAATATCTAGAGGACAATCAAAACTGAAAAAGTAAACTCTAGACCAATGTCCCTAATAAATATTGATGCAAAAAATTTTAATAAAATATATGCCAAAAGGCTATAACAACCATTCCAAAAAAATTGTGCATTATGACCGGGTTGGATTTATACCAGGCATGCAAGGCTGGTTCAATATTAGGAAAACTATAAACATAATCACCCTTATAAATAGCAAAAACAACAAAAACCATCTGATGATCAATAGATGCAGAAAAAGCTTTTGATAAAATATGGTACCTATTTCTGTTTTTAAAAAATAGAAAACAAGGGGCAGCTAAATGGCACAATGGATAGAGCACCGGCCCTGGAGTCAGGAGGACCCGAGTTCAAATCCAGCCTCAGACATACAACACTCACTAGCTGTGTGACCCTGGGCAAGTCACTTAACCCCATTGCCTAGCCAAACAAACAAAAAAATAGAAAACAGAAATAACAGAACTTCCTTAACATAGTAAGTATTATGTATCTAAAACTAAGTCCCATTATATATAATAGGGATAAAACTATTTATCTTTCCAGTGAGATCAGGATGAACAAAAGAATATCCACTGTCACCACTATTGTTGTGTATTTGCTACCAGCCCTTTTACTTGGTTTTAACTCCATCATCAACTTCACCATGCCCCTACACTAAGTACCCTCAGGCACCTCCCAAACCCTACCCCCTTCCAATCTCCATTTGTGTATTATCTTCTCCCATTAGATTGTAAACTGCTTTAGGATAGGGACTGTCTTTCTTTTTCTTATTTTTATCCCCAGTACTTAGCACAGTTCCTGGCACATAGTAGGTACTTGATAAATGTTTATCATATTATATCATATATAAATAGGAATGCTAACTATAGTGCTTTTGAAATATGATGTCTAGAATCTTTCTTTGACCATGACCATGAGAGAAAAAAAGACATTGAAGGAATATGCATAAGCAAGGAAGAAACAAAATGATCATTGTGAGTATATTTAGAGAACCTTAGAGAATCAAAAATTAATTGAAACAAAATCTTTAGCAAAGTTATAGGACATAATGTAAATCCCCCCCAAAAAAACTGTCAGCATTTCTGGATATTACATAAAAACTCAGCAGGAAGAGACAGAAATTCTATTAAAAATAACTAGAGATGAAGCTAAGAAAGAGAATTAGGTGTAGCCACACCACTTTTAAATAACCCCTCAAATAAAATTTGGGGGCAGCAAAACCAACAGAAGGTTGGGGTGAGACATTTTTCTGGCCAAAGAAAACTGAAGAGATCATCAGGAGAAGTCTGTGGCACTAGGGTGGAAGTCCATAGAGAGTCACACCCAAATGGGGAGGAAGCAATAGCAGCTACAGCAACAGCTTTGGGAGCTCTCAGCCCAGAGACTGTAAGGGATCAGACAACTGATTAGAAAGAGATTACAGGGGACCCTTTGCTGGCACTGGACACAGCTGGCACTGACTAGCAACTCTATCACCCATACACAGTTCTGGATTAGAGTTCCAGGGAGGAGAAGCCCCGGTAGTTGGTCACAAGGGAGCAGGAGCCTTGGTCACAGTACCAAAGCAAAGAGGAGTTCTAGCCCTTGTGGCTGCAGGGGACTGGAGACCCTTCCTGCATAAAGACCAGAGCACAGACCAGGAGAGCAATGACCACCCCTCTCCCAGCAACACACCACCTTGGAAGAACCAAAAACTTGCAGACCCCCAGAACTAGCTCTGAAAATAGCAGCATGAAAAAGCCTGAAGCTTGGCACAGTACCTTCCTGCCCCCAGGTAACCAGAGCCCAACTTTAACATAAAGTTCAAAGTCAAGTAGCAGGATAGAAAAATGAGTAAACAAAAACAAAATAATAATAATAATTTGACCATTAAAAGGCTACTACAGTAGCAGAAAAGACCAAGATATAAACTCATAAGAAGACAACAATGTGAAAACAGCTACCAAAAAGAGCCTCCAATGATAATTGGACCCAAACCCAGCAAAATTCCTGGAAAAGTTAAAGAAAGAGATGAAAGTGGTAGAGGAAAAATTGGGAAAAGAAATGAGAGTAATACAAGAAAATTATGAAAAGAAAACTAACAGCTTAGTAAAAGAAGCACAAAAAATGCTGGGGGAAAAAATAACACATTAAAAAGAACAAAATTGGCCAAATGGTAAAAGAAGCACAAAAATCCACTGAAGAAAAGAACTCCTTAAAAAGCAAAATTGGTCAAATGTAGAAAGAGGTCTATAATCTCACTGAAGAAAATAATGCTTTAAAAATCAGAATTGAGCAAGTGGAAGCTAATGACTCCATGAGACATCAAGAAATAGTAAAACAAAGTCAAAAGAATAAAAAAAATTAAGAAAATGTGAACCATCTCACTGGAAAAACAGCTGACTTGGAAAATAGATCCAGGAAAGATAACTTAAGAATTATTGGACTATATGAAAATCATGGTCAAAGAAAAAGCCTAGACATCATATTTCAAGAAATTATCAAGGAAAACTGCCCTGATGCCTCAAATCCAGAGGGTAAAATAGAAATGGAAAGAATCCACTAATTATCTTCTAAAAGAGATTCCAAAATGAAAACTCCCTGGAATACTATAGCCACCCAAGTCAAAGAGAAAAATCTTCAAGCAGCCAGAAAGAAACAACTCAAACATTGTGAAGCCACTGTCAGGATCACACAAGATTTAGGAGTTTCCACATTAAAGGAGAAGAGGGCATGGAACATGATATTCCAGAAGGCAAAAGAGCTAGGATTACAACCAAGAACAGCCTACCCAGCAAAACTGAGTGTAATCCTTCAGGAGGGAAATGGATATTTAATGAAATAGAGGACTTTCAACCATTCCTGTTGGAAAAAAAAATAACTAAATAGAAAATATGACATTTAAACACAAGGCTCAAGAGAAACATAAAAAGGTAAACATGAAAGAGTAAAACTAAAGGACTTAATAAAGTTAGACTGTTTATATTCCTTAATAAATGTTTATATTCCTTCTAAGAACTTTATCATTATTAGGGCAGTTAAAATGAGTCTATACATACAGAGAGGATAGTGTGAATCAATTATGTTGGCATGATCTGCAAAAAAAATGAAGGGCTGAGAAAGAGGGGTGCATTAGAAGGGGGAAGGGAAAGGTAGAAGGAGGAAATTTTTCTCACATAAAAGACCCATGCAAAGAAAAGCTTTTACCATGAAGGGGAAAATTGTGGGGTATAACAGGCAATGCTTGGAACCTCACTCTCATTGGAATTGGTTCAAAGAGGGAAGAATATGTATATACATATATATATGTATATATATACACTCAGTATATACATATATTGTATATACATATACATGTACAGTATATACATATACTGTATGTACATATACAGTATATACATATACAGTATATACATATATGTGTGTGTGTGTGTATATATATACACTCAGTTGTATATAGAAATGCAACTTCCAATAAGGAAATGAGAGAAGAAAGGGGTAAAAGAAAGGGGTGGGTATGATAAAAGGTAGGGCAGATTAAGGGAGGCACTGGTTAGAAACAAAATAGACTTTTGAGGAAGGACAAGATAGAGAGGGAGAGAGGAAAAGATAGAAGGAAATGAGATGGAGTGAAATACACAGTAATCATAAATGTGAATATGAATGGTATGAGCTCATCCATAAAGCAGAAGCAGATAGAAGAATAGATTAGAAACTAGAATTCAACAAGATGTTGTTTACAAGAGACACACTTAAAACAGAAAGACACATGCAAAGTTACAACAAAGGGCTGGAGCAGAATCTAATACACTTCAACTGAAGTAAAAAAAAAAAACAGGGCTAGCAATCATGATCTCAAACAAAAATAGGCCTAATTAAAAGAAATAATCAGGGAAACTACATTATTCTTAAAGGTACCATAGACAATGAAGTAATATTAAAAAATTTACACCAAGTTTCTCTGATAGAGGCCTCATTTCTCAAATATATACAGAGTATAGAACTGAGCCAAATTTATAAAAATAAGAATTATTCCTCTTGATAAATGGTCAAAAGATACAAATAGGAAGTTTTCAGAAGAAAAAATCAAAGTTATCTCTATTCATGTGGAAAAATACTCTAAATTATTATTGATTAGAGAAATGCAAATTATAACAACTCTGAGGTTCCACCTCACACTGATCAAAAATTACAAATGCTGGAAGGGATGAGGGGAAAATAGGTAGCCTAATAAACAGCTGGTGGAGTGATGAACCAGTTCAACCATTCTGTAGAACAATTTGGAGCTATGCCCAAAGGGCTATAAAACTGTGTACCTTTTGACCCCAAAATACCACTACTAAGTCTATATCCCAAAGAGATCAAAGAAAAAGGAAAAGGATCTACGTGTACAAAAATATTCATAGCAACTCTTTTTGTGATGGCAAAGAATTGGAAGTTGAGGGGATGCTCATCAGTTTGGGAAATAGCTGAACCAGTTGTGTCATAGGGTTGTGATGCAGTACTATTGCTCTATAAGAAATGACTAGGGGAATGGTTTCATGGTGAGACCTATATGAACGGATGCAAAGTGAAGTGAGAAGAACTGGAATATCATTGTGCACAGTGACAGCCATGTTGTAATGATGATCCACTGGGAAAGACTTGGCTACTCTGATCAATACAATGATCCAAGAAGTTCCTAAGGATTCATGATGAAAAATGTTATCTATCTCCAGAGAGAGGACTGATGAACTTTGAGTGCAAGCTGAAGTATAATTTTGTTACTTTCTTTGATTTCTTGCTTTCTTCAAAATAATGGCTAATATGGAAGTATGTTTTACATGATTTCACATGTGTGATTGATATCATATTGCTTTTGATGTCCCATTGTGAGTGTGAATGGGTGTGGAAAGGAAGGAGAAAATTTGGAACTCAAAATTTAAAAATGAAAGAATGTTTAAAATAAATAAATAATAAATTAAAATGTTAAAGAAAAATAAGTACAGAAAATATAAAATATTTGGTACTCTACCCACCAAGACATACATAGAAACTATATGAATACAACTATAAAAAACTTTATGGAAATAGGCAGAACTAAGACTTTGGAGAAATACTAATCTCTTGTGAATAGGATAAACCAATATTTTTAAAAATGACAGTTCTACCTAAATTAATACATTTATTCAATGTCATACCAAACTACCAAATGATTATTTTATACAGTCAGAAAAAATAATAATGAAATTAAATTCATGCATATGTTCCCCCTCTGAGGAGGCACTAGAATGATGGGGGGGGGGGGTAGTAGCCTCGGGTGATGCAAATTTCCAAATTAAAAGATTAAAGAAAGTAGATTTCCATGGGGGTGTTGAGTAATTTTTTTAAAGGGGGAGGTAGGTCAAATAAATTTGGGAACCTCTGCAAAGTTTTAGAACAGGAGTGGGGAACTTATGGCCTTGAGGCCTTGTGTTATGTTCTTGTACTACCTGCTCTTGCACCTACCATAGCACTAATACATAGTGGAGCTCAAAAAAGCCCTATATATACCCTGTTCAATTAAATTGAAATCACCCAGTATAAAGACAGAAAGTTAAGATATGTTATATGGGATGACTGCTCAGCTTACATTTGAAGTCATCTCACTACTCTTCCAAAATCCTAATGGGGTTGTGAAGAAGTAATAGGTTCCCACATTTTTCCCCTCAAATGTTTGGAATTAAAACTCCATTGGTTGTTGTTTCTTACCCTCCCTCTTCTCCTTGGGATTTAGAAACAGATGTTTCAATACCCTGATGAAGCTCTAATACGATAAGCCCCAAATATGTGGCTACTCTAATACTGAGGGAAATAGATTAAACTTAGACAACAAAATATTTCCAGCTTCCAGAAAGTCAACTTTGTAGGAGGCATAGGAAATATCCTGAGTGACACCTGTAACCATTTCCCAAGAAAATGTTGAAAAACGATAATTAGTCCAAATAGCTACATGTTTTAACCACCAAATAATTCTTGGATAGTCACCCTGTAAGGCTTACAGTGCTATCTAAATAAGTTATTATAAAATTAACTCTCCAACCAAGACTCTTTGTTTTCAGACGAGGCAATAGCTCCAGAAATTCAAAAAAGCACACTTCATTGCATAGATTCAAGGCTCCTCAAAGGTAACTTACATCCCATCACAACAGACCTGGATCAGATAAAGTTTGGATGCTGATTCCTCCCCTGGGTGATGCTGTCTTTGCCTGGTACCTACTGCTCTCCTCTGCTCCGGTGACAAAGATGTGGAGATAATAATACATTTAGATGGCATCGGAACTGATTGAATGTCCAGACTTAAACTGTAGTTGTTAGTGGTTCAATGTCAATGTTGCAGAATGTCTCCAATGGAGTACCCCAAGGTCTGTTTGATCCTGTACTATTTAACATTTTTATCTGTGATTTGGAAAAAAGCATAGGTGGCATGCTTTGATGAGTTTGCATATGACACCAATATGGAAGCTAAAAGTAGCCCATTGGATGACAGAGTCAGAATTCAAAAAGATCTTGACAAATTCAAAAAAGAGAATGGAGCTTAATCTAATAGGATGAAATTCAGTACAGATGAATGTAAGTCTTTACACATGGATATTAATAAATCAACTTCACAAATACAAGATGGAGGAAATGGGTAGATGGTCATTGCTTGGAAAACAAATGGGGATTTTTAGTAGATTACAAAGTCAATATGATCTAGTGACATGGTTCAGCAACTAAAAAAGCTCATTTAATATTGTGCTACACTAAGAGAGGCCTAGAATCCAAGAAGAGTTCCACTGTGATGAGATCCCAGATCTCATCTGGAATATTATGTTCAGTTCTGGACACCACAGTTTAAGAAAAACATTGAGAAGCTGAAAAATGTCCAAAGGAGGGCAACCAGCATAATGAAATGATCTGAGTATATGTCAGATCAGGATCAGTTAAAGGAACAGAACATGTTTAACCTGGAGAAAAGAAGAGTCAACTGTGGTCAATATCGGAAGGGCAAGAAAGATCAGACTTATTCTGTCTGGCCCATAGGGCACAGCCAGGAGCACTGGGTAGAAGTTGTAAAGAGGCAAGTTTGGGTTTGATGCCAACAAAAGCATCCTAACATTTCAAGTTCTTCAAAAGGAAAAGGAGAGATAAATAAAAACATCTTGAGAAGTGGTAGCTTACTCTTCCTTGGAGGTCTTCAAGAAGAGACAGACTAGTGACTTTTCCAATATGTTCCACTGCAGACTCATTTCATGTATGAGATGGACTAGATGACTTCCTAGAGTCCCTATGCAAAAAATAGAGTATCAAGTGCACAGAAGATAGAGTGCCAGGCCTAGAATCAGGAGATCTGAGTTCAAATCTGGCCTTAGATACTTATTTGGTGTGTAATCCTGAGCATGTCACTTAATGCCTGTCTACCTCAATTTCTTCAACTGTAAAACGGTGATAAAATGGGCACCTACCTCTTAGAGTTATTCTGAGGGTGAAATGAGATAAAATTTATAAAGCACTTAGCACAGTGCCTGGCACATAGTACTTAATATGTTTATTTCCTTCTTTCCAATTCCGAAATTACGTGATTTTAGTTATGCCTTCAGCTTAACAGTTGCAGAAATCCACGACTCACCTCCAAGTTTCCTCCTACTTAATAAACTTGGAGGGTGACATGGTCAAACCTGCGTTTTAGGAAGATTAATTTGACAATTGAATGGAGGAGGTACTGGAACAAGGGGAGATGCGAGGAAGGGAGACCAATTAGAAGGCTATTTCAATTATCATGACAAAGTAATGAGAGTCTGGACTAGGGTGATGTCTGCAGAAGGAGAGAGAAGGGGGCATATGTGAGAAAAATGGTAAAGATGGCAGCAATAAGGTTTGACAACAGACTGAGGAGTCAAAGACGGCACCGAGATTGTGAACTTGAATTACTGGGAGGATAGTGGTACCCTCAGTAGTAACAGGAAAGTTTGTAAGAGTTTGGGGGGTGGAGAGGGAGAGAACGAGTTCAGCTTTGGATATAATGAGTTTGAGATGCCTACAGGATATTCTTTTCTAGGTATCCTTAAGGCAACTTGTGATGCAGGCCTGGAGTTCAGGAGAAAGACTAACATGTAGAGATCTGGATATGTTCATATATACATATATATACACATACACATACACATACACACACACATATATGGAAGTCTTAATAAAGATGATCATTGAGCTGATGGGAACTGACATGATCAGTGAGATAGTTTAGAGAGAAAGAGAAGAGAGTGTAGGAGAGAGCCTTGGAGAAACAGCCATGATTCATAGACGTGAGCTGGATGAAGACCCAGCAAAGTAGACTGACATGAAGCAGGCCAACAAGTAGGAGAACTAAGAGAGCACAACGTCACAGAAATCTAGAGAGGAGAGAGTCTTCAGGAAGAGAAACAGACCAGCAGCATTAAATACTGCAAAGAGGTCAAGAAGGATGAGGATTAAGGAAAGGTCATTATATTTAGAAATCCAGACATCATTAGTAACTTTGCAGAGGGCAGTTTTTGTTGAATGATGTGATCAGAAGCCAGATTGCAGAGGTTTTAGAAGGGAATGAGAGGAGAGGAAATAGAAGAACTGAGTATAGATGGATTTTTCAAGGATCTTAGCTGAGAAGAGGAAAAATATAGGATGGTAACTCTTTATCCCTAAAGGAGCCCAAGGGAGAAAGTGGAAGAGAAACATACAAAGGTAAAGGTCAGATGAATCAGATTCAGTATCTGGCTGAAAAAACTATGCAGTTATATAGTGGAGGAAAAAGGTGTGTAGCTGCAGGAACACAACAGATGGCTGGTTTTCACCACTAATGCAGTTAAAAAAAAATATATATATATATACACTCCCCACCAAGTGATTCAAGCATTGCCCAGTTCCTAATACTAGCTACAGCAGCAGGATTTGGACTAGTGGGATTAGTCTTTCTACTAGCAGTTCAATAATGGATTTAAATTGTTTATATCATTCTTGGAAGCAAAGATGTGAGAGATTTGAAAGAGAAGATGCAGAAGAAAATGGCTTCTGCTGTTCACTACTATGTACTAAGTTTCCTAAATGGGAAAAATACCCAAAACAGCTTGGGACAAATCATCAGAAACACAAAGTAGTATTTGAAAATGTACATCTTTTGTTGTTATTGAGAAGTTGTCACCTTGAACATGGTCATAAATAATGAATTAACTGTTCCCTTTGGTCAATAGACAAAGTTTAACCTATATCAGATTGCATGCCGTCTTGGGGAGGGGGTAGGAGATGGAGAAAGAGAATTTAAAACTCAAAATCTTACAGAAATGAATGTTGAAAACTAAAAATAAAGAAATTAATTATTTTTAAAAAATAGGCAAGGCTTAAGGCAAGACTTTGGCTCTTTGGCTAAACCAAAAGTTTGGGTATAGTATCTTTGATAGGATCTGACAACCCTAGAAGGCATTTGTCCAAGTATAAACTTCATTTGGCAGGGTTTTTTTTTTTTTTTTTGGTTTTTTTTGGGTTTTTTTTGTGGATGGGGATAGAAAAGCATTGGCCTTATTCCCTGAGGGAACTCTGTATAGTTGCTTGGCATATAGATTTCTTAGCTTTATTACAGAGATAACAATAACAACTGAAATTTATAATATTCTAAAGTTTACAAACCTTTTTTGTTTTTAAACTATAGGCAGGTAATGCAAATAGTATTCTCCTCATTTTATAGATGAAGAAGCTCAGGGCTCTAAGTTCAATAAGTTGCTCATGATCACACAGCAAATAAGATTGGTAAGTCTCCTGACTCCAAGTCTAGCATTTAGTCCATCAAACTATAATGTTCTTGTCTCTGGGATCCAATGGCAAGCAGGAAAAATACCTGGTAGTCTATAGCAGTTGATTTGGAGGGAGGACTTAGGTTAGGCATGGGGTTAACTGCTTTGCTAGTACTATGTGTGACAGTGAATAAGAGACAGAGTAGAAGATCCAGGAAAACCAAAGTGAGCCTAGAGGATGTATAGCAGGGTTCTAGTGCCCCAGGAACACACAGAATTTGAGGGCTGAAGCAAAGCCAGAATTGAGAAGTACATAGAAATTAAGGGAGCAAACAGGGGTCAGATATCAGGAAAAGGCAGTGAGTCAGAAAACAATCAAGAAACAAACCAGGGGTCCAAATGAAATAACAAGTTTGGAAACAGGCAAGTGGTCAAGAATTAAGGAATCATTCAGGGCCAAGCATTAGAAACCAGGCAAGGAAAGATAAGGGATCAGCTCCAAAACAACAAACTTGTGGTACCAGCAAACTAGGTTTCTCATGACTGAGGAAGGAAAACTTTTCCACATCTCCGGCTATGGTAACCAGAGCAGAGCAGTGTCATATCAAGGTCTACTGATGAACTATATTAAGAAGAGGATGAGTAGATTAAGAAGGTAAGTAGATTAACTCATCTGGGGTAGATTCTAATATCAGCACAAGTACAACTTTGCCTATCTGAAGATGAGAAGGAAATAGTATGTTTGGGAGTAGGAATGTTAGATGCATCTAGTGTGGGGATGGGGAATGAAATCACTCTTTGGAGGTTCAGTCAAGGATGTTCAAGGATAACTGTGGAAGTTTGAGCCAATGCTCAAAGTTCAGAGGTGGGTCAGATATGATCCTTTTTAAATTCAGTGATTCATATTATTTCCTTATGTTTCACACTGCTCTTCTTCCCCAGCAGATTGATTCATGTCTTACTAGAATGACCTTAAAACAACTCACCCTTTTTACCGGGTTACTATGATCTCTTCTGTCAGGTAGAGTAAATGCTTGACAGACCATGTAGTCTCATAGAGACTGAGTTAACACTGAGGGGAACCTAAATATTCGGATCACCACTGCTGTGGCAGATTTTTTTAAAAAGCATCCCTTTTGCATTCTTCCTTGAAATGTTCAAGGTGCCAGTCATGCAAATGCAATTGTCTAGCCAATTGAGATGTATCCAAGGGAGGAGAGAGCAAAAGACAGGATTTTAAAATAAGATGGGGAAAGTCTTCAGATGCAAAGGATCTAGGGTTTAAATAGATCAGTTGCATACGAAGAGACTAGTGAGACAATGAACTTGCCTCTAAGTGAAGACTGTATTTAAACCTTTGTCCCCAGCAACTTATTTACATAAGAGAGCAAAAGAGGTCTGGGAAGTAAGATGGAATCGGGACTGATCTGTCTGTTTATTCTTTGGATATTCTTTGTAAAGTATCTATAAGGCAAGAAAGAGTCTTCTTTCTCAAACTTTTGACTGACCAGGTAGTCTCATAGAGAATGAGATAATATTGAAGGAATATCCAGATCACCAGTGGCAGATTTTTTAAAAATCATCCCTTTACATTCTTCTACACTAAGAAGAACTGGACCTGGAACATAAAAAGTTGTTGAACAGGAGAGGCTAGACCTCTCTTATCTCCTCCCAGCAGCATGATAAATCACAGTACTGAGGGATCAAAGAAGATCCTAGTCCTAATCTAGGCTAAGTATCATTACTTTGGCTGAAAAAGGAAAATGCACTCCAGCTGAAATAAGCATTACAATAGTAGAGCTGAAGAGAACATAGGCCACCCACACAACTCAGTGGCTAAAGGTAGTGAAGACTGCAGATGCTCATTGGATACTGAACCCAAGCAGTAAAAGAGATTGACCCATCTAGCAAAGAAAAAAAGCCCAGTGAAGAATATGAAGAATACTTGGAGACATAAAACTGAAAATACCGTCTAAATAACTTACTTATTTATTGCCATACCAATCAAAGTGCTAAAAGATTATTTTATAGAGGCAGAAAAAATAATCCTGAAATCATCTAGGGGGAAAAAAGGTCGAGAATATCAAGGGAAATAATGGAAATGGTTGGGAAGAAGGTGGGGAGAGAGTTAGAGTACCAGATCTCAAGCTATATTACAAATAAGTAATCATTAAAAATGGTTTGGTACTGGTCAAAAAAGAGAAATGTCAATCAGTCAGCAGACCATATTTGGCACACAATATACAGGTGGAAACTGAAACAGTATCCTAGTGTTCAATAAGCAGAAAGACTGAAGCTTCTTGGGTAAGGACTTGCTAGTTGACAAAAACTACTGGGAAACTAGAAAGCAGTCTGGCAAACAAAAAAAAAAAAAAAATAGAAATAGACCTGACCAACAACATTTCACGGGCAGAGTGCCAGGGTTGGAGTCACAAAGATGACTGTCAAATCTGGGTTCAGACACTAGCTGTGTGACCCTACATAAGTCACTTACCCCTCTTTGCCTCAGTTCCTCATCTGTAAAATGAGCTGGAGAAGGAAATAGCAAACCACTCCAGAATCTTTGCCAAGAAAACTCCAAATGGATCATGAAGAGTCAGACATGACTGCACAACAACATTTCATATTGTATATCAAGATTTGCTGCAAATGGATACATGACTTAAACATAAAAGGTGACATCATAAACAAATGAAATAACATGAGCCAAATGAGACCATTCAAACGATATGAAACAATGCTTCAAATCACTAATATTTTTTGCTTTATTTTTTAAAAATATTTTTATACTATTAGCTTATTAGATATACCAAATCCAAAAGCAAGAAACAAGCTAAGTCTAAGAGCTCAATGATGTAGGAAGCAGAGCATTTCAGCATGCGCATTTCAACATTCACTTGAAGATGAACAGTGCCTCATCCAAAGATAAGGAAACATGTAATGATTATGATATATTTCTTACTCTACTTCATGTGTGTTAGTACTATCCAGCATAACCCTACAAGTCCATACACACACACATGCCACCTCTCACTCTTTCTGCTCTGTCTTTGCCAGGCTACAGGCTGAGGCATGGTAGAAAGCATGTCCTACGTTGGAGAGGTAATTGTTAAGTTCTCCAGGGAACATTCAGTATTATCAGAGTTCAGTGAGGTACACCAGAAGAACAGCTAATAGTAAGAAGTCAAGACATGTCTCTTGGAGTCTGGCATAAGAAACCACTTCAGAGTTTTGGATTTTAGACACCATGATAAGCTGGCTCTGGCGGTGAGGTCAGATTCAGACCAAAGGCAATAAATAATCCCTAGTCAGTGCAGAGGTATGGCCTTATTTTCTTTTATTAGCATTTTTAATTCATTAAATGAATGATCTTCCTCAGATAGTGAATTTCTGGGAGATTAGTACCTGAAACCACTCAGGCTTTGGCAAACAACCTCACATCACAGTTTATTTAAAAAAAAAAAACCCTCTGTCTTAGAATGCACCACTAGAATGTTCTTACTACCTTAAAATTAAAATAAACATAAGTGGAATCATGGGGGGAAAGCATGTGAAAAAGAAAAAAAAGACTTTCAGAAAGGACTTTCTAGTGCACAGATATTAAACTCTCCTATAGGCACAACTTCATTGAGTATTAGAGTTGGTAAACATCTTAATGATCATCTAATCCAGGGGTTCTTAAACTTTGTTTTAAAATATTTTGATGACTATATTTCAATATAATTTTATTTCTTTTGTATTCCTATATATTTTATTGTATGTATTCAAAAATATTCTGAGAAGGGGTCCTTAGGCTTTATCAGGCTGCTAAGGGAGTCCATGAACACAACAAATGTTTTAAGATGGAGCTGATCAGGGGAGTTCTCTGATTTATTTGCTAAGCTTATCAGAAGGTGAGACATTGTTTGGTCATATTTGTTCCTCATATTTGACGCTCTATCTCCTTATCTTTGTTTTTCTGGGCTGGAATGCTTCCCCTCCCCCATACCCCCTCCCCTCACCCCAACCTCTGCCTCTTAGTTTCTCTATTTTCCTTCCCTGATTCATCTCAAATCCCACCTTCTATATGTTTTTTTCCAGGTCCCTCAGCTCCACTTAGTACCTTTCACTGGTCTAATCTCATTTAATGGATGAAGAAAACGAGGCACTTAGAAATTAGGTTACTTTCTTGAAGTCACAAAGCTAATGAATGCCAGTCCCAAGGCTAATTGGTTGGAATTGAATATCATTTTTTTCATTCGCTCAGACTTAGAAATTAAATACATACATATGTATATATTAATACACATTTCTATGTGATGCATATTTTATGTATAATTTGTATCCATCATGTATCTGTCTGTGTCTTCATATATGAACATTTGTATATCTAATGGATGAGGTCTACTAGTTCTCTAAAGCTAATAGGAGAGCCCCGCAGCCCCTCATGAAAAGAATTTCTTATTTAGAGTTAAGATTTCACTTAACAAAAGAAAAGCAAAAAACAAAAACAAAAAGAATTAAGACTATTCACTTTTTGGAGGATTCCACTTTCATTCCAGGATATTAGAGCTCATGCAGCTCAAGAGAATACTAAGACTTTATTTGGAAATGTCGAATTCTGTCTCTAGTGATTTCTAGCAACATGATAATGTCTTACACATCTATGGTGTCTTTCATTTAAAGGTTTAAAGCTTGGTATACCTGAATCATTTCTCACAATAATTAGCCAGCCAAAAATACTGACAGAATGCACCATTATTTGCAGAATTCTGTACCACAGGGAATGGAAAGAAGACATAAGAAGAGTCGCAGTTCTTGACTTAAAGGAGTTTATAATCCTTGAGAAATTTCTTCCCATTTCACAGGTGGAACAGCATAAATTGTGGGAAATCAACTGACACTATATAAGGAGCAAACTATATATTATTCAGAAGCCAAGACAAGACAAAGCAACTGGGGGGGGGTGCAATGCTGATAGAGTGCTAGACTTGTAGTCAGCAAGTTGTTGGGTTGATCAGTCAGTCATCAATAAACATTTATGTTTATTATCAATAACCTATGCACGAGGCACTGCACTAGGTAATATGTACGTGTGCAGAGAAGTCTGATTACACAAAGTTGTTTGCATGTTGTCTCTTCCGTTAGACTGTGAGTTCCTCAAGGGCAGGGACTCTCTTTTACTTTTCTTTTTATACCCAGAGCTTAGTGCTTAGCACAGTGCTTTCTACATAGGTTATTGATAATAAACATAAATGTTTATTGATGACTGACTGACCAACTCTTCTATGTGGATTCCTCCTTAATAATAAACAAGAAGGGCAAATTACAATGTCTTAAAAGCCTATAATTCACTACTTTCACCTTTAATAAAATATCTCTGGAACCAGACCCCAAATTCAGCACATTCCATAAGCCAAATAATATACACCTCATTCTTCACATTAAATCTATCGCCTCTCTGTCAGTAGATATGTAGTATATTTCATCATTATTCCTCTGGAATCGTGGCTGGTCATTGTATTGATCATAGTTCTTACAGCTTTCAAAGTTTGTCTTTACAGTGTTCTTATTTTATAAATTCTTCCTGATTTGTCACCTTCTGTCCACTCACGTGGCTTCTATCCCAGTTCAGACACTCCTTGCCTCTTGTCTGACCATTGCAATAGTCTAATTGGTCTCTGTGCTTCCAATCTCCTCCTTCAATCCCTTATACACCAGGATCCCCAAATATTCTTTCTCAAGCATAGCTATATCCACGTCACTCCTCTACTCAGAATATCTCAAATGGTTCCCTTGGGATACTGGGATAAAATACACATTCTTCAACCTGGCATGTAAAATTCTTCACAATCTAGTTCCCACCCACTTTCCCAGACATTTCCTATTATTCTCCTTCCTATACTCCAGGCCAACTTGTCCCCTGTTGTTCCCCCAAAATCATGTGCACAATCTCCCTGCTCCATGCCCTTGCGCTAGTTTTCTCCCACGCCTGGAACGCAGTCCTTTCTCACATCTACTCCTTAGAATCTGGAGCGTGCTTTAAAGCTCATTTCAAGGGCCGCCTCCCATGGGAAACCTTTCCTTGTCCCTTATGGGGTTGTAGAGAGGATCAAAGGAGATCATATTTTTAGATCGCTTGGAACAATGCCTGGCACACCTTAGTAGATTAATCAATTCTTGCTCCCGTCCTCTTCTTTAGTGTCCTCTCTCACATCAGATTGTATCTTCTGTTTACTTAATTGTTTGCATGCAGCAGTGCCCTTAGAAAGTTAGTTCCTTGAGGGCAAGGGCTTTTGCTTTTGTCTTTGCTGCTAAATCCGGATTTCAAATCCAGCCTCAGATCCTTACCAGCTGTGTGACCCTGGGCAATTCACTTAACCTCCGTTGCCTCAGTTTCTTCATCTATAAAACCTCCCAGGTTTGTTGTAAGGTCAAATGAGATCATAATTGTAAAGCTCTTAGCACAGTGCCTGGCATATAGCATTATATAAATGTTTGCTATTAATATTATTAATTATTGTTGTTTTTATTGTTCAGTCATTTCAGTTGTGTCTGACTCTTTGTGCCCTCATTTGGTGTTTTCTTGGCAAAGATACTGAAGCGGTTTGCCTTTTCCCTCTCTAACTATTTTACAGGTGAGGAAACTGAGGTAAAACAGGTTAAGTGACTTGTCCAGGGTCATACAGCTGGTAAGTGTCTGAGGCCAGATTTGAACTCATGAAGATGAGTCTTCCTGACTCCAGGCCTGGCACTCTATCTACTGCACTACCTAGCTGCCTAGCTATTATTATCATTGTTATTATGGTTATTATTATTATTATTATCATATGTTTGTTGAATTGAACTGAGACCAAAGTAGCTCCCTCTGGGTTGGCATTTACCCATTAATCAACATTCTTTTGGTGTAGCTGTTCAAGTATAGAAACTGAATCCACCTAACAGTGGGGGAAGGGATTGGGGGTGGTGCTTCACTGAGACATCTGCCAAAGCACAGGGTCTGAAGAAACTAAGAAAAGTTGAAAAGTAAAAGGGAAAGTCTTTACAAGGAAAACTGACATTTTCAATCCTGAAAAAGGTGGGAATACATTTCCTAAGCCTTAATTGCATGTGAAAAGCCAACAAGACAAAGACTTGGCCTTCTTCGAAGAGAATGAATACCCATTTTTGTCCCTAGTCACTCATCCGCATAAGATGCATTATAAGGAGCATTGAAAATAAAAGTTTCTGAAACTAGTCTCCCTACGGCAGCAATCGGGGGTTACTGAGGGCTATGGCTTTTGAGCTAGGAAAAAAAAATATCTAAAGGAGAGGCAAGTCTCCTCCAATCGATAGAGCACAGCCCCAGAGCCTCAGCTCTGAGGGAATCAAAGGAAAGAAGTTTCTGGGGTCTTTGCCCTAGCAAAGAGAGAGCTTTGGAGCTCTCCAGATGAAGAGAACCCAGTAGCATTCCAGCTGAAGCGAGTGTAGTACTTTCCAGCCCAGCAAGAGAATAAAGGTGAAAAAAAGACTGTATTTCCCCTTCAAAGAGTAAGCACCATATCCAGGTGGCCTGCTGAGCACTTTCAAGCAGTCATTGCCCAGAGGGAAAGTGGCCTGCCTAGCCTTGTTCTGGCAGCCAGCAGCGGCTTCTTCACCTAGTGCAGCTACAACGTGAGAAGCCTTCACATGGACCACATGATCTGCTCAAAGGAGCCCATCAGCAGATTGGCCTATCTAGCCAAGGTGCAGCCATTTGGGCAGAGCAAACCTAGACCACTCCAGTTTGCCAGTGGCTGTGCACATGCAGCCCTGGGGAGCAACCTGCTAGGCCCAGCAACCAAGACACCTTGTCCTATGGCAGGGGAGGAACTTGTTCAGAGGCTAGGTCAATTAAGAAGTGAAATTGGTGGAGAAAATGCTTTGTGACTAAGTTTGTGCCCACTGCCATCACTTCCCTCACCCCAACCCAGGCAAACATCAATGAACTAACTGCAGAGAAGGCTAATCCTCAATGTCTAACAGACCCACTCAACACCCCATCCCCAAACTCTACCACATTCTCAGCAGCAGGGCATCATAAGCCAACCCACAAGATTGCAATAAAACTCAATTCCTACACCCCAACAATACCCCTCTTCCCAGTGTCAAGGAGCTCCAAATAATAAAAAATTGCTCGGGCTACAATACAACCAGAGAACTGAGGAAAAGAGGGAACTAGAGGGACTAGGTGGCAAGGGGAGTTCCTTTTTTCTTTATAGTAAATTCTAGTTGGGTTATAATTGTCTTCACAAATTACATAGGGAAGAGACTTGGGTTTGAATTCTCTTGGGTTCTTTTACTACCTGACTGTGTGACCTTGGCAAGGTAAACCATTTCAGCTACCCGGAGCTGGATTTTATCATCAGTAAAATATTTGGGTTGGACTAGATGGTCTCCCTTCTACCTCTACTAGTCTTTGGTTCTATGTCAGGGGATTTTAGCCTTTTTTATGCGTCACAGATGGACCCTTTTGGCAGAACCTCTACTTATGAAAGGTGCCCAGTTCAGCTATGTCTCATTCCTCTCCAGGCAGACTCCAGACTTTCTCTACCATCCTTCCCCAGATACCTTTGTCTCCCCTTACTCAGCTTTTCTCCTTTCTTTCATGTGTTGTTTCCCCCCATTAGAATGCAAGGCTAAGATTTTCTACTTGTATATGTATTCCCAGCTCTTAGCACAAGGCCTGGCACATAGCATAAATAATCTGCTGAATAGAATAACTAAAATTATGATGGGAAGTCTCACAGAAAAGAGAATAACTAACTGGCAAATACATGGAAGTGAAGGTAATGAGATTCCTATCTCCTGCTGCACCCACCTGATCTCCAGCCTCAGGTGAGCAGGGCAGTGATCTTCCTGACTATGCCTTCCACCTTCTGTCCCCCGAGAGAAGGCAGCAAGGATCTGGGCCTACCTTCCATTTGAACCAATATAACTTCCAATTCCCCTCCTCATCTGTCCCCAGAAGAAAGAGGAAGAAATTTGGAGGGAAGCAGGACTTACATCTCCTATTGTGTAGGTTCAATTTCCATCTCCTACAGCACCATCTCCTGCCTTTAATGGGAAGAGGAAAAGTAGAACAGGGTGTCCCATCTCATCATGTGCTTTCTATCTCATACTGCACTCATCTCCTTGATCTCCAGCCTCCTCTAGGAAGAAGAGTGGCACCTTCAACTCAATGATTAACATCCTCATATGTGGTCATATCCTACAAATTCCAGTGATTCTGAACCCCCTAGGTCGTCAAACAAATCCTACCACTCCTTTCAACCCTCCCACCCCAAAGTTCTAATCAAATGCTATAAACCTCTTCCACTGTGCCCTCTGGAATACCTGTCCCATAGGTAACACACTTGTCTTCATCTTAAATCTTTTCCTTTCCCGCTCCTTCCACCTTCTAATAATCACTGAGACCTGTCTCCATCCTGTTAACACAGCTCCCCTGACCCCCTTTCCAGTACTGGCTGTATCTTCAGTTATCCCCTTCAGTTCCCTGGTTGAGGGAGGGGAGAGGGAATACTCCTGTCTCTCTATTACCACTTTCCAGATTTCCCCCTTTTTCCATCATGCAGTAATCTCTCCTCCTTTAAGTCCATACTTTTCATATCTATCATTTAATCAAAATTTTTTTTATCTGTTGTCTACAGATTCCAAATCATTCTTCTTCCTTCCTCAATGAGTTTAGTACCTAGGTCACAAATTTTTTCTCTTCTCCAGCTCTTATCCTCATTCTAGGGAACTTCAACATACATATTGACTCTTCCTCAAACACTCTAACCATTCAGTTCCTTAGCCTACTCACTTCTCATAACCTATTACTCCAGCCCACCTCAGCCACACACAAAAATGGTCATACCTTTGATCTTGATGTCACCCACAAATATACCTCCTCCATGTTCAAGAATTCTGAAATTCCCTTATCTGACCATAATCTATTGTCTTTTTATTGCTCTCTCTATCCTCCCTTACCAAATCCTTACTCTTCTATCACACAGAGACTCCAATCCCTCAGCCCCTCAGTTCTCTCCCAGGCCATAACCACTTTCTGCACTAGCCACTTTTTCCTCTTTTCCCTGTCTTAACTCATTGGTGAACCGGCCCAACTCTACACTCTCTTCCTCTCTTGAATCCCTGGATCCTTTATCATATTACCAATAATAATATAATATAATTGGTTAATATAATATAAGATATAATAATTAATATAATATAAAATAACAACCAATATAATATAAATAAATAAAGCTTTAGCCTTGAATTACTCCTACTGCCTTCATTCTGATACATGTGCTGCTGAATGAAGGTGGAAAAAATCATACAACTGTTCTGACTCAGTCCACTATAAATATACATTACACAACATCAACTAGGTCCTCACTACTGCTGGGCAATCCTCCTACACTTTTCTTATCAATTCACTATCCCACTATCCACTGCAACTCTTCCAAACCTTTTCATCCCTCCTCAAACCTCCTATGATTCCCCTCCACCACCACTGCACACTGTTAGAGAACAACCTTGCTTCATATTTTACAGAAAATATTGAGGCCATTAACCATAAGCCTCTTCTTCTTACCACTTCCTCATCTCCTATCACTAAGATGCCTTCTGCCACTTTCTCCTCTTTTCTCCCATCTCACATGAGGAAGACCCCTCTATCTGCACAAATGATCCCATTACATTCTATCTCCTCCATCAGATTGCCCCCCTGTCATCCCTCATCTATCACTTATCTTCAATCTCTCCCAGTTCCTACTGTTCACAAGCATGCCCATATCTCTCCCATCCTCAAAAAATCCCTGCTTGAGCCTTCAATCCCCACTAATCATCATCCTATATGTCTTCTGCCCTCTTTGGCTAAACTTCCTGAGAAAGACATTCTACAATAGGTGCCTCTACCTTCTCTCCTCTACCTCTTTTAGTATTCCCCTACAGTGCGGCTTCTGCTTCACTATCTCATGCAAACTGCTCTCCACAACATTACCAGTGATCTCATAACTGCCAAATCCAGTGGTTTTTTCTCCATCTTCATTCCCCTTAACTTCTTGGCAGCCTTTGACACTGTTGGTCACTGTCTTGCCCTTGATAATCTCTTTTCTTAATTTTTTGGGACATTAGTCTCTCCAGATTTTCCACCTATCCATCTGACTGCTCCTTCATAGTCTTCTTTGCTGGATCTTCATCCAGATAACAACTTCTAACCATAGATGTCCCACAGGGTTCTGTCCTGGGCTCTCTTTTCTTATTCCTCTATACTACTTTACTTAGTGATTTCATCAGCAACCACAGGTTTAATTATTATCTCTACGCTGATAATTCTCAGATCTATCTATGTTGTCCTAACGTCTCTGCTGACCAACAGTGTCACCTCTCTAACTGCCTTTCAGATATCTTGAACTGGATTCCAGTAGACATCTTAAACTCAGGACATCCAAAACTGAATTCATTTTGCCCCCTCCCCAAGGCCTCCTTCTCTTCCTAATTTCCATATTACTGTTGAGGGTATCACCATCCTCCAATTCCCTCAGACTTGTGACTTAGGTGTCATCCTCAACTCCTCACTATGTCTCACACTCCCACATTTTATCTGTGGCCAAAGCCTATTGATTTTACCTTTGCAATATCTCTTGAATATGTCCCCTTCTCTCTTCTGACACTACCACCACCCTGGTGCAGACCCTTATCACCTCACACTTGAGATTATTGCAGTAGCCTGATGATGGTCTGCTGCCGCAAGTGTCTCCTCACCCCAATCCATCCTCTATTCAGCTGCCAAAGTGATTTTCCTAATGTGCAGATCCAACTGCATCACCCTCAGGAGCAAATACAAAATCCTGTTTGGCATTCAAAGCTTTTCAAAAGCTTCCCCCTTTACCCCCACCAACACCTGCCACCTTTCCAGTCTTCTTACACCTTATCCCCTGCTCCATACTTATAGATCCAGTGACATTGGTCTCTTTGCTGTTCCAGGAACAAGGCACTCTATGTCTCAGCTCCTGGCATTTTCTCTAATTGGCCCCCATGCCGAGAATGCTCTCCCTTCTAATTTCCACTTACTAACTTCCCTGACTTCCTTCAAGCACCAACTAAAATCCTATCTTCTTTTATAGGCATCCTTTCCTAAACCCTCTTAATACTAGAATCTTCCATCTATTAATTCAATCAATCAATAAATATTTAAGTGCCTACTATGTATGAGGCACTGTGCTAAGTACTGAGGATATAAAATAAGGAAAAGATGGAGCAGCCTTCAAATTAAAGCTTATTTGTACATATTTCTTTGCTTTTTGTCTCCTTCTTTAGATGGTGAGTTCCTTGAGAACTAGAACTGTCTTTTGCTTCTCTTTGTAATACTGAACCTCACATCATCCCGCCTATAGGTGAACTAACGTTTGTTTGTTTGTTTGTTTTTGTGGGACTAAACACAGAATGAGAGGGCACATAGAGGAAAAGAAGGAAGAAGAGAGAGGAGATATGTAGTACACCCTAATCAAGTCAAAGGCTAACAATGAAGGGAAAATAACTCCTGTTAGGAAAAAGATAGCCTACAGGAGAATGGATGGGGATGCAAAAAGAAGGATTGAAAAAAGGAGAAAGGGAGGAACCTTATTTTAGTAATAGGAAGGGAGTACCATTTCTGAATATTCCTTTAGGGAAAAAAATCTATACAAAGAGATAAGGACCTTCTGTTGGATATTATCTGAAGAGATTTGGTACATGGAGATTTGGATACTACTCATCCTGCCTTAGGAGAAGAGGAAACTGACACCCAAAAGAGTAAGAGGACATGGATCAAAGGAAGGGCTTTTGAGGCAAATCGAGAGAAAAATGACCAAGAAGAGGGCAAAGGACAATAATGGGCTGAATAATCAAGGATGTAGGAAGATTTCTACTGTGGGACAATATCCTCTCTATAACCTTCAGGAATTGGTATTTCTAACAATGAGTCACAAGAGAAAAAAGGAGTGCAGGGAGTAAGATCTACAAGGCAAATACAGAAATTCTTTAGAACAGGTAACTCAAAGTAAGTACCTCAAGTGCTTTAATTCCATGAGAAATATAGAGAATAAAGAAAGACCACTAAGTATAAGGATCATAAATCAAAGAATAACAGGCTAGAAAAGACAGAAAAGTAAGATAAATAATGAAGAAAATGAGGGGAAAATATTTTTAGAAAAAACTACAGAAATTTTTAAAAGTAATGAACAAAACTAAGAAGAAGAAGATATTGCTATGCTATTTAATTGAGAGGGAAAAAAGAGGGGAAGAATTAAATAACTAGATAAAAGCAAGCAAGAAAAAGGAACTAATAAGCAAAACTCTAAAACTAGGGAAAAGGGTAACAAACAGAAGGTGAGGTAATGGGGCTTAAGGTTGATGGGAAAAGAGCCAGTGGGAATAGAGTTGCCTCAAACTAGATTAAGCTAAAAAAGCTAAAGAGACATAGTACTGTCTTTACAGAAGAAGAGGGGAAAAAATCCTAATTTTAGAGGGGGAAACACATTAGAAACAAATTAATTGAAATATAAACTTAACTCTCATAACTGTAAATGTAAATGGATTGAATAATCCAATAAAAGAACAAAGACTGACATATTGGAAAAGAAAACAAAACCCCACAATCTTTTTCTTCTTACAAGTAATATATTTTAAAACAAATACACACAAAGAATACAAGTTAGGAGCTAGAAAAAATTTACTATGTATTAAATCTAAAAACAGCAGAATTTGCAATCATGCTATGAGATAAAGCAAAAACAAATATTCAAATATAAAAAGGGATTAAACAAGAAAACTGCATTATGCTGAAAGAAATTATAGAAAGCAAAGCAATGTCAGTATTAAACTTTAGATTCTCCAAATGACTTAGCATCTAAATTTGTAAAGGAAGCATGAATAAAGATATAAGAAGACATAGTAATACAATAGTGGCAGATTTCAATGTCCCTCTCTCAGTTTTGGATGTCTAACTAAAAGATTTTAAAAAGGGAGAAATATAGAACTGAACAAATCACTAGAGAAAATAGAGCTAAAAGATTTATTTTCTAAATGGGACCGCTAAAGAATACACATATTTCTCAGCAAGTGAAACTTATATAGAAATTAACCATGTATTAGGGCATGGGGATATGTCAAACAAATATTAAAAAGCAGAAATAGTAAGTACATCTTTTACAGATCATAACACGACAAAAACAGTCAGCAATTCAGGAATCACAAAAGACAAATTCAAATGAAGATTTAACAATAAATTCTAAAATAATGAGTGGATCTAATAACAAATCATAGAAGCAATAATTATGTTAAAGAAATTGACAATGATAAAATGACATATCAAAATTTCTGGGATACAGTTAAAGCAATTCTTGGAGGTGTTGGGGGAAGTAAGCATATTCCAATAAAAATACATGAAAAAATAGAAAAAGTGAATTAATGACCTGAATATACATTTTTTTTTAGTTAGGAAGCCAAAAAATAAGCAAATCTAAAATAAGAACAAAAGGAAAGATATTAAAAGTAGAGGAGAAATAAACTGGAAACCAAAACAACCATGGAAATGATAAAACTAAAAGTTAGTTCTTTGAAAAAACTAATAAAATTAATAAACCTTTAGCCAATGATTTCTTTTAAAAAGCAGAAAACAGCAAATGATCAAGGTGAAATCACACACACATACACACACAAAAAAAAAAACCAGAAGAAATAAAAAGAATAATCAGAACCTATTATACACAGTTATACGCTAACAAAACTGAGAAAACAAAAGAAATAGAGAAATACTTTAAGAGAAGACTAAATAGTGATCTATCTTAAAGAACCCAATCTCAGAAATGGAAATAGAACTAACTGTAAGGAACTACCAAAGGAAAACACTCCTGGTCAGGATGGATTTGATGAGGTCTAGAGGTTAGGGGTCCCCGGTCCTGCTGAAAGAATTCGACCCAAGTCTTCTTGCAGCAAAAAACAAGGTTTATTGAAGATTCACCATATTAGCTAGACTCTTAAGGAGACTGAGCATCTATGGGCTATTGGCTAGATTGTAAAAATCTGAGCATCTTAATGGAGTTAAGATGGACCTTATATACAGAAAGAGGGTGGGAGAGTGGCCAAGTAGTCCATGAGGTAATAGAAGTCCCAAGGGTGGGAAATAGAGCCTAGGTGGCACCAAGGGTAGGAAGAGGCCTGGGACCATAGGGGTGCAAGACAATAAAGGGGAGTTTGGGTGTAGCCACACTGAAAGACCAGTTGATGGGACCATAGCCTCAGGGGAATGCCAGAGATTTGGCCATTTGGGAAAGTACAGAGTCCATAAGGTAATAGAATTACCAAGAGTGGGGAATGGTCTGGGGCCAGAGTTTTTCCTTTCTGGGGTTCAGATTCCAACCCCATCAGGGCCAGAGTTTTTCCTTTCTGGGGCTCAGATTCCAACCCCATCAGATTCATGGGAGTACTCTACCAAACTTTTAAAGAACAATTAGTACCCATACTACATAAATCTTAAAGCCCAATATTAGCATCAGCTACTATTACTCTGAGGTTAGAAGGCTCAGGCCTTAATGGTTCCAATGACAATTAGCAAAATGCCAGTGCTTTGAGGAATCCCCTGGCTACTCTCACTTCTTCCCTTGGCTCTATAACTGATCATTGCATTGACTTTACTGATGCTTGGTTGGAGGAACAGAGATGAGGGTTTCTTTGGTATCCAGAGTTTTATACCAGCGGTTCCTGGACTGTTTTTTTTAACTTTTGCCACCATAGATCCACTCATTTTCTTTTCCTTGCGTGCTGCCCTCTTGGGCTCTTGCCTTGGTTACACAACCCCCAAGAGGGCTAGGAAATGCCAACACTGCTGCTAGAGGTTGTGCCTCTATAGCATTCTGACCATCAGACTAGCAGCTGCAATGAGCTCGTCTTTAAGGATGTGACCCTGACCTCTTTGAAGCTGGGTAAACACACCCTTCGTGCCCAGGATAGCAGCATTTTCCTGGGTATGTGGAAATAGACTCAATTGGCTCAGAAAATATGGAGAGGACAGGGAGAGGGCATCCCTCCCTTTCCATCCATTCATTTGGTCATTCAGCTTATCAACAAATAGATGTTTATAAAGTATTGTATTATGTATCAGAAACTTTTAAAAGGCAGCCATCTCATCATTTCCCACTTGACTGTCCTTCTCTGGATTTCATCATTCTCCTGTTCCAAACACCCCAACTATGTGATTTTCGGTTTCTTTTATGTGTTGTCTTGTCTTTTAGATTGTGAACTCTTTGAGGGCAGGCATTGTCTTTTGGCTTTTCCAAAGGGGATTGGATACAAAGTCCCCAATGCTTAGCACAGGATGGGACACATAGTGCCTACTTAATAATTGTTAACCGCCTGACTAAAGGGGAAAAATCCATGCACTACTTGATTATATTTTGTTGTTGTTGTTCAATCATTTTAGTCATGTCTTGTTTTTTGTGACCCCATTTGGGGTTTTCTTGGCAAAAACACTGAAGTGGTTTGCAATTTCCTTTTCCAGCTCATTTTATAGATGAGCAAATGGGTGCAAACAGGGTTAAGTGACTTGTCCACGGTCACACAGCTAGTAAGTGTTTGAGGCCAGATTTGAACTCAGGTTTTCCTGACTCCATGCCTGGCACTCTATTTAGCTTCCCTGGTTACATTTACATGAATCTAAAATGCTCTGCTACCTTCCTGATAACCAAGGGTCTGCCCATGGGTTCTTTAAAGGAAGATTGAAGGAATCATGAACTTAGATCTCAAACAGATCTTGGAGGTCATCTAATTCAGTTCTCTCATTTTAAAAGATAAGGAAACTGAGATTCAGAGATGTTAAATGACTTACCCAAGGTCTCATAGCTAACCCAGAGAAAGGCTAGCAACTCGTGTTCTAGCCATACAATAGGAATCTAATCTGACACTCCTAGTGTATCACTATTTCATGCTTTTGTAAGACATTAATAAAATCTACTGCTCTTCCCTGCCATTTATTTTACACAGCTAAAAATTTCCTAGGAGAATAACACAAAAGTCAATACCTTATATAGCTATGGAAAAAAATTAAATTGCATCCACTCAATTATATAATTGATTTATAGCATATATACCTTAGTCCACAGTTTTCTTAATAGTTTTACATAACAGCATCATTGAAAGTATTTGTAAGCCCAAATAAATACTGCTTCAAAGCACTCAAATGTGCATTTTAAAAAATTAGCCTATTTTTAATCTATTTAGATTGGATAAATATTGAATTTTTTCTAGTAGTTTTAGGCTGTGTGTTTGTGATGCCAAATGGCTAGATGAAAATGGAAAACTTCCAAGTTTTCTGGATATTTTCAATTATTGAACATTTGATGGCAATGTGCCGGGGATACAGGTGCAAAGGCTACAATAATCTCTCCTCTCAGTGAGCTTACATTCTAATGGGAGAGATAAGTCCATAAAATATATAAAGCATAACTATAATATTAATAAATACAAATATTTACAAAGTAGTTTTTAGAAAAAAGGTAGCTTGAGGAGGAAGGCTCTAGCAATTGGGGGGCCCCAAAGAGGGTAGAAGCAGACCATGTACCATTCCCTCTTCTTATATTGCTCTCTCCCTTCTGCACACCTCTGTTGTGCTGCTCCCTTGGCCCAAAATAGACTTCCCTACCCCCAGCTACATCTGTTCATGCTCTCCTCTTTAATAACAATAACTAGCATGTATAAGCACTTTAACATTTACTTTGCAAAGTAAACGTTTGACACTTGTCAAATAGCATTTCAGTCTTCATAACAACCTTTTGGGGTAGGTACTATTATTATCATCCCCATTTTACACATGAAGAAACTGAGGCTGATACCGGTTAAGTGACTTGTTCAGAGTCACACAGTTACTATCTCAGGGAAGATTTGAACTCAGGTCTTCCTAACTCCATGTCCTGAAATCTATCCAACAATTTCCTTGATGCTTTCCTCATCTCCTACCCCTAGACAAAAATGATCTCTCAGATTTCTGATACATTTTTTACTGGAACTTTCCTCAGCCTGTTGGAGTTAGAAAGGACCTCAGAATTAAGTAATCCCCACTCTTACTCTTTTTTAGGTATAAAAACTGAGACCTAGAAGGGTCAAATGACTTCATAAGAGCTACATAATTGGGTGGCAAAGCTTAGATCTGAGCATAGGTCCCATGTTATGGGTATTTGTGGGCATGTGGCTCCTTCCTCCCCTCCTCCATTGCTCTGTGAATGCAGGATTAATACCTCCAGTGCCAAATGCATTGCTTTGCACAGAGCAGGTGTATAATAGATTTGATCAAATTGAACTGTACCATCAAAACCATTACATTAGAAATACAATTTTTAGACGATCCCATTGGATGCCACAAAAAGTCATAAATAGGCATTGTTCATGCCCCTAAATTAGAGAACATGAAAAGGAATTTTTTTAAAAAATGCATAATGTTAGTTTGGTTAGTCACGCACAGTAAGTAAGTTGTAGTCAGCATTTGCTCATTGTGAAATGTTAAGTTTGAACCTTGAGCCCCGATGACACGCTGAACCTTGGCTTCTCATCTTTATAACTGATCTCTCTCTGGATTAACTTTGGTCATCTATTTCTCTTTGTCTGGTCTAGTCACTGTACTTGTCATAACAGAAGTTTCTCCTTGAACTTAGAAGGACACTTTGACTTCTTTTTTTGTTGTTGTTTGAAAGAAATCTTAAATTTAATGTGCATGTGTGATGAAGAGGGGAATGAATTTGGTTCCATTCATTTTCTTATTCATTCATGACTTTAGTAACTTGCATGGCCCATGATAAGTTTCTTTTTTAATCTTTTTTTCTTGAAACTAAAACTAAGGCATTCGAAATGCAGTTGTGAATTTAATGGAGCAAGAAAATACCTTGGTTTACATAATAGATATCTTTGCAAAACTTCATCTTTTAAACACAATAAAGGACTTGAAAAGATCTTGTGGTATATTCTTTGGTAAAGGGGCTAGAGTTTTGTCAAACAAGTTTTCACTATCTAAATGTATGGTTTATAAATTAGGATTTTCTTATATGAGGTTCTTTCTGTGGGGTACAAGTCTTTTGTTCTTGTTCAGTTATTTTTCAGTCATGTCCGACTCTTCATGATCCCATGTTGGGGTTTTCTTGACAAAGATACTAGGGCAGTTGGCCATTTACTTCTCCAGCTCATTTTACAGATGAGGAAACTGAGGCAAACAGGGTTACATAACTTGCCCAGGTCATGCAGCTAGTAAGTGTCTGAAGCCAGATTTGAACTCATGAAGATGAATCTTTCTGACTCCAGGCCCAGCACTCTATCCACTGTGCCATCTAGTTAAGAAGCTAATAACTCTGAACATTACAGTTCAGATCTTCCCCAATTTTCTTAGTCACAAATTGTGCTTTTGTGTTTTTGCAAAATCCACAGCAGATCTAATTGTCCATTAGCATTTCTTCAATTAGTTGCCTAGGTAGTGTGATTTGTGAGGTAATTTTGAGGGAAGAGGGCTGCATGCATATAGGGGAAATTTCTGAACAAGAGGATCACCAGAACTAACGAAATTGGAAGAAAACCATAGGAGTCCAAAGAAGAGTGAAAACTGCTGCTTTTTTTTTTCTCTTTATCCCCACAACCTAGCACAAGGTCTGACAGGTAGTAGGTGCCTAATAAATACTTGTTCAATGAGTGAAAAAGATGTTGCCCGAAGCTGGGGGCTTACTGACCTTCTTCTACACATTATGGGTCAGGGGCTTCCTGAGCATGAATTCAGGGCCTCCTAAAAAATGGAAAACAGAAAATGAGAGTGCACTCTGATTCATCTCAATCCAGCCACATTCCAGAATCAGCTCCAAAGCTCTGTCTCTAGAAAGGAATCTATAAGTGGTTTGTTTATGTTTTTCTTTTTCTTTTTGTAATTGACTGACTGGAAGATTGGCCAAAACATCACATGCTTTTGTCAGATTCTTTTTTTACTGTATTTGGAGGTAAACAGAAAAAAAATTCTTCAAATGTAAAACAAAATGATGAGTGGGGCAAAAAGAATATCTCCTAAACACTCTTCATTTTTAAATGGTGGTGATGATGATGATGATGACGATGATAATGATGGATTACATTAACAGTATACAAAGTGCCTTCCTTCAGACAATTGTGAAATAGGTTTTAGCCAGTGGAAGAAAAAGAAGTCAGGGTAATCATCACTTAACAGCACTGGATGACAGAAATACAGGATTTTTTAGAAACCTAGAGTGGAACCTAGAGTGGAGAAAGCAGATTAGCTGCCCTCAAAGAGGCTATTTTGCTATTTAATGAGAATCATGAAAGGACTCATGAAGAAGGTGGTACTTGATCTGAGCTTTGAAAGAAACTAGAGATCCTAAGAGGTACAGATGAAGAAGGAACATATCTGAGGCATAAGGGACAACCTTCACGTAAGTATAGATATGGGAGATGAAACATTTTGTATGAGAAAGAACAAGTAGTCCAGTTTGAAATGGAGTATTATATAATATAATAAACCTGAAAATATAGACTGGAGTCAGATTGTTAAGGGTTTTAAATTCTAAACAAAGGAGTTTATATTTTACCCTAATGATAAGAGGAAAGACCAAGGAAATGGTATGGTCAGATTTGTGCTTTAGGATTATCATTTTGGCAGCTGTCTGGAAGGTAAATTGGAGACAAAGAATCCCATTAGAAAACTATTGTACAAGTCCAGTTGAGAGGTGATAGGGGCCTAAATTAGGATGGTTGTCCTTGTGAGTAGAAAGAAATGGAAAGATGTGAGAAATATTGTAAATGCAGAATTAAGAAGACTTGGTAACTGATTAGATGTGAAGGGTGAAGAAGACAGAAGAGTTAAGGATGATTCTAAGGCTGTGAACATGGGTAAATGGACAGATGGTGGTTCACTCAACAGAAATAGAAAAGTTAGGAAGAAGGATAGAATTTGGGGAGAAAAGTAATGAGTTCAGTTTTGAACATGTTGAGTTTAAGACACATATAGGACATCCAGTTTGAAATGTCCCATGGGTAGGAGAGCTTAAAGGACAGACCAGAACTGGACCTCTAGATATTTTTGGTGTTGTTCAGCCATTTAGTTGTGTCTTCATGACTCCATGGATTATAGTACTTCAGGCTCTTCTATCCTCCATTATCTCTCAAACTCTGTCCAAGTTCATGTTTGTTGTTTCCATAATATAATCTAGCCATCTCATCCTGTGATGTCCCCTTTGCCTTCAGTCTTTCCCAACATCATAGAAATCATCTAAAGATAGTAATTGAACCTCTGAGGGCTGATGAGATCACTAAAAGAGAAATAAAGAAAGAAGAGGGTCCAGGGCACACCCCAAAATAAGGGATAAGATATGGATAATGATACAGCAAGGGAGATTGAAAAGAAATGGACTATCATTAGGAGAACCAAAAGAGAATGGTATGAAAACCAAGAGAAGAAAGGGCATCCCAGAACAGAGGATAATCATCAGTGCTACAAAGAAGACAAAAAGAATTATAAGAAAAAAGGCACTAGATCATTGGTAACTTGGGAGAGGGTAATTTCAGTTGAGTGAAGAGATCATAGACTAGATTGTGAGAGGGTGAGAAATGAGTGAGAAGAAAAGGGGAGCCTAAGGATTTGCTTATGAAAGGGAATGTACTCAGTCAGACACACTGTAACTTGACTCTAGCACAGTGATGTCATTTAGGTCCCCTTCAAGAACGAAAGACAACAACCAACCATGAAAAGGAAGAACAGTCTAGGATTGTCCTAGGAGTAGGGTCCCTTTATCTGCCAGCAATGGAAGACTCGGAGCCTGAGAGTTCAAATAAATAACTGTTTTGTAGGTAGAAGTCCAAGTGAACATAGCATCTCTTGGCCTTTTCCAATCAAGGTGCTCTAGGTAGCCCCCAAGTAAAAGCAGCCACACTGGTTCTAAGAAGCACCCAAAAGCAAACTAGAGGGTTGCCCTTATATCCATCTTGCCACAAAGAGCCAATACTTAGACTTCAGGTCAATTTGTTTGGGGAAGAGTTACCTCAAGCTGCTCTGAGTCTGCTTCACAGCATCCTTGCCTACAACAGGATAGTACTTTGAGGGGATGGCAGAATCATGAGAAGGTAGTTTTTAAGAATGGAAGAGAGCAAGACATGTTTGTAAGCAACATGAAAAGAGTCAGTGGATAGGAAGACATTGGGTATTGGGGAGATGGGATCAAGGCAAAAGTAGAAGGTTTGGCCTTGGCAAAAAGAAAGTCCCCTTCTTTATCAAAGATTGGAACAAAGAAATAGAGAATGGAAAATGATGTCAAGTGATTATGAAATGTAGATAAATGGAAGAGATGGAGCTCACAGTAAATGGCCTCTATTTTCTCAATAAAGTACGAAATAGAGTTCTTGGTAATGATAATAGCTGACATTACATAGTGTTTACTGTGCTAAGCACTTTCCAAATATATCTCATTTGATCCTCACAAAAACCCTGAGGAAACTGAGGCAAAGTGGCTTGCTGAAAGACACAGAAAGTATCTGAGACCAGATTTGAACTTACCCTTTCCTAACTCTAGGCCCAGCACTCTACTCACTGCACCACTTGTTGCCTCTGGAGGTAGGGAAAGGTTGGGGAGAGGTTAGTATGAAAGACTAAAGCAGAGAAGAAAGAGCTCAGGGCAGCTGATATAAGGAGCATGATAGTCACTTAGGAGGAGTAAAAATATGCCATGAGAGCCCAGCTGAGATTAGGTAACAAGCTTGAATGTATAGCTTACTCTAGTACCACTCACTACCAGGTAGCAGAAGGAGAGGGCAAGAGGTCTGAGAGTTCAGGGAAGTGTAAATTGAATTGGTTAATGGGAGGATCAAGATTAGGAAAAAAGGAAAATGAAGACAGAGCACAGTCATAGACTAGGAGGGAACCGGAAGTCGCAATGAGAGCAAAGAATGGGTTTAGGAGGAATAAGGCACAAGAAGGAATGGAATGGTGAGCAATTACAGTGGAACCTTTGTGGGTGATGGTGATGACAAGGCTGTCATGATACCTCTGCGTGGCTGAAGGTAAAGGTCATGGAAATTGAGAAGCCTGATTAGCTGAGGGGTCAGGCTGTTTGAGGAGACCTTGGCATGTACATTGCAGCCCCCAGTATAAAGGCAGGGATTGGGTAAAGAGAAAGACTGTAACCCAGGTGCTGAATTCCTAGAGAAAGGAGAGAGAATGAGGTTCGAATTAGTAACTGACTGACACTAGAATATGAATGTGGTGAATCTCACATGAGAAGCTTCTGAGTGATGGTGGCAGAGAGAAGGTCTAGAAGTGACAGTGGGGAGCAAGGTGTACGAATGGCCTTCCTCCTGGTCATGCCCATGAAAGAGGGAACACTCAATACTAAAGAGAACGGCTGGGTCTTCTGGAAGAATCTTGATTTCTTTGAGTGTGTTAAGATGGAAAAAACATGAGAATATAAGATCTGAGGTGAAGGGAAATTTTTATTGGCAATTGGTGGCATAACAGATAGAGGGTTGCACTTGTAGTCAGGAAGATCTGAGTTAAAATCCAGCTTCAAATATTAGCTGTGTGACTTTGGGCAAATTATTTAACCTCTCCCAGCCTCAGTTTCTTCATGTATAAAATGGGGGGGAGGAGATCAAAAGATTGTTGTGAGGGTCAAATGAGGTAATATTGGAAAATGTTTTGCAAACTAAAATATTATATAAATTCTAGCTGTTGTTATCATTATCATTTGGTAATGGAAAAGAGTAAGCAGAACTGAATTGGGACTTGAGAGAGGAAGGGCTGAGCTGTTTGAAAGTAAAATAATTGCATATAGTAGCAGGAAAGGAGATGATTTTTACTTGCTAAGTTGGAGATTTTACATCACTTTGATTAAGGTAAGAGATGGGAATCTGCTAGCAGTAGGATGGGTATGTATTACCTGATGGTTAGGGCTCTTATCTTCAACAGTTTGGCGAATAGCAGAAGGTAGAATCAGTTTTATTTTAAGCACTAGGAAAGAAGGAAGATTGTGCTTAGTATGGGTGGCCCTTCCTATGGGTGAAGTCCTGCTGATAAGGGGTTGGTATCTTGAGTCTTTGGTTCTGACCTGGGTCCTTGATATAAAGGCCTGGTGTAGGCTCTGGTCCTGGATGTGGAGGTGGGTGAAGGTTGGTACTTGGGCCTCTGGTCCTAGAGGGTAGGGGCATGGATATCAAGCTGAGGGTCAGATCCTGGGTTGGCTCCTATGGTCTTTTGCTGGGTTCAAAGACTCAGCCTTCAGGTTGTTGTCAGCAGCAAAGTCCTTGCCCTTGGTTCTAGCATATGGCCTTCATAGAAAAGGTGTTTTTGAGTTGGACTTTGAAGTAACAGAAAGATTTAAATGGGCAGAGCAGAGTGCATTTTAGTCATGGGAGGATTTACCTGTGGAAATACGAAAGAGACGGTAGGACAAAACTGGGAAATAGCTAGTGGTCCAGTTTGGCTGGAAAGTAGAATTCATCCAAGTCAAGTTTGAGAGGTGGGTTGTAGTCAGACTGTGCAATGTCTTAGATGCCAGGCTGAGGAATTTGATTTCTATTCTTGAAGCAACAGAGATTCACTAAAGGCTTTGGAGCAGGGCAATTTAAGTGTCCTATCTAGGGTCTAACTTTAGAAAGAAAAAAATGATGGTGCTCAAATACTGTCTTTAAAAATATTTCACAAATCTAAGTCCCTATTTTCCCCTATCAACAAAGCCAGAGCCAAAACTCCTTAGCATTCCCCTTGCCCCTCTCTTACACAGCTGACGCTGGAGATTAGATTCAAGCTTTAAGCTTGTAAAAAGCCTTTGAGGGAAATCCTTAATGAGGATCTGATCCTTTTAAACTCTAGTCTAATTACTTTTACAGTAACATTTCTATTTTGGATACAGCCCATGGATAAAGTTTCTTTTATACAGTCTGTGCAAAGCTTGTCTCCTCCACCCCCAACCCCCACCCCAAACTCCAGACAAAAAGAAGACCAAGCATGGGGCCTGAACCAACAAAATCCAATGAAAAAGCAAATGAATCTCTCCCGTGTGAACAGCTGGCTTGATTTCAAAGGCACCCGACCAGGAGCTAAAAACTTGAATCACAAGTTGACAAGAATTTGGAAGGAATTCCATCTTCTCCCTGACCTCTGGGCATCAGCGCTCTCTGCTCACAGTGGTCATAGACCATTTAGAAGCATGGGCATTTTAGCCTTCCTTTCCACGCATCAGAAAGAAGACCCAAGAAAAATTAGGAAAAGCTTTTGAGGCTGTTTCAGTGCACACGTATTCATGTCCCCCCACCCATCTCTCATGCCAAGCAGCCCTGTGCATGGAGGTAGTCTGCCAAATTCTATTCATGCTAATTGGATTTGGAGACAGAACTCCATGGAGGTACTTTACAAATTGACCCCTCACCATAATGTACAGAGACTACTTAACTGGAAAGAATGGTCTGCGGGGAGTAGTACAGCCACTGATTCCCGCTGCCTCATTAGGCACAATGGGGCTCATTCATTTTGCCCTTCCTGCACAGGGTGTGCTTGTGACCACTCACCCAGTCACTGTTGGGGGTCTGCATAGTAAGGAGAGGCTTTTCCAAAATGCTACAAGCACTCTATCCACTAGCTTTTCCTAGGCTTTACACATGCCCAGAATCTCCCCACTTCGTTCCATTCCATTATAAAGATCTGGAGGACCATAAGTGACAAGTGTCAGTCAATGCATCAATTGTCCATCCTGATCTAGTTCCTACATGAAAGGAAAAGCAAACAGCAGCCCTAAAAATGAGTGGTTTCCTAAATTACTGATCAGTGTACCCTCTGCAGAAACCCAATTAGTTTCAGTAACAATTCACATTTTGGGTGTGTGTTGGCATGGTAGAATGAAAGTAGTGAGGGGAACAGCAAGGCAATAGAGAAGAGGCCTAACCAAGCTCCCATTTTCTTCTCAGCACCCATTCCTCCCTGACCCCTCAAGTAGAAACGGTAGCACATCCCACCCAGCCCTCTTCCATAACTTGAATTATATCACAACCTACAAGTTGTAAAAGTATCTTCATTATCACTTGAGAAACCAGGGCAAGATTGCAGGGTTTGGCTTGAGAGTCAGTTGAAAGAATGACACCAGCAACCCAGATGCCCAGTCAGATTTTCACAAGTATTTTAATGGGGTGTTGAAATCTTCACTAGAGTTCTAATCAGATGCCTCATGGGCTCTCAGACCCACACTGCCACTGAGAAACCTTTGAGGATAGGCAGTGTGACACTGTATATCGGTCCTCTGAGGACTAGTCCCAATAAATTTTCAGTGGTTCATCATCAAAGGATTGGTTGCCAGATGGAGATCATATTGCAGTCATAAGAACAATGGACCTAAGTACAAAGGAATGATAGTCTCTATTTATGGAGGGAATCTTTATACAGGCATACCTCGTTTTATTGGGCTTGACTTTATTACATTTCACAGATGTTGTGTTTTTTACAAATTGAAGGTATATGGCAACCCTGCATTGAGCAAGTCTATTGGTGCCATTTTTCCCACAGCTTGTGCTCACATTGTATCTCTGTGTCACATTTTGGTAATTCATGTCATACTTCAAACTTTTTCATTATTATTATTATATATTATTATTTCATTATTAATATCATATATTATTATATAATATTACATCATTATATTATTATTATATTATGATGATCTGTGATCAGTGATCTGTGATGTTACTATTGTAACTGTTTTGGGGCATCAAGAACTGAGCCCATATAAGACAGCAAACTTAATTGATAAATGTGTGTTTTCTGACTACTCCATCAACTGGTTGTTCCCTGTCTCTTTCCGTCTCCTGAGCCTCCCTGTTCCCTGAGACACAATAATTTTGAAATTAGGCCAATTAATAACACTACAATAGCCTCTAAGTGTTCAAGTGAAAGGAAGAGTCAGTCAATGTGGCCAACTTCATTGTTGTCTTATTTTAAGAAATTTCCACAGCCACCCCAGCCTTCAGCAACCACCACCCTAACCAGTCAGCAGCCATCAACATGAAGGTGAGACCCTCCACCTCAGAGGACAGTTTGACTATCTCAGATAGCTGCTGCCAGGACAAAGAATGTAGCTATTAATGTTGTGTGTGTGTGTGTGTGTGTGTGTTACAAAAAGATTATGACTTGCTGAAGGTGCAGATGATGGTTAGCATTTTTTAACAATAAAGTATAGTCATCACTTAACATTCACTGGGGTTAAGAGTATAGGATCCCCAGGAATATGAAAAACTACGAATAAATCTAGGCTCCACCCCAAACTTTTATTTTTTATAATTCTGGGTATATTTATTGAACACACAAAACAAGTAAAACAACACAATGCACTTATTAAAAAAAAGTTGCAATTTCTACACAAGAAAGAGTGGTATTTTGCACACGATTCAGAGTCTGCATCCAGTAAAGCTACAGCAACTGCTTCATGAATTTCCTCTCCTACAAAAGCACAAGATACAAAGGTCACCGCTGGAGAAAATCATGACTGGGTCTGGATAAAAAGAACCTGTTCCCCAAGACAGTCCGTAGCCTGTAGTTCTTTACCACAATGAAACTTTTAACAAAATTTAACTGTTTAAAATAAATTATGTATACTTATGGTAGTAAATGATAAAATAGATTAAAATATATACTATTTATGACTTACTAATTTTTTTTTCCATTTGCCTTACATACATGCAAATATCAAAAATTCCCATTTAATTATTGATGGTCAACCTCGAACAACCAAAATCACAAATGTGAAACCCACGAATGTTGAGGGATGACTATCTTTAAATTAAGATATGTACATTTTTTAGATATAATACTATTGCACATTTAATAGGCTATGGCATAGTCTAAACATAACTTTTATGTGTACTGGGCAACCAAAAAATTTGTGACTCACTTTACTGCGGTAGTCTGAAACCAAACCTGCAATATCTCCGAGGTGTGCCCGTACCAAAGACTCTTCTTGTTGTATCTTGGACCCCTTTGGCAGTCTGGTGAAACCTATGGTTCCCTTCTCAGAATCATATTTTTAAGTGCATAAAATTAAATACATGAGACTACAAAGGAAACAAATTATATTAAAATACAATTATCAAAATATTTAAAACAATAAATTCATGAACTGTGGGTTAAGAACCCCAGTATAAATTCATTGACAAAGTAATGCTTCAAGGTACTGAGATCAAAACAGACAGTTTGCAAATGGACAAAAGGTGGTTTTCAGAAAAAGACTATGCCAGATCACTAAAGGTAAAGTGTAGCTATCAAATGTAGCACTGCATAGAGGATAGAAAGCCATCGTTGGAGTAAGGAATACCTTGATTCAGATCCTATCTCTGATTTCTACTGGCTATAGAACCCTGGGAAAAATCACTTAACCTCTTAGTGCCCAGGCAACTCTGAATGTAAGTTACAGATCTGTTGTCCATATGCATTGGTAGAGTAAATATCCTTATTGAGTGTCCCCAGTACCAATGAAATCACAGGGATGGCTCTGTCCACGACCCCCATCCCATACCTACCTCCCACACACACATACACATACACAACACACACACACCATTAATAGCTACATTCTTTGGCCTGGTAGCAGCTATCTGAGACAGTGAGACTATCCTCCTTTCCAGCCAATTGTATTTAAGGGCATATGGTGAGCACCCTCCCCAGCATAAAGCAGAGAAGTACAGCTTATCTCTTAGGTACAGCCAGGATCAGATGAGTGTTGAGAATGAATCCCTGAAGTAGTCACATATATTTGTATTCACACTATTTGAAGTTGTAATTATATAAAATTTGCATTGCAGCTTGTAATCATGCAACCACTTGGAGATTTCATTATTCCCAATAAGAAGGACCTAGCTGTATGAGCAATAGGACAGACGTATTTTGTGTGAAAAAGAGTTTGAGGTATTGTTTATATCAGAGAAACATGCACAGATAATGGTGGAAGGCCAGATGCTGGGTGACCTGGGAGGAACAAGTCACTGAAAACAAAGGGTTGTTTTGTTTTGTTTTGTTTTGTTCTGTTTTATTTTGTTTTAGCCTGGAGTTACAAGTGACCTGGACACTCTCTAATCCACCCCTCTCAATTGGCAGGGGAGGAAATTGAAGTCTAGAGAGGTTAGATGACTTGTCCAAAGTCACCTAGGTAGTAAGCATTAGAGGTAGAACCTGAACCCAGGTCCTCATGCTCAAAGGCTAGTGTTCTGTCCACTGTATCACAGTTCCTCTGTCATTTATTTAAGCTTCGGCATTGGCTATTTTTTATGCCTACCATTCACACCCACCTCACCTCCTCTTGGAATCCTTTGCTTAAGTAACACCTTCTACATCAAGTCTTTCCTGATTCCCCAGCAACTAGTACCTTTTCCCTTCCAAAATAATTTCTTTTGGATTTATTTTGTATACAAGGTATCCCAAAAATCTTAATGCAGGTTTAAGTTTTAATGTTTGCATATTGTACGTATCATCTCCTCCAATAGAGAGTAAGCTTCTTGAGGGCAGGGACCATTTCATTTTTATCCTTGCATCCCCAGCACCTTGCACAGTATCTAGCACATAGGTGCTTAATAAGGACTTGTTGGTTGATCCACTGATTGAGTGATCTCTTTATAGATACATTCTACTTCTACATTCTAATTGCCTTCTCTAAATTTAATAAGCTCATTCTCTGTCTCTCAGGGTAATGCCCTTCTCAAGGCCTATGGGGTACTCAAGCCTTCGGTCCAGTCCACTCCCATTTATGGCTAGCATTTTTCGGTTTTTAAGATGCCCTAGCTTTGGGGCTCTAACATTAGCCTGAAGGTCTACAAGTCATTGCCACATACTTGGAGAAAAGATACATAATAATTGTCTTGCCTCTCTTGGAAGCTCTATTTTTCCTAATTAATCCAATTTGGTTCTGTTCAATTTAGTTCAACACACATTTATTAAATGTTTCTATGTACATAGTATTGTTCTAGGCTCCAGGGAAACAAAAAAGAATGACAAAATCCTTGCACATAAGGAGGTTACATTGTATATGGCAGATAGAACTTGGAAACAAGTAATTGTGAAGTTAGATGGAGGGTGAGAGGGGCACAGGAGACACCCAGATAAAGCACTCTAGGAAAATGTTAAATGGGAAAGATCACTTTCAGATGGGGAGATAGAGTGAACCCAGTAAGACTTCATAGAGGAGGTGGCACCTAAGAGAGACCTTGAAGAGAAAGGAGAATTTTAACAGATGAAGATGGTGAGAGAATATGTTCCAGGCATGGGGGATGACGTAAATAAATGCACAGAGGCTCAAGGTTGAAAGACAAGATCAAAGAACTAAAAAGTACCATTTGGCTAGACCAGAGAATTCACAGACAACAGTAAAATAAGCCTGGATAGATTGTGGAGAGCCTTCCTTCAACGCCAAGCTAGAGAGGTCTGAAGGTTTTCTGAGTAGAGAAGTAATATGGTTAGGCCTGTGCTTTAGGAAGACTTTCAGTAGTCATGTAAAGGACAGATCATATCTCTCCTTGTAACGTGTTCAATTTGTAGTACAAGATGATTCTTAGATTCTTCGCCATTATATATCTGTAGAACATTCATATTATCCAAACTGTCATCACATCAAAAAGCATTTATTAAGATGGATGTGGGGAAACTGGAGGAAGACCATTAACAACAAGAAAAATGTAAAAGATATGGAAAGTAGGAGCTGTGGAGAAATTTAAAGAGCTGGAAAAGTGAAGGTAGAAATTACACTGTCTTCAAGAATGTAGAAGTGATTATTTTTTAAAAAGGATGATTATCAGCTCTCCATTAATATGAGAAGAAATAAGCCTAAATTATAGTAAGAGATTTAGGTGATCACCATCAGGAAAACCATGATAAAGGTGATTAAACTCTTGAATGGAAGAGGTCATTAAGGGAGATTGAACAATATTCATGTCTGGAGATTGAACCAGCTCTGCTCATCTGAAATAACAGACACCCCCAATGAGTCTTCTGGATTACTTTAGCACAGTAATTCCTAAAATTGTAGGTGCTGGGCTGAAATATCTCTTGTGGTCTCTTTAAATTTGAAGGTCTTATAGACTCTGATAGAGGTTCTCAAAGAATAGTCCACGGACCCTTGGGGGAGGGGTGTCCCTTTCAAGGGCTCTCAAGGTCAAAAATATTTTCATAGTAATGCTAAGACATTTTAATTTCTAATACAGTAAATAGCTATATATATATATATATATATATAAAACCACATATACAAAAGTTCTTTAAGGGGGGGCTCAATAATTTTTAGGAGTATTAAAGGGGGTTCTGAGGCCAAAAAAGCTTGAGAACTGTTGGACTACAAAATGTTTCAATTAGGTCTGCAGAACTAAGGGGCTCCTTTTTTTTTTCTTTTAGGCCAAATGAAGTATTTCAATAAAAGGCATTTGTTCATAACCCCAAATAGGATTCTGCTATTTGTTTTCTACCACTATTCACTTTACTAGTTATTACCTCTTCTGGAGCTGCATATTAATAGAATAGCAACCAAAACAAAGCTTTTAAAAATACAGTTAGAGACATTTGTTCCAAATACAACTCATAGCAAATAAAATTACTGTCTGTAATACTGTAATCATAGGATTTAAGGGGATTTCTTCAACTTAAATACACTTTAGATTCTATACCAGCTTATGAGAGTAGCATAGAGTTTAAATTTAGAGAAAACTAAGAGTAACAACTGGCATGTATATGCCATTTTAAAGCTCTCAAAGTATTTTACCTACATTATGTCATTTAAGCTTTGAAAGTACCCTATAAGCCAAGTACTACTGGTGTTATTCTCCCAATTTACAAATGAGGGAACTGAGGCTGGAAAGATTAAGTTTCTATCTCATGGCCACACAGCTGGTAAATACTGCAAAGAGGATTTGAATCACATCTTCGTGATTCCAGGCTCAGAATTCTAGCCATTATATCATACTGCCCTCAATCCAACAACCTATGTGTTCAAGGGACTGTGCTGGGGTGCTAAGCACACAAGCCCAAAATTAAAATGGTCTCTGCCCTCAGAGAGTTCTTCCTCACATAGGACTCTTCGCCTCTCAACTCCATGCCTTTGCAATGGCCATCCTCTATGCTTGGAAAGTACTCCCTCCATGAGTTTGCCTCTGAGTCCTTTGCTTCTTTCAAGATTTAGCTCCTTGACATAAAGCCTTTCCTGATTTCCCCAGATGGTAGTATCCTCCTCCCCCAAATCTTTTTACCTTGTGTTTATTTTTGTATATAGTCCATATAGACCCTCTGGGTCTCCCAATTCCTGCTCTTACCGATGAGTCAGGTTCACTAAAGCAATACTAGCTACATCACCTCTCAGGATTCTAGGGGTTACCCTAAGGGGGCTGGAGGGTGAGTTTCTACTATGATAGTTCCTGAACCCCCATTGATGTACATCTTGCCATGATTACTGGTTGAATATTAATTGGTCAACCAGTCAGATTTAATTAGCTTTTAGAAAGCAGCATTTACTAAGGTGGAATGGTAAGAGCACTTGGCACAAAATAGTTCCCCAAAAGTCTATGACATTCTCTCGAACAAATATATACAGAGTGTAGAAGAAAGTGGGCTCAAGCTTAGGTGGCAAAGGGGTAATTTACAGGTTCTTCCAGGAAATTCCATTTCTCCTGCTGGAGTCTTCCAAATATTCCCCTTAGGTTTATGTATATGTAATATCTAGTATATGATGTCACTTTTCTGGTAGGCTCTTTGTAGAGCTATGAATCTGAGTTCAGTCTATCCTCTGCCCCTGATACAGAGACTGCCATCAACTGATTCTGGGTCTCTACTAAGATTCTGATGGAAATATGGCAAATCCTCATCCAGCTTGTACTTGGTTCCCAATGCAGACACTGCCTGGGATACCACCAGGACAACCAACGAAAGACCTAATTTTTCTGGCCCTCCAAAATTCACAAGTTGCTTCTTCAGCCAAGGTGGGGAGGGAAGAGTCTGAGAATGAGATTGAGGTCCAGGGCTATATCTCTCTACTGAAATACAGAGGAAGTCCTATGGATTCCCTTGGAATGGTTGGGAACCCAGGCTCATTGTTGTGGAAGAAGCCCTGAGCCCCAGATCCTCTACTAACTTGCTATGTTTTTATGCTATTATTTTCTCTTGGCCTCAGTTTTCTTATCTAAAAAATGAGGGGATTAGGCTAGATCAGGGCTGGGGAACTTGTGGCCTCAAGACCACGTGTGGCCCTCTCAGTCCGCAAGTGTGGCCCTTTGACTAAATCCAAACTTCACAGAACAAATCCCCTTAATAAAATTCTGCAAAACTTGGACTCAGCCAAAAGGCTGCACCCAAGGACCTAGAAGGCCACGTGTGGCCTGGAGGCCGCAGATTCTCCACCCCTGAGTCGGAGGATCTCCAAGGTCCACTCCAACTCTCAAATCCTAGAAGATAGGTAACATGTCAGCTAAGGCTGAGGGTATGCCAAAAGTGAATAGTGCAAAAGTGAATAGATAAATGACATAGAAGCGGAAGGTAGTATACCACCTTCCAAAAAACTCACAGAATACTGTGGAATTATTATATTACTGTGATCTAAATATTATAAAACACTTAGCATTTGTTGACTTTTCATTTCCCCTGCTGAAGTCCTCCAAATATTCCCTTTGGGTACACGGTGTCATGTTTCTGGTAGCCTCTTTGTAGAGCTAGGAAGCTGAGTTCAGTCTATCTATCCTCATCTCCTGTTACAGAGACTTCCATCGTCTGACCACGGCTAGGATTCTGATGGGAATGGGGCAAATCCTCAGACGCTTAGTAGCTGTGTGACCCTGAGTAAGTCACTTCATCTCTTTTTGCCTCAGTGTTCTCATCTATAAAACAGGGATGATAATAGCACCAATTTCCCATGGCTTCAGGGATCAAACGAGGTCATATTTATAAAGCACTTTGAAAACCTTAAAGCACTCTATAAATACTAGATGTTATTATTATTAAGAAATGCAGCATTATGGTTTACTGAGTAAACATGACTGAATATCATAGATTTAGAGACAGAAGGGATTTCAAGTGTCATTTAGTTCAACTCCCTCCATTTACAAATGAGAAAACTGAAGCTTAGGGACAAGAAATGGCTTTCCTAGGATTACACAGAAGGCAAGCAGAAGCAGGGCACTTTTTACTAGCACACTTCCTGGGGTAACAATGAAAATGGAAAGAAGAAGGGAAAGATTTTTTTTTCCCCAGTGGGGGTGTGGGAAGTTTAAAGGGAAAGAAATGCTTTTTAATTAAAAAAGTTTATTAAATTGGAAAGTGATGATAAGGATTCTGCAAAAAAAAGAGGAAATGAGTCATAGAGGGTATTTGGAGGTACATTGTCATAAAGTACAGGAATTCTGAATCCACTACTGACACATGCAAAACATCTGGGCAGCTTTTCCTCACCCCTTTATTGACCAGAAGAACACTACAATGATGAATAATCACTGTGGTACTTAAGAAGGGCCTTTGAGAAACAGGTATTGACTTAATGAATAAGAATAGGCAGACTTTGGCAGGAAGATCCAGCCAGGAGGAAAACTAGCCTACCCAAAGAGAGGACGTAAAGAACCCAAGCTAGGGAGTACACCTCCATCACAAAGGCTAGAGTTGGAAACGGAAAAACTCGAAAAACCGAACGGGGTAATTAAAACTTTGTGAGATGGAATTATAAGAACAACTCACATGTATTTAGTGCTTTTCTATCTACAAAGCATTTTATTTACAACAGCCCTTTTAAATAAGTAGCCCTATCGCTGTTGTCCCCATTTTAAAGATGAGGCAAATGAGTCTTAGAAAGGTTGAGATTTCCCCATGCCCTTACATCCAGGCAACATGGTAAAGTGGGTAGAGTGCTAGATGGGGAGTTAGGAAGATCTGAATTCAAGTACCACCTCTGACATTCAGTAGCTGTGTGATCCTTGGGTACCCACAAGGCAATTCTCTAAGACGATAAGATGCTTAGTTTCCACAGTGTCCAGTCCTATCCTACCGTATATCTAGTTTATATATAACAATATATGTACATGTCATCCCTCCTTCCTCCCTTACCTTCTCTCCAATGAGACCATAAGGTCCTCTAGGGCAGTACCTTTTCAATTTTTGTTTTTGTATTCCCAGTAGGTGCTTAATAAATGCTTGACTTACCGATTAATTACAGCACCTACCTTTATGAGGATCAAAATTGATAATATATGTAAATTACTGTATAAACGTCAGCCCAGTTAGTAAATGGCCATGTCCAGAAACGAAGACTTCTGACTCCAAATCCAGGGCACTTCCTAAAATACCACGGGGCCAACTTGAGTCAGCTAAAGAGAAGTAATTGCAGGGACAGATCATTTAAAACTGCCCTCAGAGATAACCAGAAGTGGAGAAAGGTGTGCAGTCAGAGAGCCTGACAGGTTGAAGCAGCCAGATCAAAACCATTCAGGCATTAACTATACTGGTTTTGAAGGGGAGTGAAAGGAAGGGAGAGTAAGATATGCTGACAGTCTCTATTTAGGAGAGGAAACAGGTCTAAAGTGCAGTTATTAACCTGCTTTCACTCACACGCATTTTTAAGAGGCTAAGGGGACTGCTTGCTAGCTCTGGCCCAGCTGTAGAGATAAACAACAGTACAGATGTATTATAGACAGCCTGTGTGGCAATCGGAGCATATGCCAGGTATTAAGGCTAATGAATAAGCAATAGCCTGCTGCAGTGATCGCATTTGTATTTATCAGTTCCTGGGCTCTCTGCGTGCTTGTATGCCAACGTGCGTGACAGAGCTATACCCTCATGATGTAACCCAGAGTGATTCCTGTTTTCGTCGAGCTCATTAGGAGAAGGGTAACAAAACAGGAGCCTGGCAGGGAGGTGGGAGAGGGAGGCTGGGAGGACTCGGCAGTGCCCAAAGCCTGCTGTTCCACACCATGATTGATGAATTGCTGCTGAAGGGCGTTGCCATTTTAGAACGTCCTGTTCTGGACTGTTCTGAAGAAGAAGGTATTAGCAGCCTGGTGAGATGGCTCCCTTTAACCTTGCTGTGCCCAGAAGTCCCTGGGGCTCTTTCTAATCCTATAGCATACACAGATGTGATGCAGCACACAGAACCTGTGGTATCTGATGCCAGAGAGGCAGGCCCCATTCAGAAAGGAAGCAAGGGGGCACTTGCTATCTAGCCCTGCGGCAACCAGAGTCAACAATGTGACTCTTATCAGAAATGAACAGCCATAAAAGTAGTGGTCAAACTCTTCTGAGGTGAAGGCCTTCATGCTGTCATAGATTTGGAGCTGGAAGGGTGGTAAGAGCTCATCTTGTCCCACCTCCTCGTCTGGTAGGTGAAGAAACATCACATAGGTGGCCAGTGGCAAAGACAGCATTTGAATTCAGATCTCCGACTCTGAATCTACAGATCTTTCCACTGCACCACACTCCTTCCCTTTTCTAGTTAATTCTGGACCCATCAGCCTTCCACCAAGGTCAGTTTAGGGACAATAATGCACATATAGTTATAGGGCTTTGTGTGGGGTAGCCAATCTCAACAGTAATAATATGGTTTGTCTCAAATTACTATACTAGTTTTATTTTAATGTGAATGAACATGTGAGAAAGGTTTTAAAAAAACAAGTTAGTAAGTCAACACAAAAAAAAAGTTGCTCTTTTAAAAAAAAAAGAGAGAGAGGCAGGCACTTGGACTGGTGTGAGACATTTGAAATACCTGTCTGCCTTTTTAATGTCTTGTCTCCTAACCATGCTAGATTCTAGAATGCCTAAGAATTAGAAATGGAAGAAAGAAGGGAATAGACAGGGGGGAAAATGTGTCTGTAATGTGAAAATAACGTAGGTGGGGAGTTGATGAAGTGGAGGGAGAGACACAGGAAGCTTGTACCAGATGGCAGGAGGTGAGGAGGCGAGGGCCTTTGACCCAAGTGTGGCCAAACTGACTGAAAGGACAAAGGAGGCCAGTGTCAGTGAGGCAGAGGAAGGGGACCAGTAGGGGGATGAGGGGGGGAGGTTCAGAGGTAGGTCTGAGACAAGTCAGGCCAGGGCTTGGAAAACAAAGGAACAATTTTGAAATGGATTATTAACAGGGAGTCACTGGGGTTGGTGGTGGCTTGCGGGAGGACAGGAGGAGTGATTGTATTTTTTTGTATGTGGGATAAGTAGGTAGTTGTCCTGAAAACTTCCACTTTTCTTTCAGGAATGGGCAAAGAGGCAGAGACCTCAGGGCTCAGTTCCTTGTATACATATGCTTAAGTTAGAGTGGACAACAAAGATCATCCCAGAACTAATCAAATCTAAACTTCCCTATGTCTTCTTCAACCCTGGATCGGTATTGCCCCTCTCCCCTCCCCATCCTCCCACCCCACCCTATCCTTCCTGGAATCTATAGAGTGGGCTTTGCTCACAAAGATAGGTATAGCACTGGGGGAGGAAAAATAGATAAGAATGGCTAATTAACATTTAAGAATTGGAATTGGAAAATATTGTGCAGATGCTGAAAGGAGAAAGGGAATGGAATTGTGGGCAGGGAGGTAACCCGGCAAGAGATTTAGGAACAAAGGATTCTTGGTCTCCCAGAAGAGGATCAGGCAGAGAGAGAAGGATGCAGACATAAAATTGTTGAAATGTAGAGTAAAAGCAGACTGCTAAGGAGAAAACTGACCATCAGAAACCTTGGGTGACTTAGGAAGAGATGGCAGAGGCTCTTACTGTCAGACTTTTTTTTTCTTCAAATTCGGATTTGAGAGAACTTTGGGGGAATGAAGGGGATATGGGCTGAATAAAGAGGGCAAGACTGTTTCCAGAGGGGAGAGAGTGGTCAAAAGACTTTGTTTCATGATCCTGTCCATCTGACAATAGTCATTCCCTATTGTTACTGATACCATTCCTTCCAATATAATTGCATTCCACTTCCTAACCCAGCTAAATGAATTTTGTTTTCTTGGATTATAGGCTCCCGTTTTTTTTCCTTTAGTTTTTGTGATTCTCCCTAGCCCACTGGCTACCTTTGTTCAGACTTTGCATGCCTGGGAGCTGCATCCTTCCAGTCTGGAAGTCTTTTGGAAGTACTGGACTCCTAGGGTTCTTTTGTAATGAAGCTAACCTAGCTTTTCTTTGCTTGGGGCAGGCTTTCCAGCCTAGCCTTTCTGAAGCATTTGAGGAGTGAATGGGGAGGTAATTACAATGATCGGTGATTCTCTTCTAAGCCTGACGGTGTATAGAGAAATTACTTTCTCCAAGCAAAAACTTTATGACAGTTAAAGAAAGACAATCCTATTGACACGGCTGGCAGGATTTCGAGCACCATGGCAAAGACCTGGGGCTTGAAAGACTGTGTAAGTAGCAGTTTTCCCCCATGAGCAGTGACTCTCCATTTTTCATTGCTGTTTTCCAGCTGTCCTGGAACCACTTCAGTGGCTCAATTACCTTGTCTAATCACTGAAGAACCAGGGGACCAGGACACTGTGACCCATTCCCTCCTCCAAAGGGCCCAGGCATGCTGTCCAACTAGGTTCAGTCCTGGGAAGCCTGGCTTCTAGAGAAATGGAGGGTGGCTGGGCGGCTTTTTCTCATGTTCTTCCAAGCCCTTCATGCTGGATGTCCCATGCCTTGATGAGACCTTTACACTTTAAATAAACTATTTATTTAAAGCACAAATCTCCCAACAAAGTTGGAGGGAGTGAAAAAGTATTCAGCGTACAATGTCAATCAGATAGGGGATGGATATTTGTTCCTTTCCACAAAAAAAGTGCTAAGGGACAAAGAAAACTCAGTGCTCATTAACAGGATGACTTGAAATGGGATCTGAGAATTTAACTTGCAACAACTATTACAAAATCTTATGAGAGACAGATACTTAAATTCTTAAGGACTTAAAGCAGTTTGTGGGCTTACTGATCAGGCATTCCACAATTCACCTTGGTTCTGCACTGCCCAAACAGGTCCTGGTCCCATCTTCTACCAGTGGTCATTTTTTCAATAAAGAAATTCCTCTTACTGCCAGTCACCTCCACTTGATTGACTTGATGGGCTTCTGGGTCTCTTAAACTCCCACGGTCATCTCCAAGGCTGGATATGTTCACCTGAAGACAGAGGTTCAGTCTTCTCAGGAAACACAAGGTAGCACAGTGCCTGGCATGCAGCAAATGCTTAATAAATGCTTGTTAGTTGATCCCCCTCAAAAGCCAAAGGGGGAAGGGGAGGGGCAGGTGCAAGCTCACGTGGTTGAGTCTGTGATACACATGGGAGCAGCTGTCATATGGTCAGAGCATCCAACCCTTCACCCTCTCACTGCAAGTTTCAGAGTTATATGATGCCACCTGGGGAATCAAAGAAAGACCCAGTCAGGAGCTACCTTTTCTTTTAACTGATGTGGCCCCTACTCTCCTGCTTTGGTCACAGGGCAGGACAAGGGCCAAAGGACTGTGTCACATGAAAATACTAAGTCTGGTCATTGCTAGGTCACTATATATCCAAGAGGCACACTGGGAGGTCATCATCTCTGAAGCATCCAAATGCTAAATCATCCATGTGACCAGTTGGAAATAGGCAAGGAATATTGGCAGATACCCTATCCCACCCCCATTACACTTATATTTACTTTGCATACTTGTATATTCTAACTGGGTACATATTGTTTGCTTCCTCAATCTTATGTAAACTCCTTAAGAGCAAGGTACTGTTTCATTTTTTTCTTTGTACCTCTAAACATAAGCACAATTCCTGGAACATAGTATGTGATTAATAAATGCTTGCTGATTAATTGATATTATCTCCCCTATTTGATTGTGAGCTCCATGAAGGCATGGACTATGTCTCTTATTCATCTATATGTCCTCCATAACACTTAGCCTTTAGCATAGGGCTCAGAACATAGTAGGTGAATGACAAATATTTGTCATATACACCCTGTATATTATCTCCCATAATCCTTAGACTAACCCTGTGAAAGTGTTTACTATAGGTATTATTAGCCCCATTTTATAGATGAGGGAACTAAGGCTCACAGGTTAAGTGATTTGCTCACAGTTACACAGCTAATAAGTGTCAGAGCTGGGATTTGAACCCAGGTGTCTGCTGACTTAATGTTTGTCATTTTCCCCCCATTACACTTACTAACTCCCAAAGGATGTGCTATTCTTTAAGATTCCATTTCCCACCTTGTGTTCCAGTATACTAAGGTTTCTCAAGATCTGTCAACACTGAGCAGCCATTCATTTATTCAGCAAACATCCATGAAGTGCTTCCAACATGCAAAACACCAGGAAATTCAAAGATCAAATAAGGCATTGTTCCTGTCCTCATGAAGTTTACAATCTAGTTAGGGAAAGTGAGATCCCACTGTGGGACCCATAGTTTAAGAAGTGCTGAAGGGGTCCTGAGTGGAAAAAGTTTAAGAAGCTACTAGACCTTAAAGGATGAGAGGATTTTCATAGCCACAGGGTAGGGTGAAAGAGGAATTAGAAAAGATATTCCAAGCATAGGGAACCACAAGAACAAAGGGGAAAAAGTGAGAAAGTACAGAACATCTATGGGAAGTGAAAAATAATGCAGTTTGTCTGGTGATCAGAAAATGTGAACACCATTAATAGAATAAGACAATTCTGGAATGATAGATTGTAGAGGCCTTGAATGCCAGAGGAAGGACTTGGAAATTTAAACAATAGGGAGCCATTGAAAGGTTTTAAGCAGAGGAATAATGTGTCCAGATCTGTAAATAGGGAATATTCTACTATAAGGTATTAACTGCTTCTCTTTTTCAAATATTTTTCATCATATTTTCTTTCACCAGTAGTTTTCTACATTGGACAAGTATTGATACAAACTCTAAGCAACTTTGCCACATCTCCACTTGAATAAATTGTCCTTTTTTTTAAAAAAAAAAGTGATTAAATAGCCTATGACCACTCCTTTTATTATAACGTTTGGGGCCCCATGTTTCATTTTGACCACCATCATTTTGTATTTGTATTTTTCAATACTAAGTGAATCTAAATTAATTCATCTCCTTATATTAGATCTCATAGATCTCTGGGACATTTGTGATCACCTATTCTAGCCTCCTTATTATACAAATAAGAAAACTGAGGCCCAGAGGAGTGAAATAATTCATGGGAGTAATAAGTGATAGTCAGAACTAAAACCTCTCTTAGCTTATTACTTCTCACTTGTCGTCACACCTGGCTTCTTGACATCATTTGGAGAGTTTCCAGTTTCACCTTTCCTAGTGCTTTCCTTTTTGCTAAGCTCTTGATTGAGAGGACCTACATGTTAATCCCTTTCTGTTAGTCTCCATGGCTTTTTCCCCATTTCCTCCACAGAGCTCCTTCCTTTGGCAACCAGCATCAGCTGTGGCATTTTCACCCACAACTGCTTTCGTCATTACTGTTCCTTTTAAGGTAAAGTGGCCTGTTAATGATTTTATTCATTCTTGTTCACCCTCCTCTCCTTCTGTTCCTTCTTTCAATGATTAAAAAAATTCTCCTTTCATTTGTTTTTATTTTTTACCTCCTGCAATTATTGTAAGTCCCTCTCACTATCGTTTTCCAATTCAACAGCTTCCAGGTCATAAAAGTGTTTGGCCACAGAAATTCATTAAATATCTGCTGAGGTGTGCGGGGGTTTTGATCCACATTGGTAGAGGCATGACCCACAATGAGACTGTGAATCTTCCTGCAGGTGTTCAACATAAATTTTTTAAAAATGTATAACTATATTTCATTGTAATTGCTTTCCATTGCAGTCCTATGTATTTTATTTCATTTAAAAATACTGTTCTAAAAAGGGGTAAAGTCTATCAGACTGCCAAAGGATCACACACATACACACCTCCCTATTCTAAGGCACTGAAGTATGCTCAACAGGTAGGCTTTGTTTCAAAGCCACAGAACATGGAATCCAGGAAACTAGAGTCAGGAGTCTGGCCAAGAGGCAGAAGGTTGCAGCAACGTGGCATTCAGCTCCTGACAAACTGCCTTTGGAGTATGCTCTTAACTAGCCTTCAACATAGCAGCAGGATAAGAATCTGCCCCCAGGCATCATGTCACATTTGAGCCATCTCATCAAAGTCTGGGAACTTGGAGTTTACTCTCCTTTAAAGGCCCTGGGCAAAGTCTAACTCAGTTGCCCTGTTGCCTCGTTCTTTTTCTACATATTATTCTTTATCCACCTGATTTCACTGTTTTGCTGGAGTAAATATGATTTTCTTCTCTTCCGGTTAGGCTGCGTTATGTTGTGTTATGTATTTCTACCCAGTTCCTTGTGCCCATTTTCCACAGACGAAGCACAGTAGCAAACTTAATTGTTACTTGGTCCATATTAACAGTAGACGCACGGTAGACTAATACTTCTTCAATTCTCAAGGAAAGAATATCTTAAAAGCTTCCTTGTCCTTTTCATTGTCACAGACTGAGGCAGTCAATCAGTATTTATTGAGAAGCTACTATAGGTAGAACTCTGCTCTGGGTAGAGGTTTATATTTATTCAATTGATGGATAAATATTTGAGTGCTAGTATGCATAACACCTTGTACTAGGTAGTATGTAGCATTTGAGGTTCTCATGGACATGTGGGTCCTCAGAAACATACCCCTGGACTTGAGGTCAGCATCGATTCAAAACTCTATCAAGAGCTCCCATTGACATATTCCCTTTGTCTAGGTTAACCAAAAGATACATTATGGTAAAGCAAATGACATTATAACAAAAAGTATAACTAATCTTAGGTGACACCCATCTGACCTGATGAGAGGTACCCTGAAACTCAAGGGAGTCTAGAATTAAGGAATCCCTCCTTGACCAAGACACATAGCCCCATTAGGAAGTTAAAGTTGAGGTAAAGTTAGTTTACTATTGTCAAGTAAACCAAAAGCTCAGTGGTGCTCAAGAATTCCCATTAAGGTCCTTGTAGTCCTATGACTGGCTAAGTGAGTCAATAAGCATTAGGTACTTACTATATGCCTGGCACTATGCCAAGTTCTGAGGATACGAAGGAAGACAAATCCCTTCCAACAAGGAACTTACATTTAAATGAGGGAGAGAACAAGTAAAGAAATAGGAATATGCAAGATACACAGAGAATATGTGGAAGGTGATCTTAGAAGGGTAGACTTGAGAAGCTGGGAAGACTAGGAAAGGTATCCTGTAGAAACTGAGACCTGAACTGACTCTTTAAAAAAAAAAAAAAGCAAGAGATTCTAAAAGAAGGAGGTAAGGAGGAAGAGCATTTCTGAGACCAGCCAGAATCGAGGCAGTGTTGTGGATTGAGGAACAGTAACAGGCTAGCACTGTTTGTGTTAGAGTGTACAAAGAGCAAAGTTTAAAAGGACCGGGAAGGTAGAAAGAGACCAGGTTATGAAGACCTTTAAATGCTCCACAGGTCCCAGAGGTATTTGATCCTAGAAGTAACTAGAAACCCCAGGAGCTCAGGGGGCAGAGGGATGAAATGGTCAGTCATTTTTAAGCTTTAAAAAAATCACCTTGGCAGCTAAGTGGAGAATGCATTGTAGTGGGAAGAAACTTGAGGCAGAAGGCTTTTGTCATAGCTCAAGTGACAGCTGATGATAGTTTGACTAGGTTTGTGGAGAGTTGAGAGAAGGGGACATACAAGAGATGTTGTGAAGGTAGGAACCACAAGGGTTAGTAACAGATTATATACATGGGGTGAAGGAGAGTGAGGAGTCAAGTGTGACACCAAGGTTGTGAGGCTGGGGGATTGGAAGAGTGCTGTTGTCCTTGCTAGGAAAGTTGGGAATAGAAGAGAATTGGTGGGGGTAATGATAAGTTCTGTTTTGCACATGTTGAGGTTGAGAAGCCTACAAGACATCTAGTTCAGGATGGCTGTTGGTGACAGGCAGGAGTCCCATCTTGCCAGCCCTCCCAAAGAGGGTAAAGAAGTTTGCAATTGGCCCTTAAGTAGATACTGACCCTGGTATCCAAGTTCCATCATGTGAGCACAAAGTCAGGAATCCATCTTTACTTTGCTGTCTCATTTGTCCCTCAGCCCAAGTTTACACATGCAGACTTTGGGGATGATGCTGAAGACATTACAGGGGCAAGGTGGTATTGATTTGTATAAACCAATTATTATAAAATCTATGTATGTATATACATATGTATGTGTGTGTTATGTAATAATAGCTTTATCGCTGTTACACATGTGGACCAGCCAGGCCATACTTGGTGCCATCAATGATGGGACATTTGGTGAAGACAACCTGATCTCCATGGTAGATGGGTAACTGGCTCTCTATTTTGCCTGGCAGAGATCTGGAAATCCAACTCACCTTTGCACATTAACAGAATGTCCCCTCACCCAGGAATTCTTATAGGAAGGAAGCCCAAGAACGGGCTTTTGCTGAGCTGAGTTCCCACAACCCACTCTCCTGGTTGAAGGTGGAAGAAGGATCAGAGGGTAACCAAAAACTGTATGTGGCATATCCTCAGTTCCTTGTCACCCCCTTCAACCATTCAAGGCAGCTCATCTTCTCTCTTGAGACCTTCTTTGGTCTATTCATTTTACTCAGTCTCCAGAGACTATAGGGCTGCAGTCTCTAATTAAACACTATTTGTTGTCTTAGGTTACCTCACTCTTCAGAGACCCAATATAGCTGGATGGTGCAATGGCTAGAGTGTTGGAATTGGAGTAGGAAAACCTGAGTTCAAATATGGCCTCTGACACTTACTGGCTGTGTGACCCTGATCAAGTCACTTAAGCTATGTTTACCTATTTCCTCAACTTAAAATGGGGATAATAATTGTACTTAACTCACCAGGTTATTGTGAGGATCACATAAGATAATATTTGTAAAGCGCTTAGTACAGTTCTTAGTACTCATAGGCACTATATAAATTCTCGATGCTGCTCCAACTACTACTATCAGTGGGTCACTGCCTCCATCCCCTCTTTGGGTTCAATTCTAACCCTGATGACTTTTAAATTATAGATGGTAGATAATCAGATTTCCTTTCAGTATCAGACAGGGGCTCCTTCTTTGGTCCCCTAATTCTCTTATAACAGGTTGTATGGCTGGGAAGGTACATTTAAGTTAGATTGTGTGGCAAGTTGTTTCATGGAGGTTCAAAGGATTTGGCCTTTATTGTCTAGGCACTGGGGAGAGCCTTTAAGAGATCTGGGGCAAGCAGGGAATATTAATCAGGCAGCCACGTGCTTGATAGATTGGACAGGGAGAGACTAAAAACACAAAAACAAGTTCAGAAGGCTACTTCAGTATTCAAGGTGTGAGGTGATGAAGGCCTGAACCACAGTGGCACTAGTAGAAAAAAAAGACGTGGATATGAAGGAAGAATTTGCAAGAGGTTTTGTTTGTTTGTTTGTTTTTGTTAAACTGACTGAGTTCCTTAAGCATTCCAGATCCAAGGACTTATAACAGGGGTAGGGAACAAATTTGTTCTGTGAAGTCTGGATTTGGTCAAAGGGCCCCACTTGAGGACCTGAAGGGCCACACGTGGCCTCAAGGCTCCAGGTTCCCCACCCCTGACTTATAACAAAGACTTAGGAACAGAAAGTAGCAGATTAACAGGCTTATATTAATACGCTACAAACTGTGTATGCAAATTGATATAAGATGGTAATGACGTGCCTTGCCTTTTACTTAGTTAAATGAGAATACGGCAGTGTTTTTTTACCCATGAAATGATGCCATCTTTGGCAACCCTTCCATTCCTAAGTCAGCTGTAAGTAGCCCTTATCCTCGGTCTCTGTAATGGCATTACTCCACAGCTGGTAGTTATCATTTCTTCCTCTCCAGATCTGACTTCCAAAATAAATCATAAATTTGCCTCTTCTGAAGCTTGTGTCATACTCTTTGATCCCTAACATCTGAATCCCTATTAAAATGTCTCTTGGAGTCATCTCTAGTGACATTGCAGTAAGGGTTCCCACAGAATAATCCCACTTGATCTTGCCTTTGAATTTTATTTGGATGATGAATTATCCTTTGAATGTCTCTGTGATCCCTCTTCTGGCCCCCAGAGACTCTGTGTTGGTCTCTCTTTCTGCTTCCCTGCCATCCCTCCCACTTTCCTTCTGGGATCAGGGAAAATCGAAGACACTGCCCTACAAGGAAGAGCACTGTCTACCTTCCTCAGTCCCCTCTGCCTCGTCCTTTTACATGTTCTTACTCCAATAGTAACTCCCATTTACAGACCAAAATGCTTCCCTCAGAGCTGTCCAGGCCTGCAGTTGAATGAAGAAGGGATGTGAATATCCTCTCCTACCTCCACCACATAAGGCTGATGCTCCAAGATGAGCCCATGCTTTGGAGCAGGGGATTTTAACCCTTTTGTTTTTTAATGTCATGGGCCTGAATTCTATGCATACCATGAAATGCACAGGATTGCAAACGATACCAGTTATATTAAAAATCAAGCTATCAAAATATTAATTTAAAAAGTTCAAAGACTGCCTCCCCCCTCCCCCCAGGTTAGATAAACTGTCACTCTCTGACACTATGCCCAACCCCTGCCCCACACCTTGTTTTCCTGACCTTGCTCTGCATGGCCTGCCCCTGGGTTCATGCCTTTTTGCTCTTGGACTCCGTTTACCACTTTCAGGTTAACCCCCTGGATGTGGGCCTTTGTGAACTCTCGGTTTTGACCTCATCCCAGCTTTCTATTTACCTGCTGGGATATGCGTTTGGACTATGTTTCTCCCTCACTTCCCGGTTTCCTGACCTGTTAGTTGCTCCCAATCTGTGACATGAATTCCCCACCCCACCCCCAAAAAAGCTTCTCCTTCCTCCTCCTCCCCCCAGATGGGGAAGGGGACAAGAACCTGATAAATATAGCCTTATGTTACAGATAATGTGAATGCTATCATGTACGTCCATTTTACAGATGAAGAAATTGAGGTCCAGAAATCTTTAGCGAACTGGCCAGGGTCACCCAGCTAGGAAGTGTCAGAGCCAGGTCTCTGACTCAGCGTACTTCCCACCCCACCTCTGCCTCTCCATTCTGAGGCTCCATTGCAGCTGACATTCGGTAAACTTGAGCGAATCTCTAGAAGAAAACAGCTCCGGCATTGTACCAACTGGGCCTCCTGGTCAGCACCCCCAGCACAGCTCAGCTCCTCCCTCTCCAGGCTGTCTCCAATTCCTGTTACTTAACTCCTTTCCATGTTCTCCCTTCCTCCACCTCCTCCAGCCATTTCCTGCACTTCTCCACTTCGTGGTTGTGCCCTTGGCTGTTGGCCATCAGGCCTCACTGCTCAACCAAAATAAAGTGCCTTCTATTTGCAGGGCATGGGGCGGGAGAAAGTGCTGATGATGACGTCGGAGGACCAGGTTCAAATCCCACCTCCAAAGCAAGTCACTGAACAGAAGGGTAAAATAAGGGGGTTGGACTAGATGATTTCTGGGGTCCCTTACAGCTCTACATTGAGGATAATATGACATTTAGTAGGCAGAGGCATTCGTTTTATATGCATTTTACATTTTACAATAACAATGTGAAAAAAGAAAACTGCTGAACGTGGGTGCCACAGGGCTTGAGTTGGCCGTTTACCACCTCTGTGATTTTAGGAAAATAATTTCACCTCTCTGGGACTCTGTTTCTTCATCTGCAAAATGGCGTTCCAGGTCCCTCCTAGAAAAGAGATTGAGACATCAGGGCTGGAGCTAGGCAGGGGTGTGCTGGAGCCAGCTTGGTCGGGTTTAGGAAGCAGATGGTTAAATTTTCAGTATGAGTAGTTACACCTCAGAAATTGGCAAATACTACAAATCAGGGCTTGATGTGTTATTTTGTGGGTCGTCTAGACTTAACAAAGTGATAAAGAAAATGCTAATGATTCAGATTAAATTTAAAAGTGTAGTATACAATTATTAGGTGGGGGAGGGAGGGTTAAGTTGTTACACATTTACCCACATACCCCTGGAACTAGGGTTCAATCCCAGCCCCGCCTCTTTTTATCTACATACAAAATCAAGCCTTCCCCTGTTGTGCAGAAGCAAAATCAGAAAGTACAAAAATACTAAGAGTAAACCCCCAGCTCTGGCTGCTTAACTGCAGGTACCACTACCAGACTACAGTTCTGTGGTGCCCTTGACAGCTCTGAATGCCCATCTTCCAGGATCAGAATGCCTTAGTTTCAGAAGTAACTCATCGCTGTCCCTTTCTGTACCCTTCCCCTGCCTCCTCATCCTGTTCCCTTAAACCTCAATTAATTATGAATGCGAAAGCTTACAGTGATATGTAAGGATCAGGCATAGATCATAGAGGCTGCCCACCCTTTGTAATTGAGCTTGGGTTCCCCTCCAGCATGGGAGAGCTCTGCTACTCTTCATGGAGGAAGCTTAGGTTTTGGTTCTGTTTTTGTTTTTGTTTTTCGCTACAAGGTTCCTGATAGAGTCTCACCTGCCTCCCCATCTGGGGAGAGGGGAGATTCAGGTGAGCTCTTCTCCATGTGATCTTTCATAATTACTACATTTCCTTGTATCCAGCCTGTCCCATCCCTGGCACGCAAGGCAGCAAGTCATCTTCTCCTCCCCTTGCTGGAATGAGATCCCAGCTTGCTTTGAGTAACAGATGGATTTCACTGACCTGCGCTAAGGTTTACCCAGTGTTCAGGCTCCTGAAGACATTTAATTGAGGTTAGGTCATATGGCCCAGGTCACCCAGCAAGCTGGCAATAAATCCAGGACTAGAGTTCCCTGCCCTGCCTTGTTTCCAGCCTGTGGCTGAGCACCCCGAGCCAGACTGCCCCTCCCCATTTTTAAATATAAGAACACTGACTTCATGAACACACATGACAGCTCTTTTTCACTTTCTCTTGGCAGCTCCCTCTAGTAAGCTTTAGGGACAAATTTGGAAATTTTGCCAGGTTCTCCCCACCCCACCCTTTCCGGGGCTATTCGGGACAAAAAGAGTTCAGTAAATCCCCAAAGAGTCACAAAAGTATCACCTTTGGTTTGCCCAAAAATAAGCAGAAAATCACAAGGGCTACAAGAGACCTTAAGTGGTTTTCTATTAATAGCTGGCATTCATAAAGTGCCTTAAAGTTTGCAAAGTGCTGTATTTATGTTATCTCATTTGATCCTCACAACAACTCTGTGAAGCAAGTGCTATTATTATCCCCATTTTGCAGATGAAGAAATAGGCAATGAAAGGTTAAGTGACCTGTCCAGGTCCAGTGTCTGAGGCACAATTTGAACTCAGCTCTTCCTGACTCCAAGCCATATGGTCTATCCAATGTGCCATCTAGCTGTCTTTTCCCAGTCTAGGGAAGCTTCCACGGTGGGCAAACTCTGGCAGGCATAATTGGTATGGTGAGCTTTGGAGCTAGCATGCTTACTTGCAGTTTTGCAGAGGTGAGAAATCTGTTTTCCCACAGACAGAAAACAGTTGTACCATGGGCCACCCAGGCAGGCTCAGCAGCCCCTTGTTTGCAAGGCTTTTATGGCTTGGGGTGGGGAGGTTGGGGGGGTTGTGCACTGTACACATCTGAAAGGTCCTTAGGATAAATACCCAGACCCTGCAAACAACACAGAAAATAGTCTCAGCAATGACAGTGCTAGAAGGCCAGTAAGCAGGACAGCTGCCACATTGAGATCAAGTTGGCTTTGGGACTATGTTGGTAACCATGGAGCTTAATAGGCTATGGCTACCATTACTATTGGAAAAGTGGGATTCAAGCTATTGGGCTAGTTAGTAGATAGGACCCCATGGTGTGGATTGGCTAGAATTTTTCTGCATAAAAAGTAAAGTTTTGAACCATACTTGTATAGTACTACGTGGTTACATTCAGATTCTTGAAACCTGTCTGGGTCCATCATCTGCTCATATTCTTAGCTCTGAGCCCCCATTTCTATTCTACCTTCTCTTGTCCAAAACCAATTCGATACATGACATCATTAGAAATTTTCTCATCATTTTCTTGCTGTCTCTTCTGTCTTAAATCTTCTCAGGAATCTTAACTAAGATGCAAAAAAAACTCAATCCAACCTGAGTTGAACTGCCCAGATGACCCAATCCCTGAATCCTGGCACTTTTATATTGCCACATCTAAGACTTCTGAGCAACCTGAAGCATTGTTAATAGTGTCTTTAATGGCCCTGCCACTCTTTCTTTCACTTGCCTTTAAATTGTTGATCCTACTTTTTTAATTGGGGACATTACTTTTGCTAAAAACTCATTCAAAGGATACTTTCTAGTTTTTTTAATTAAAGTGCCCTAGAAAATTATATGGAGATACCAGAACAGATCTCATAGATCATCTGGCCCAACACCTTTTAATAAAAATAAGGTAATTTGGACCCAAGGAGATCATGAGATTTGTTTATGGATACACAGGAACTAAGCAGCAAAGTTAAAGTTTGATTGCAGTACTCCTCATTTCAAAGCCAGAGTTTTTTTTTGTTTTGTTTTGTTTCTTCCAGGGTCATGTTGCCTCTATCAATTGATGTCATACCTCCATGTTACCCTTCATATTGATTTTGTCCTCAGCAACTTCAGTTCTTAAGTGAAAGCTTCCCTAGGCTGCTAATGGGCCAATTATACAGGACATAGAAGGGAGTTTTTGTTACCATGCAATTGAATCCTCTACCCAAGCCCAACTTGGACCTTCTTCCTGAATAACCCTATGAAATCTGGAGATGGTAAAAAAACTTAGTGCTTTCAAGATGTCAACAATTTTTTTCCAAGAATGCTCTGCTCCCTAAAAGCTGGTATTCAACTTGATTTTTCTGATTTGTGAGCCTTGATAGACCAAGCTAAAAGTAATTTGTCCCTCCACTCATTTATTATAACACTTTATCTAGGACTCTTCTTTACCCTTGTCATATTCTATTTTGTATTATACTCATGGGTATGTCCCCCACTAGACTGTAAGCTATGTGAGGGTAGGAACTACGTAATTTTTCACATTTTTTTCACATACACTTATCTGTCTTGTATGTAGTAAACATTTAATAAATGTTTCTTGAGTTTTGACAAAAACTTATGGGAAAACTGGAAAACAGTATGACAGAAACTAGATATAGACCAGCCTCTTACACCTTATACCAAGATAAAGGTCAAAATAGGTACATGATTTAGACATAAAGAATAATATCATAAACAAATTAGGAGAGCAAGGAATAGTTTACCTGTCAGATTTATGGAAAAGACAAGAATTTATGACCAAATGAGATAGAGAGCATTATAGGATGTAAAATGGATAATTTTGATTAAATTAAATTTAAAAGTTTTTGTACAAACAAAACCAATGTACCCAAGATTAGAAAGAAAACATTTTTACAGTGTGTTTCTGATAAAGGCCCCATTTCTCAAATATATAGAGAAGTGAGTCAAATTTATAAGAATACAAGTCATTGCACAACTGATAAATGGTCAAAGGACATGAACAGGCAGTTTTCAATCAGAGCTATTTATAATCAAATGAAAAAATGTTCTAAATCACTATTGATTAAAGAAATGAAAATTAAAACAACTCCGGGGTGCCACTTTAAAGCTGTCAGATTGGTTATTATGACAGAAAAGGAAAATGACAAATATTAGAGGGAATATGGAAAAAATTGAGACAGTAATGCATCATTGGTAGAGTTGTGAACTGACACAACCATTCTGGAGAGCAATTTGAAACTATGCCCAAAGGGCTATAAAAGTGTACATCCCCTTTGATCCAGCAATATCACTACTAGGCTGCTATCCCAAAGAGATACCAAAAAAAGAGAGAGAGAAAAGGACCTATATGTACAAAAATATTTATAGCAGCTCTTTTTGTAGTGGCAAAGAATTGAAAATTGAGAGGATTTCTATCTATTGGGGAATGGTTGAACAAGTTGTGGTATATGATTGTAATGTAATTGTATATTTGTAATTGTATAATTGTAATATGTTGTCCTATAAGAAATGAAGAGTTGGATGATTTCAGAAAAACCTGGAAAGACTTACATGAACTGATGCAAAGTGAAACAAGCAGAATCAAGAGAACGTTGTACAGAGTAACAACAATATTGTATGATGATAACTGTGAATGACTTAACTATTCTTAGCAACACAATTATCCAAGACAATTCCAAAAGACTCATGATGAAAAAATGCTATCCATCTCCAGAGAGACAACTGATGAAGTCTGAATGCAGATTGAAGCATACTATTTTCACTTCATTTTTTTCCTGAGTTTTTTTTTATGTATCTTCTTTCACAACGTGATTAATATGGAAATATGTTTTGCATGCTTGCACATGTATAACTTATATCAAATTGCTTGGCATCTCAGGGAAGAGGTGAGGAAGGGAAGGAGGGGGAGAATTTGGAATTCAAAATTTTTAAAAATGAAAGTTTAAAATTGTTTTTTACATGTAATTGAGGAAAAAATAAAATATCACTATATCCTAAAAAAAAAAGTTTCCTGAATTGAATTGATTTCAGGGGAAGGAGTTACCAATAATAACTATAAAATCTTTTTTCCTCAGATATTTTGGAGAATATCCCCTTGAGCATTCATGTACCTGAGATAATTTAGATGCAATTTTCCTTGGATGTCAGGGGATGGATAAAATGACCAAGTTGGATGTGAATGGCAGTAGGTTGATAGTAATTCTAGATTCTTGAAAATTGAAAGGTTTCGAGGCAGCTAGGTGGCGCAGTGGATATAGCTCCAGCCTTGGAGTCAGGAGGACCTGAGTTCAAATCCAGCCTCAGACACTTGACGCTTACTAGCTGTGTTACCCTGGGCAAGTCACTTAACCCCAATTGCCTCACCAAAAAAAGCAAAAAATTGAAAGGTCTCTATGTTTTCCATCTTTAAAATGATGAGAAAATAATAACTTCACAGGATAAAAATTACTATAACACATATGTTATTTGGTCATATTATTACATTGACTGGGGGCAGCTAGACGGTACAGTGAATAGAGTGCCAGGCCTGGAATCAAGATGACTCATCTTTGTGAGTTCAAATTTGACCTCAGACACTTACTAGCTGTGGGACCCTGGATAAGTTGCTTAACCCTGTTTGCCTCAGTTTCCTCATCTGTAAAATGAGCTGGAGAAGGAAATGGCAAACCTCTCCAGTATCTCTGCCAAAAAAAAAAATAGGGTCACAAAGAGTCAGACACGGCTAAAAATGACTAAAAAACAACCACATTGACCTGGATGACATAACCCAATGAGATATTATAATACCATTGATAAAGGTCCATTTCATTAAGAAATATCCGACTATATTTTGTATACAATGCATTCACCTATAGCCAGCTATTCAATTCAATTTAGGAAGTATCTGTTAAGTTTCTACCAAGGACTCAGGTAGTAAGAGAAGATGGAGATTTGGGGATTTGGAAAAAAGGTTTAAATGAAATGTACCCAGGGGAGGCAGAGATAGCTCAGGGAACAAGAATCTGAAAGCCCTAGCAGCACATCTACTTAACCATCCAAAACCATTTTGTGTAATTAAGGCCCAGGTTACAGTAAGACAATTGACTGAAAGCCACCAATGAATCTCACCTTAATAGATGGCAACTGTGCTAATCACCCTTTGGATGGCAAATATTGCTAGGTGATAAAAGCACTAATGGACTAGTGGCTAATCTGGTGCTAAAATGCTGCTTCAGGAAAAATGAATTCCCAGAAGGGAAAAAGGCTGGTGATGTGAATGACAGGAACAGCTGGAGCCACCTGAGGTTTCAATGATAGGGAACAGGTTATTGAGGTGCGGAAAAAATGAAGCCTGATATTATGCTGGGGGTGGGGGGAGATCTGCTGTGAAATATGTTTCTGAGGCTCCAGTCCATGAAGACTTTAGGATGGGAATTGTTCTGTTTATCTCAGAGGCTGTCAGCTCTATAACTACAGTTCTGCTTCTCTTTTAAAAGTCTGGCCTGGGGGTGGGGAACTTGGGGCCCCGAGGCCACATGTGGCCCTCTAGGTCCTCAAGTGCAGCCCTTTGACTGAATTCAAACTTCACAGAACAGATCCCCTTAATAAAAGAATTTGTTATGTAAAACTTGGACTGAGTCAAAAGGCTGCACCTGAGGACCTAGAAGGCCACATGCAGCCTCAAGGCCCCAGGTTCCCCACCTTTACTTAATGCAACCATTGCCTAGACAGTAGAGGCATAGTATCAGGCTCTGTGAATATGCAGTGTATTCACTCTGTGAATATAAAACAGTGAATGAATGAAGCGTTTATCAAGAAACAACTATGTACCAGACACTCAGCTAGGCATTGGGGATTCAAAGACAACAGTGAGAGAGCCCTTGGCCCTCGAAAAGCTTGTGTTCTAATGGGAAATCAACACCTATGGGAGAGTTGGGGTCAGGGAAGAGAATTTTGGTCTTAGAAGTCACAGGGATTGTGAATACAGCCAAGGGGTAGCCAGGCCGTTGCCATCACTTTTCAGTAGCAGTGGTAGAACTGATTTGATTGTTGTTCCCTCAGCAAAGGGTGGAAGTTGGAGGGGGTGGGGCATGAGGGCAGGTGGATGGCAAGTCGATGGCAAGATGCTCCAGCGGGCCCTGGTTTCCTACTGAATGGTTAGATATCCTGGGGCCAACTAGATAATGGTGGGTTAGGTAAGTTTTCATTCACTCACCCACCAGTTAGGACAGCCATCCTCAAGAGGGGGCCCAGGGATAAGTGATGTTAACAGGATTTTACTGAGCCAGTCTCTAACTTGAGAATGACAGAACAGCAGGCCAGAAATTAATTAGTTTTAATTAATTAGTTTTTTTATGAGGAACAGATTTGCAAATCGGGAATTCTCCTGATCAGAATAATGAAACTAATTAATTCCTTTCTCAGTAGATAAAAGCAAGAGCAGACCCTACCCTCAAGAAGCTTACATTCTACTGGTACTTCTTTTTACCTTTGTCTATACAAACAGACTAGACTGTCTCACAGACAGAATCTGACAGAATCAGCAGGTTCTTTGTTGTCATGCAAACAGAGCGTAGGAGATGACTAGAAATTCCTTCAGTCCATGAGCTGTTGAGGTGTTCCAGAGAGTGTAGGTTTCATAGACACTGGATAAGGACTCAGAATCAGGAACTCCTGGGAATGTAGGCTCTGGAATGGTCCTTAGTGAAGGTCTAGTCTACTACTCTCTCCTCTTTGTACAGATGAGGAAATTGAGGCCCAGAAAATGAAATAATTTGCTGTTGGTTACATGGCCAAGCCAGGAAAGACTAGAATCCAGGTGTTCCGTCTTCTACTATGGCTTATTTGAGAAACTGCTTTAGGCAGCCTTTGCTAGAATTCAATCTAACTTTTTGGTAAAGAAAACTGGGCAAATGTTTTATTCCCCCATCTGCCCTCTACTGTACCTCCACCAACCCTAAGAGGCCAGTGTAGTTCCAGGGACTGCATCTGAAGAATGCACTCTAGATCTCTCCGCAAGGCCAGAGTGCAGTGAAATAAACTCTACCACAGACCTGAATAAGTATAAAACACATGGCACTTTTTATGACATTGCAATATTGACCTAGATGACATAACTCAGTAAGATAATACAATGTCATAGGTAAAGACCCATTTCATCAAAAAATTATATTTTGTCTACAACATAGACCCTTGGAGGCAGTTCATTTCAATTTAGCAAGTGTTTATCTAGTACCTACAAGAAGGCCTAGGTAGTGAGAGTGGTTTGGAAAAAGGAACAAGTATGCCCTCAGGGGCACACTCAGTTACCTGAATTTTACTTAAATACAATATGAGCCTGGAAAAGACCAGACCTTGAAACAAGCCAGACCTTCCAAGGTTGCAAGGAAATAAATGAACCTTTGAGATGGTGGACCAGGAAGGGGAAATAAAGAAGGGTCTTTGGGAAGGAAGCCTTTCCCCTCTCCCTCCCCACTAGCATTTGTCTGCCAGTAGTCACTAGATGTTGATAAAATTTGTAGCAATCCATGTGTCTTTTAGCAAACAAGCATGACACGATCCCAAGGATACAAAACTAACACTAATGGGTAAAAGTTATAAGGAAAAAGATTTTGTCTCAATATGAACAAAAAGATTTCCTGACAATAATGGATATTAGATGACATATCCTCAAACTAGGTTAAAATCGTCCATTTTCCCCAGTTTCTCTGTCATAGAGTAGAATGTGTCACCTTGTTGGTAGTGAGCTCCCCATCACTGAAGTTCAGTGTAGACTGGATGCCCACTTATTGGAGATTCAGATTTTAGGTAAGAGTTGACCTAGATGACTTCTTAGATCACTTTAATTCTGTTATTTTAGGATTCTGTGGTGTCAAACCACTTTAGCATGAAAAGCCTATTAGAATATTCTATTTCAATCTCAACCACAAACCTCTTGAAAAGACTGGAAAATGCCCCTTTATTGATAAAATCAGCACCATAGGCTCATAAGATTCTAGGTTTATACATGGAAGGAATCTTAGAGATCTGCTTATCCAACTTGCTCATTTTGCAGATGAAGAAGCTGTGGCCCGGAAAGGGGGAGCAATTGGCCTAAAACCACTCAGCTAGTAAGTGACAAGGCTCAACCCCAGTTCCTACAATACCAAACCTGGGTGTGTTTCTTACACTAAGGCAGGAAGGAACAAATTAATCACTAGTTGTATTTTCAAAATGCTCTATATGATGCAATAAGCTGATTCTTGATTATCCAAAATTCAATTATTCCATATGCTACACTATCTGAAGAGAAAAAAGGTGCTATACTCACAGGGAATAGTGAGTATTTGTTGAACAAATGAATGAGTATAAAAGAAAAATAAAAACTTTCCATGAATTGTCTCTTTCCTATGTATCTATAGAGAGGATATAATAGGACCTGAAGACTCCACTGTTTTGAATCTCGTTCTTAATATCAATTCCAACATACTCTCCACTTCTAAAAAGAAATGTTATTTTCCAATTATTTATCACTAATTAAATCTTGGGTTATACTGGGAATAGTTGGGTTATATTGTTTGAGCTTCATTCTTGGGAAATCCAAGTTTAAAAATGAGAAAGTGACTGAATTGGTATTCATAGTACCAGTTTCTGCTTCTTTCCCATTTTGTCCCCCAAGATCTCAGATAGAGTTTTTCTGGTATCTATCTATATGTCTCTGTACACCTCTCACAGAATGTATGCCCTGACATACAAGTGGTCGCAGTGAGCCGCAGACACATGCCTAGAATTCTTCAGTCAACTGTGAAAAGGGCAAAGAAAGCCCCAAGGAAGAAAAGCAGACACTGGGCACTTTTGAACTCATCCTGTGTATTAAAAAAGAATTAAATCTTAAAAGTTATAGGAAAAATAACAGCCAGAGTTTCTAGCTGACTCAAGAGAAGGACTTCACCAGAAAGAGGGTATGCTTGGTATGCTTATAGACTTTGCTTGTCCCCAGAATACTCCCAGACAACAATTCTTTTTCAGGAAGACCTTACAGAGGGCTATATTTATACCTGCTGCCTCACTAATGCCCCACAAAGACAACGTAACAGCAGATAGAAATTTGAACTGGCCAATTGTATGGGTAATACCCACTCAGGGCTCACTCACCCGATTCATACCATCACTGTCAGGGTGGGATCCCAGAGGGTGGCTATACCTACTACCAGGGTGCTAAGGGTAACCCTGAAGGTAGATTTCCTTCTAAACTCCAGCTCATGAGCCTCTACTGATGTGCTTCTCCTTAATCAACCGGTAGACTCCGTTCTTTAGCAAAGGCACGTATTCAAATGGCACTTCAAGGGCAATCAATAGCTATAAAGCATTTTCCCAGCACCAGAGGCATGCTCTGCCACAAACACACCCATAGTCCACAAGATGGGGGAAAGGAGGGAATAAGCACAAACTTAAAACAGTAGTGAGACACCTGCGTAAGGACCACATGGGGCCAAATAAACTCACAACCCTGGAAGCTCAGGGTGTCCTTGAGGAGTTCCAAAGCTCACTGTGAACTGCTCTACTTTTTAGCAGGACCGCTTTTCGGGGCACAGAATCTGTGCTGAATGGGTAGTTCAGCCAGTTCCTTGGCCTCCTGAAACTCAGTCTTCTGACCTGTTGATACTTATAAGGTCTCAAATCATTCTTCATCAAAAAGCAAGAAAGAATAGAGAGAGAAAATAATGGTGCCATGCTCCCAAGATGTGTGTCTGCCTGGTAATTGGCAGGGAGGAGGGGGAGAGGGGTGTATAATAATAGCAACTAACATATATAAAGCACCTACTATGTGTCAGGCATTGTGCTAAGCCCTTTACAAATGTTATCTCATCTGAACCTCACAACAACCCTGAGAGGTAGGAGCTATTTTATCCCCATTTTACCAATGAGGAAACTGAGGCAAACACGGGTTAAGTGACTTCTACAGGGTCACATAGCTAGTAACTATTTAAGGCTAAATTTGAAGTCAGGTCTTCCTGAGTCCAGATCCAGATCATTGTACACCTAGATGCCTAGGAAAGAGTAGGCAATTGGTGCCGTCTCTCTCGTTATCCAGAGACTTGCAGTGGTTTTTGCCTCAATCACCTAAGAGGTCAATATGACAGATTCATGCCTTTTGTATGCACATTCAATTCTGGCTCAGCAGCCAACCAAAAGGCCTTTTCTTTACCACATGGGAAGTGGATTAAAAAATAGCCAGAAAATATTGACACGCTCTCAGAAATGGAGAAATGGACTCCTCTATTTCACATCTTCCCAAACTTCCAGAGGCAGGCACATCACATGCATATGCCCAAAGGATTGGGTCCTCACTGGCCAGTCCCCTGTCATGCCATAGAGCACAAGTGAAATAGCCCATTATCTGACAATCTAAGTCAGGGGAACAGCATTTATTGCAAAGGATGAAGATGATACATGGAATAAAATGAGGAATAATATAATAATGTCTTTTAGAGTTACAGTATTAGTAACTGAGGACTCAGGCAAGATTGGCCCCAGTAAGCCATGAACCCACTGACAAGACTCAAACTGGATATCCTGTAGATACCTTAAACTCAAAATGTCCCAAATAGAAATTATTGTCTTTTCGCTAAACCTTTCCCCCCTCATACTTTCTCTGTTACTGTTGAGGGTACCACCATTCTCTCAGTCCCCAGGTATCATCCTCAACTCCTCATTTTTTCTCACCCCAGTATCCAATCAGTGATCAGATCTTGTCATTACATTTGTGACGTCTCTCAGATATGTTCCCTTCTCTCCTCTGATACTGCTACCATCCTAATGCAGGCCTTCATCACTTCACGCCTAGACCACTGCAATAACCTGTTGCTGGGTCTGCCTGACTCAAGTCTCTCCCTACTGTAATTCATCCTCCATTCAGCTCTCACTAATCTTCCTCATGCACAGATCCGACCATGTCACCCCTCTACTCAAAAAACTCCTACTCAGTAAAAAATTCTTGGAATTCAAAGCTATTCATAACCTGCCTCCCCTACCTTTCCAGTCTTCTTACAACTTACAGCCACCCCACACCTCCCAAGGACTCTTAGACCCAGTAACACTGGCCTCCTTGCTGTTCCTTGAACAAGACTCCTCAAACAAGGCATTTTCACCAGTTATCAGCCATGTCTAGAATTCCCTCCTTCCTCTTCACCCCCAGGCTTCCTTTGAATCCCAATTAAAATACCACCTTGTACAGGAAGTCTTTCCTGATCCACTTTAATTCCAGGACCTTGCAATTGACCCTGTATAGAGTGCTACTGCACATTGAGTGTTGTCTTCCCATTGTACTGTGAGCTCCTTTAGAGCACAGACTGTCTTTTGTCCTTCTTTGTATCCCTTGCACTTAACATGGTATCTGTCTAGTGCGTGTGTAATAAATGTTTATTGACTGAATAACTGAGTCCCAACTCTACCAGCAAGGCAAGTTACTTCCCCTGAGTGTCAGTCTTGCCATCAGTAAAATAGGTACATTTGCACTGTCAGGCTCACAGGGGTTGCTATAAGTGTGCTTTAAACACTTATATAGATATAGATAGACAGACAGATAGAAAGATAGATAGATAGATAGATAATCTAGAAAAGTGAGCCCTAGTTACATTATTATTATACAGAAATCACTTACTTACCTAGCAATTTAACCTAGTTAAAATACCTCTGAAAATCCAGAAATAAGAGAAAAAGGCTACCCAAGTAAGTGTATAATATTTATAAATTAGATTCAAGCAAAAGCAGCTAGAATGTTCATCGGGCTCTCTACCCCTCTATATACTGTCTAAGGCTAGGCTCTGTGGAGTCCATTACCAGGAGGGTCATTCAAGTCAGGCCATGTAAGGATTGGTAAATAAAGGTCAAAAGTACAGGTCTGACTCAGATGTTGGGTGTAGTTAGGAGAGGCAGGGATCATAACAAAGGTGGCAGATCAAAAAGCAAGAGATGAGTTCCATGCCTTGGGCAGGGCCCAGGACAGAAAAGGCCCAGAGTACACCACCAGCTTTCTCTGCAAAAATAGGCAGAATGTCCAGGTCAAAGGGCAGCATCACAGATAAATTCAAGATAAGTAGGTTGCACCTCAGGCAAATGTGTCATGGCTAATTGTGCCCCCAAGTTACTGCACTCTCAGTCTTGAAATGCTAGGGATATTATATGAGACTGACTCAATGAGAAGTGTTCTCCCAGGATGAGGGCATCAGGGCAAAGTGAGGGTAAGGGGATTGCCGTCTCCACCTTTAGGCCTTTATTCATCACTTGTCTTCCTTCACGTGCTTTTATAGCTTTGCCTTCTTTTAGCCTAGGTATATTAATAAATGCTACTTTTAAACCTACAAGCAACCTGTGTATTTGCAAAGGGGAAGGATTTTTCCCTCTATGGTTAAAGATAAAAAAAGGGGCTAATATATCTCTAATGACCAGAGATTGATGGTGACAAAAAAAAAAATTTAAACAAGAGATTGGCCATCAGGTACCCAAGAGTGAAAATGTATGGAACTGCCTCTAAACACAGTAAAATCTGTGAGGGCCTCATTCCTTCCTGTCCTTTGTGTTCTATCACACAAAGATCAACACAATTTTGTTCACGTATTCCCCTCCACCCACTGTCATCCCCTCCCCCAACCTCAAGGTAGTTCTAACTGTTACTATCTAATCACAAATTCCTCAGGTCAAAGCAATTTATTTAATGTCTCTGTGTCTTTTTTTTTTTAACCTTTCCTGTCAAATAGGTCTCAGAGAGCTATACTCTCACCCTAGAAACTCCCTCAGAACCTGAAACATCCATCCGCCATACCAGCTTCCTTCTCCCATTGGGGAATTTCGCCTGGGGCCACCATTTTGGAGAACCCAAAGTTGCCAGCCCTCACTCCCCTTCTGTCCGTGCTTCTGACTTTTTCAATACCACTTGTCATGTTCCTTCACCATTTTTCAGCTTGCGTATTGTCTTCATTAGAATGTAAGCTCCTTGAGGTCTTGAGAGTAAGGACTAACTCTTTCTCTCTCTCTCTCTCTCTCTTTTTCTCTCTCTCTCTCTCCCTTATATTTGTATCCCCAGGCCTCAGAACAGTGCCAGGCACATAGTAAACCTTTCATAAATTCTTCTTACCATATCTTATCTAACCCACGTCTCTCAGAGTTGTTGTGAAAAAACAAATACTTTGAAAAATTAAGTAATGTACAAAATAAACCCAAGGAACCTAATGTAACATAGTATCATCTAAACTAATTTGTAAAAATTCCCCAATTATGGTTTTACTGTTTGCTTTGCTAAATGTTTGCCTACCATCCATATGTAATAAGCATTTAGTAGGAATGGAATTAAAATGGCAGAGACTAATCTGTTACCCTCCAGATCTGAGGTGGGACTCTTTCCCACTCACCAAAAAATTATGCTATCCCCTAAAAGAGAACCACATCCTTAGACTGAAAATATCTGTTGTGTAATAGAGTGATATAATTCTAACCCAAAAACCCTTTTGAAGAGTGAAGGTATGATATAACCCAGTCCCAGCTACGTGCCTACTCTCCACAAAGCTGGACTGCCAGTCTCACGGAGACATGGGATGGGGCACTCCAGATCTCTATGCATTCCTGTTAGCTGTAGGCCTCCTGAGATTTTATTACTCACTACCTACGTTACACAGATAACTGCTACGTAGGAAATATCAGAATACACTACTCAATTGCCTTAGAATTTAGAATGAAAATTAATAAGGTAATGAGTGAAGTAGGGAATGGAAGGGTGTGAGTATGCACCACATCTTCTATCAGAACCTACCTAGGTGATACACAGGGTCTTCATCTTAAACCTTATTTCACATGCACATTGTATCCCCATAGGAGAAGGTAGGCTTTTTAAAGGAGGGCCTATATCCCCAGTGCCTCACACAAAGTTAGCACTTAATATATATGTGTATATATATATATATATGTATGTATGTATGTATGTGTATATATATATATTGCAATTTAGGTGAATTAACAGCTAAGAGGGGATAAAAGGCTAACTAACCACAAAGCTGAAAATATATTGACTAGAACTAAGGCATGTTGGCTCAGGTGGTCTCACTCTAAAAGAGATGTAACACATTGCAGAGGAAGCGGTATTGGCAGGAAATGAGTGACAGCTTCAGAATTGGCCGTGGAGTGTAATAGCAAGAAAGTGACAGACTGGGTGATGCTAAGCCTGATGCACATGAAAGCCAGAGCACCATCCTGCACAGCTGGAAGACCGAGGAGGCCTTCACACAGCGATGGCAGAACCAACAAGCCAAAGATCAAAGGGCCAAGGAATGGAATCAAAGAACAACCCAACAGGCCCAGATCAGGACAAGGTGGGACAAAGTCAGCCCTGGCTTATCACCGGTACTGGGAAGCAGTCATACGAAATGTGAAGGCCCACAAGACCTACACAGGATTAATTTTCTTATTAATTTTTGTTGGAATCCAAGGTTCCATTCAATCTTTCTGCATTCGCGCCATCTAAATAATTCTTTGCTTAGTTCCAGAGTTGAAAGCCAGTCTGAATCCATTGCAATCATGAGTTATTTTCCCTTTAAAGGGAACTCAAACTCAGGTTAGCCCTTTGTCTCAAGCTCAGAACAGAAAGCCAGCTGGACAGAGGGACGTGGTTCAGTGGCTTAACTCCTCAAAATCCCTTCTTCTGACAATGGAAAAGACAGGGACCCACAGCACAAAAATTCTTTCCCCATCCCCCCACCACACACACACCCCTCTGCCTCTGCTAAGTTGAAATCTCTAGAATTAGATAACAGAACCATTAGGAAGAAGGGTTTTTATAAAAAGATGCATAGCAAGGTTGCTTTCTGCTCTGTACTTCAAAAAAACACCAGCCATTCAGAAGACCTGAGTTCAAGCTCTGCCACCTCTGGGAAAGTCCTTCTTAACTTCTCTGAGCATCTGAGAAGAGCCAAACTAGGTTATTATGAAGCTCTAAAATTCTTCCATTATCTGAGAAAAGCAAATTATAGCTGGTGCTTTGTGTAAATGCCCAAACAATTTTCCAGAAGTCAGCTCTATGGCATAAAGTGAGAGTCCTGGCTTTCTGTGCCCTTCTCCTACATCAAAATGCAGTGCATAACTGCTTCTTTCTACGTATGTCACAATTGGAGGAGTTTTATCTCTGAGAGTTGGGGATGAAGAGGAGAGGAAATTACCTCTCTTCCTCTGTAAGTCATGGGAATCCCTTCAGTGTGAGGGGAGACAAAGCTAGAAGCTAGTTCATAGATGTCACATGATAGTGTCATTTCTTGCCCGCCAGACAATCAGGTCCATCACCTTTCCTCCATCATTAGTACCTTTGTCTCCCCAAACAGTCAGTTCTATGGTCCTCTACAAACACACACACACACACACACACACACACACTCACACTCCAACAACACTACCACCAACAAAAAATTAGTGTGATTTTCCAGTTAGAAGCCGATAAACAACCCGAGGATTAAAAATTTCCTTCCAAAAGATTTCCAGCAAGGCAGAGAAGAGTGGTGGACAAGGAGGCAGTAGTGCTGACCTCAAAATCATCCAGATCTCGATTTGAAGTCCAGCCTCTGACACACACTAACCAAGTAACCTGGATCAAGTCATTCATTTCTCAGGGCCTCCAGGAACTCTTTAAGACACCAAGTTGCAGAACAGTCGCCCAAATGCAATGACAAAAGAAGTTTTCTTTCTGGGAGTTTTCCACACCAATGAAGTAACAGGTAAAATAGGAAAAAAAGATTTCCAAGTTTCACTGACCCCAACTCCTACCCTGATGCAGGTCTGGTGCTCCTGAAGATTCAGATAATCACTTCTTGCTAACCATGAGTCATATGTTTGCTGAAGGACTGAACTAAGAAAGATGTGTGGACTATGCCACTTTGAAAAGGATGAGGGTGAGGGTAGGAGGAGGCTGAGGGTGGAGGAGCCAGGGAGAAAATCCCAGGCTGGAACATTATGTTCATGTCTGATTCTCGAGCCCAAATGTTGAAAGCCAAGGCTGACTAAAGTTCTGAACTTTGAACTTTCCTGAACTGGTATGATGTTTTCTAAGTTGTCATAGCTTCCACCGATGTGCCAGACTGTGGCAATCTCTGTAGATTTTTCAAGAGAGAGGGCAAAATAAAGCTGAGAGGCAGATTGGGGGTCTTCCAGAATAAGACAGGTTATTGTCTAGGAGAGTGAAGGGTGAGGAACCTTCGGCCTTGAGACCACATTTGTTCTGGAAAATTTGAAATCAGTCATAAGGTCACACTTAAGGATCTTGAAGGCCACATGTGGCCTCAATGCCACAGGTTCCCCACCCCTGGTCTAGAAGAGTGAGTGCCAGCCTGCTGTCCAGTACAGAGGGGTATTTCTGCTTCTTCCACCGACTCTTTCAGTTAAGCGACCTCTCCCGCAATGAGTCCTCACCTTCCCTCATCTAGTCTGCCTTTTTCATTTTCCATTCCACAATTAAACTCAAGGCACCCTGGTCACTCTCACATAACTGACAGATAGAACATTTATTAAGCATTTACTGTGTGTCAAGCTCTGTGTTAAGTGCTCGGATACAAATACAAATAAAGCAAACCTTGAAGAACTATACAAATGTAGCTATTATTATGACTGCAAGCTCAAAGAACTACAATTCTCAAGGTACAAGACAATGAGTGGTGGGGAGCCGGGGAGGAGTGGGAGAGAAAACAGTATTGACTTCATGTAACAATGGCTGGGAAATGTCTTAGAGGCTTGGTTCAGGACAAGATGAGTCAAAATCTCACCCATCAGAGCCCAGTTTCCCAGAGGACACAGTCCAAAGGTTTAGAGAGAAGAGATGAGGATGATGGCTAAGCAGTGTTTTCCTTTGAGTTTAGGAACATCAAGTTGACTAGTTTAGGAGTTCTGAGTATCTCATTCAGTGACCCTCAAGACCCAAAGCAAAAGGTCTGGAAGACCTTTCCTACAGACAGTATTTGGATTCCTGGCATCAGCAACAGTTTCCCTCCCCCACCCCCACCTTGTACCACTACCCTGGTTACTCATTAAGATTCCATCCAAGGGGAGCACTAGTGGAATGACTGCTCCTCCCCTACCCTCTGCTCCTATCCAGCAATAGAAAGTGTTATAAAGAAAGTACTTTTATGAGACAACTTCAGGCACAGAGGGTTAGAATGCTGGAGTTGGAATCAAGAAGACATCTGAATTCAAATCCTGCCTCAAAAACTTATTAGTTGAATGACCCTAGACAAATGACTTAATTTCTCTCGGTCTCTTTTTCCTCAGGTGTAAAATGGGAATAATAATAACAGCTTCCCCCACAGGGTTATTATGATAGTCAAATAAAATAACATATGTAAAGTGCTTTGCAAACCTTGAAGTACTATACAAATGCTAGCTATTATTATGACTGCAAGCTGCTCCCTGGTGAAAAAAAAAAGCTTTTAACACAAATGTTCTCCCAGGGATGCTGCATGTTTTCAAATCCTAGAACACTGCTAATTAAGAGAAATTAAGTTGTACATGATCCAAGGAGCAATGGAAAGACTGAGTAGGCACAGCGAGGCTGCAACATTTTTCCAGTGATGACATGAAATGGCATGAGGGATACCACTGAGGAAATAAATGTATGAGCAGGTGTGTGGTAAGACTAAAAGATCAATGTGTAGGGTAGGGCTGGGGGGTACTACCATATGCTTGTGATGCTGGCCACCAGGGGGGCAGAATTGGTGGGGCTCTGACACCCAGGAGTCCCCAGGTGCAGTGGGCGATGCACACCAAGTGCCTGCACTGTTTGGCACCAGTGTGATCTCCTCTGGCCAAGGCCACCAGGTTACCAAAGGATGGGGGAACCAGCTCAGGTCAGAAACAGAGCAGGTAGAAGCCACCATGCTGATTGGCAGAGAGATCCGGCTCTGAGTAGCTCTTATGCTTTCAGCCAAGGAGAGATGGTGAGACCCAGTCTTTTAAAAAAAATTTTTTAAGAGGAAAAGATCATAAGGCAGAGGCAAAAGGGACTTTTGAGCTCATGGAGTCCAACCCCCTCATTTCACAGTTGAGGAACTTGAGGTCCATAGAGAATAAATTACTTGCCCAAGGTCATAAGGAGTGGTGGGGCCATGGTTTGAGGCCATGTTCTCTGACTTCAAGTCCAGCCTTCTTTTCACTGGGCAGCAAGGCCCCTACAAAACAGCTGTGATGGAAGGGTGTTCCATTGCAGTGGTGTCAAACTCAAATAGAAATGGGACTACACCTAAAGATCCTTGCTTCTGCATATTGACTTAGAAAATCACATATTAATATTATCCATGTTGTATTGTACTTTTAAGCAGCTAGGTGTCACATTGGATAGCATACCTGGCCTGGAGTAAGGAAGACCTGAGTTCAAAATCAGCCTCAGACACTTACTAGCTTTTTTTTTTTACATCAGACATCAGATAAGGCAGAATACATTATGTCCTTGCCTATTAAAAAGAAAAGGCTGCTAGGTAGCATAGTGCATAGAGTGCTGGGCCTAAAGTCCGGAAGACTCATCTTCCTGCGTTCAAATTTGGTCTCAGACACTTACTACCTGTGTGAACCGGGGCAAGTCATTTAACTCTGCTGGCCTCAGTTCTTCATCTGTAAAATGATCTGGAGAAGGAAATGGCAAACCACTCCAGTATCTTCACCAAGAAAACCCCAAATGGAGTCACAAAGAGTCAGACGCAATTGAACAACAAATTGTATTTTTATTTATTGTGTTAAATATTTCTCAGTTACATTTTAATCTGATTCTGGCAGCGCACTGGGTTGCAATGCAACCAGTAGGTGTGTGTTTGACACTTTTGCTGGTTCCAACAAAATATAAAAAGACAAAGAAGAGGCTCTCCAACGTAGTCATGGATTCTCGGTGGCAGAGCCATGAAAGAACATGAATAAGAATGACAAAACATGAGAAAGCCAGAGTGAGTCAAGATCTTATTCATGGAGGGAACAGACTAATTAATAAAATCACAAATCCACTTAATTATTGAAGTGTGGAAGTGTAAGAAATGGTGGTAGAACCAACATCTTTACTTTTGTACTTTTCCTATTCTTTGAAGTGGGCAGATATTTTAAACAAGTCAAGCTAAAGTAGCTGAAATTACAGGCAAAGGGTCCTCATCCTGATATTTATTTCAAATTTAGTGTTGATTTTTGTTGTTGTTCAGTCGTTTTCAGTTATGTCCACACCTTCATGAGTTCATTTGGGGTTTTCTTGGCAAAGATACTGGAGTGGTTTGCCATTTCCTTCTCCAGAGCATTTTACAGATGAGGAAACCGAGGCAAACAGGGTTAAGTGACTTGCCAGAGTCACACAAATTGTAAATGTCTGAGGACTGCTTTAAACTCACTAAGATGAGTCTTTTTGACTCTAGGCCCATCATTCTATCATCTGCTGTGCCACCTAGTTGATTTTTACCTTTCTATAACAGTTGATGATCTAAGCTGAAATGACTGCCTCACACAGAGAGAAGTAAGCAGAACTAGAACAATATTTTGAAAGTATTATCTCACTTAATCCTCACAACAACCTAGTGAGGTAGGTACAATTACTATTCCCATTTACATAGTTGAGAAAATTGAGGCAATCCTGTGCCCAAGATCACAAAACTAGTAAGTGTCTGCAGCCAGATTGGAACTCAGTTCTTCCTTATTCCAGGCCCACTGTACCATGATAATTTACAACTTTAAAAAACTATGTAAATGTCAACATTGTTAATTATGACTACCATGCATGTATCTATCCATTGCCCATTATGTTATTTATCATTTCATTTCTTCTGAGGTCATCTGTGCAATGACTGACAGGCACTGCCATTAGAACATTACCATTCTAAGAATGTAAAAGATTTGTGTTTTTAGAGCAATGAGGAGTTGGGGATCATGGAAAACATGGAAAGCAATGTACAATTTCCCAAACTGGCTCCAGCACAGTCATTTCTTACTACTCCATTCTCAGCCCAGCTCTTATCCATTACTAGCCTTTGTCCAAGGTATGATATTAATCAACTAATTCAATGTACTTCTCCTTTTCAGGTCCATATCCTAATATGAGCATCTTCATCTACTTTGTTTTTCCGGTATGGATAGTTAGATTGATTTCTTTTACTATGTATTTCAGAGATGGGGTTTTGCAGTGCTCTATACTCAGCGCAGTTAGTACGTTATCAATAATTTGTTAGCAAAAAGGTAAAAACAACATATCACAAGGATTCTACACTAGTTTGGATGTAAAGCAAGAATGAAGGACTGGCTTAACGTTAGGAAAACTATAAACTTAATCATATTTATAATAAAATAAAAATCACTGATATTAATAGATGCAGAAAAATATTTGACAAAATAATGTCCATTTCTACTTTTAAAAACACTAGAAAACATAGGAATACATGAACCTTTACTCAAAATGATAAATAGCATCTATATAAAACCAAAAATTATCATTACATGTAAGGGAAATAAACAAGAATCCTCCCCAAAAAATCAGAAGTGAATATAGAATGTCCATTGTTACTAATTCCATCTAACATAGTACTAGAAATACTGACTATAACAATAAGACAAGAAAAAGAAATTGAGGGCATAACTATATGTAAAGAAATAAAATGATCACTTTTTACAGATGATACATAAGATGGTATATTTAAGAAACTTTTAAGAATTCACTAAAATTAATTAAAACAATTAATAACTTCAGCAAACTTGTAAGACATAAAATAAATCCACACAAATTATCAGGATTTCCATATAATACAAGTAAAAACCAGTAAGAAGAGCAAAATATAAATCACTGCAGAATGCAAATAGCACTTGAGAGTCCACCTTCCAAGACACAAATAAGAGCTCCACAAATGCAACTAGAGTTGCTTACAGAAATAAAAATAGACCTAAACAATTGGAAAAATATTAATTGCTCATGAATAGGAAAAGCCAACGTAACAAAAATGCATTTACTACCTAAATGAATTTTGCTTATTTAATGCCATGCCAGTCAAACTATGAAAGGATTACTTTATAGAATTAGAAAAAATAATAATGAAATTCACATGGAAGAAAAAAAGGTCAAAAGAGAAATAATGAAAAGAAATAGGAAAAAAGGAAGCCCAGGTCTCAAACTATCCTATAAAGCAGTAATTATAAAAACAATATGGTACTGATTGAAAATAAAGAGATTAATTAGTATAACAAATTAGGTCCACAGCACAGAGAAGCAAATCTAGCTAGTACCCAAGATTTCAATAAATATGAAGACCCTAGCTACTGATTTAAGGACTCACCATTTGACAAAAATTGCTTGGAATATTGGACATCAGTGTGGAAGAAGTTAGATTTAGACTAACACCTCACACTTCACAGAAATAAGTTCTAAATGGGTTCATGACCTAGACAATTAGAGAAACATGGGGAAAATTATCTATTAGGTCTATGGGTAGGAGAAAAGTTCATTATTAAGCAAAAGATTTTACAAAAATAAATCCAATAAAGCAAAGATTTAAAAAGGTAATAATTAGCTGAGGAAAAAATCTTCGTAATAAGTTTCTCTGAGAAAGGTCTCATTTCTGGCCTCAGACACTTAGTAGCTATGTGACCCTGGGCAAGTCATTTAATCCCTGTTTGCTTTGGTTTCCCATCTGTAAAATGAAGATAATAATCGCACCTACCTCCCAAGGCTGTCACAAAGATCAAAGGAGATAATAATTGTAAAGCATTTAGCACAGTGCCTGGCATACAGAAAGCACCACACAAATGGCAGCTATTATTATTATCATCATCATTATTTCCAAGTCATCAGAAATAAGAATATTTATAAGAATAAGAGCAATTTCCCAATTGATAAATGATCTTAAGATATGAATAGATAGTTCTTAGGGGAAGTAATCTACACTATCTATAGTCATATAAAAAAATGTTCCAAATCTAATTCTTATTAGATTAAATGTCTCTAATCTTAATTACAGCAATGAAAATTAAAGCAATTCTGCCCACTTATAGAAGTGTCATAAATGAATCTTAACAAAAGGGTAAACTGAGGCAGATCTCTAAGCAAGATAATATTTATTAAGAGGCATGTTACCTGTCACTAAATGGTCAGTGGCTTGCCTGCATTACTGCCAAAGACCCCGAACAAAACAACAAAACAAAACAAAACATCAGTTTCCCTTTTATAAGGGTTTGGGGAGTACAGAACAAAGAACAGAGCAGGGTAGATGACAATATGGGGTTACGGGCAACATGATTGGTTACAGAGCTGAGGCACAATGAACAACATGACTGCTTGGAAGTCTGGTAATGGGAGTTAGTGGTGACTCTTTTCTTCTCCTATGACACTAAGAAGTGTTCATTGTCAGAGTCCAGGTGGGAGATAACTGGCCCAGACATTCGGACAGCAAAGCAGACAGCCTTGAAGGGTAGCTTGGTGGTATAAAGATATTAGGCCCACACTCTCTTTCTGTTCACATGCTTTCTCCAAGGTCAGTTAAATCCTTTGAGGCAGGAGAGCTGGATTTCTAAAATTAACCCATTAGAGGCAAGAATCATGACTTAGGCAGTTACAGCACAAAAGCGTTTATAGGACAAAATCAATTACTTGTAAATAGGATCAATAAGAAAATGATACAGTATTGGATGTCAAAAAAGAGAAAACGATAAATGTTGGAGTGGACATGGGACTGTTGATGAACTGTTGATGGACTTGTGAAAAGGTACAACCATTCTGAAAAGCAATTAGGAATTATACACAAAATCTTATTAAATAGTACAAGCGCTTTGACCTAGCTATATCATTGGTAGGTCAAAATTCAAAAGATATCAAAGAAAGAAGAAAAGGTCATTTATGTACAAATATTTATAGCATCTCTTTTTGTGACAGTAAAAAAAAAACTGGAAACTAAGAGGTTTTCTATCAATTGAAGAATGGCCAAATAAGCTATGGCATATGAACGTGATAGAATCTTGTGCTGTAAGCACTATCACTTTTTCATTTCTCACAGCAATACTATGTTATAAGAAATCAGGAAATGGATGATATCAAAAAGATAAGGAAAGACTTATATGAACAGATGCAGGGTGGACTAAGTAGAACCATAAGAAGGATTTATACTATGACATTATAATCATACTTTAACATAATATTGTAAAAGTGAACAATTTTAAGAGTTTTTATAAACTGATAAAGAATGAAATTAGCAGAACCAGAAGAATAATTCATACAACAATATTGTAAAAACAAACAACTTTGAGGGCTGTAAGAACGATGATCAGTACAATGACCATGCGATTCCAGTGGACCAATGATGAAGTATGCTATCCATGAGAGAGAGGTGATGGATTTATGGTGCAGAATGAGACATTTTTGTATACTGACAACTAGAAAATTTGTTTTGCTTGACTATGCATATTTGTTCAAAGGGATTTGCTTTGCTTTGCTTTTTTTTTCCAATGCAGTGGGGGTGGGAGGGAGTAAAAATAGATTTCTGTTTTTTGGTTTTTTTTAAGTAGAGAGATAGAAGTAGATGTTACAAATGTGGAACATACTTTTGGATGAAGTCATTGTATTGTTAGTTTTATTTAACTGTTTTCACTTTGTTTAAACCTCACAGAATGGGGGCAATCTGTAAATATTTGTAATATAAAAACAAAATAGATCAATAAAACTTTAAAAAAGCATTATCAGCTAAGGATAAAAGTATTTTGAGAGCCTCATCATCAAGAGGGAATCTTTCTAGCTGGATTTAAGAAAGGCTCTCTTCCATGACACTGGTGATCTCCTTGGGTAATCATATTTTTTCCTCCTCATTTTGCTTTCTGATGTCAATGCATAGCAGACAACTAATTTTTATCTTCATAGTCTCATTTGCCATACTTGTATGATTTCAAGATAGAAATGGGAGGCATCATGTTTTAGACAAGATTTTAAGGTTGCTTTTTTTTCTGAGTCAATCAAGAAGCAATAGATACAATTGGGGTTCATATTTTTCATATTCATTAGATCCAAGCCAGTTGTGAAAGTTTAATCTTAAAAAAATCTCCTATTACACTTTGACAATTCCCTTATGTTTTCATCAAACCCTACATATATATATATATATATATATATATATATATATTTGGGTAAAATTGATATATTGTTCTTTATAGAAATAAGATTGCACACATCTAGGTTAACACCAGATGTCTTTTCAGTTGCTTCCCCTCCCCCCCCATACTTTTTTTTAAAGCACAAGCTATACTCTATTCTTTTGGAATCACTTCCTTGACATACTTTGAAAATGAATATTTAAGTACTTTGAAATTTGTGTTGCTCTCAGCATGAATTTCTTCTGCATTTATTTGGTAAGGTCCAGTGTCTTCTTGATTTCATCTTCTTAATTTTCATTAGAATTTCTTCACATAACGTAGCAGGTACTGACGTAATAGGACACAAATGTGATAATTACACTATCACTACTGATAAAAATGTGTCACTTTAAAGATCTGTTCTATTTCACTCCTTTTTGTTTTCTTCCTTCTGGTTCCATCTACATATCTGGCAAAGCTACATCTCATTCAAAGCTCCCTTTTGTTGTGATTTGATTTTCTCCCTAGTTACAATTCTTCATTTTGTGAGGCAATGCTTCTTCTAAATGTCTTCATCCTCCTCCATAATGTATTGTGAATTAGTTTTCATTTTAAACCTGCATCGCCCTTGGTTGGTTTGTCTCTCTGCTTGGCAAGGAAATTGTGTCACTAAATAATAGCAGGAAAAATAAATATTTATTTTAAAGCCTACTAGTTTCAAAATACTATACCAGATGCTGAGGAAAATATAAAGGTAATAAGACATATCGGACCTCAGTATAGCAGAGGAAATGGTCTATCTACTTAATTCAGTACTTTAAGGATACATTATTTCAATTTCATTGTTATAGGTACTTTATAGAGAGAAATTGAAACCTTGATATTTCTCAACACAACAACTTATTCATAGTAGGTGATTAATGCTCAGTGAATTGAATTGAATTAGCAGAAAATTAAAACTGATGACCAATCCACTGGTGATGCATCTCTCCTCGCTTAGGTTGGTTCTCAAGTAACAGACATATAGTTCATTGCTAGGCACATATTCAGAGTTCTCCTAGTTCTGTACAATGGGTCAACGTTGGTGTTCTGTTGTCCTAAGTGTTTGAGAATCTATAACTACCATGATATCATGATAAAGCATTGGAAGAAAATATGTACGCAAATCATTACAATATAAATTTAAATGTAAGGCCATAGGAAAGAGTTAGTATGGGCTGGCTTTGGAAAACAAAGAACTGGGATCAGGTCCTATCTCTGACACATGACAGTTGTGTGACATTGGATAAGTGCAACCTGCTCAATACTCAGTGCTCAGGCATAGCCTGAGGCTACAAGTTATAGACAAGTAGTTAATCTGCAACAATGGGAAGGAGTATCTACATCGAGAGTACCCCATGCCAATGAAATCATAGGTCTAGGCCAAAAGAAAAAGTTCTTAGAAAGGTAAGAATAAATTAATAGTTTGTGTATGTGTGTAATGCGGGTTAAGAGGGAGGGGTAAATTGGGTCCAGAATTGAACAAGAAGAGGAGAATAGATGGAATGGCTTTTGCAAAACTGCATAGCTTCCTGGAAATGAGAGTTATCCCTTCCACGTTGCAACTTTCCTATGACGATTTCAATATATTGCAGGTCAGCATAACAAAATCAAATGGGCATTTTGGGAGAGTTTTATGAAAGCAGCAGATGATATGTGAAGACCAGCAGACAACATAGAAAAGGCTTAGAAACTCAGACATGCATAAAATATACATATAATATTGCATAATATTAAAAATTTTTATCTTTTAATACCATAATAATTCAGACTTCTTTGGTATGAAGGAAGGGCTGAAAAATTTTACGCACATTTTCCAGATTACAGGGCAACCACACCCCTAGCGCTTCCCCCCCACACTTCTCCCCATGTGGAAGGGATAATAGTATTATTAAATACATAAGCATCTAATTTCTTAAAGCTAAACACATTTCCAAAAAATTGACAGTAATGCATAATTTGAGAAAAATAACATCCCTCTTTCAAAGACAGGCAAATCTAATACAAATAAACAGGAAAAAACAGAGAAGTAAAAAGACTGCTAGGAAAAAAATGGATTGAAAATAAATGATAACTTTTGAATGAGGCTGTTAAAGAATATGCATATTTCTAAGCCTCATCTGCATTTTTTAAAATAAAGCAATCATGTGTTAGCACATAAAGAAATTATATAAGGCAATTAGGGGGCATAATGGTTAGAATACTGATCCTGGAGTCAGGAAAACCTTGAGTTTAAATCAGCTCTCAGATACTTAATAGCTATGTGACCTTGGGCAAGTCACACAACCTCTCTCTATTTTAGTTTCTTCATCAGAAAAAAAATTATAATAAGAGTACCTACTTCCCACGCTTGTTGTAAGGATCAAATGAGATTATATTTGTAAAGCTAAAAAAAAATTTGTAAAGCTCTTTGAGAACCTTAAAGTGTCATATAAATACTAGCTATTATTATATACAAATGTAAAAAAGCAAATGCATTAAATATAAGCTTTATAAACCATAATATATTAAAAATAATAATGCATTTTTAAAACTAAGCAAAAGCTTTAAACTTCATGGGAAAAAAATAACACCCTGAATAAAGACTAAGCAAAATAAATCATAGAAACAATCAATATATTGAAGAGAATGACAACAATAAGGAAAGATATGAAAATTTATAGAAACAAAGGAAAAATAACATTTGAAAACAATACTATGTGAGAAATTAAATATATGAGCATGCAATTTAAAAAGGGATAAACTAATCAACAAGCAGGAAAAAGAAATCTTGAGAACTAGAGGAGAAATTGATGAAATTTATCATAAATTTATCTTATACTCTATATGTGTATCTTAGAAGTTACAATGATTTGAAAATATAATTGGTATCCACTTTAAATCCTGTGCACTTAACACGTTATGTTTACTCTCAGGTCATTTGCGGTAACATTAATATCAATCCTATCCCTAGCAATGATTCATTGAAATATTTTGTTTTAGTAGCAAGATGATGCAATATATACTTTACCAATCCTCTTTGGCAATATAGTTTAGTACTTGAATTTTAATGCAGAGTACCACTATTGCACAGATTAAAATATATATGGCATATCATCGCAAACTATAATTTGTGGGGTTTTTTTTAGTTAATCTCTCTCTTCCACTATCCCTTCCATTGAGAAAATCTTTTAAAATGGAAAAATAAAGCTCTTAATACATGAGCATTACATGAAGTGACTTCTTCCTGAGAATTGTACAGAAAGTCTGTCAGAATCTCACTGACAATAGGAAAGGGAGCGCCTCCAGAAAAAAAGAATGGATGTGACATATAAAACTGTAAAAATATCAAAATTTAATAAATGAGAAATAGACATTTTAATTAAATTCCAGGAAGAAAAAAAATTGAGCAAGTCATAAATAAACTAGCTAAGAAAAGAAAATTTGTCTCAAAAATATTTATAAGTGAATTCTGTCTAATCATATTATCATGGTCCTTGGAGATCATCTTGTCTAACCCTCTCATTTTTTATATGGTAAAATTGAAGACCAGAGAGGTAGAATTGTTTGCATGAGGATATATAGGTAATAAGTAGAAGTGGCATAATTCAAATTCAGGCCTTTTGACACTAGATTTAGAATTCTTACAACTGTTCCTCACTGATGTTTATGATTAAAGAGGAATGATCCCTCTATTAGAAAAAAAAAAAGTTTTTTTAAATGGAGAAATATGGTACTGTACCAAATTTTTATGAGATAAATATGGATCTGATGTCCTTAAACCAGGAGGAATAAAGCAGAGAAAGACAACTATTGACCAATTTCTAAAAATAATATTGATATAAAATTTCAAAATAAAATTTTGGTAAAGAGAATACAGTAACACATCTAAAAATATTCATTATGACTAAGTTGGGAGGATGTAAGAATGGCTCAATATTAACAAAATAATGAAGATAACCATATAATAACAAAATCCACCAAAAACCACATAAATATATAAATAAGGTGGCAAAAGTCTTGACAACATGTAACATTCTCATATGTTAAAAACCCTAAAAAGCATAGGCATGAAAAGGTCCTTCTGAGTACACCCAAAGGAATATATCTATAATGAAGAGTTGACATTATTTGCAACCAAGAAACTCTAGATGTACTCCTAGTAAATATAGGGATAAAGTTAGCCAAAGCAAAAAAAAAAATTTAAGAGAAATTAAAGATCAGCAAAGAGGAGAAAAACTCTCCCTTTCCATAGACAATATTTTGCTTAGAAAACCCTTAAGAAAAATGAAGAACTATGAAAATTATTAATAGCTTCAGAAAGTAGTAGTATATAGAATAAATCATTAGCATTTCTTTATAGTACTAACAAAAAACAGGAAGAGAGACTAGAAATAGAAATTCCAATAAAAATAACTACTAATTTGCATAATTTTACATGTATAACTGACATCATATTACTTGCCTTCTCATGGGTGACAGAGGGACAGTAAAGAGATTGAAACTCAAAATTCTTTAAAAATGAATGTTAAAAATATTTTAAAATAGCTACTAGATGTATAAAATATCTGAGTTAATTCACTGACATACATTAATTGAACTCCATAACACTAATTACAGAAATAACAGAAGACAAATAATTAGAGATTCATTGTTCATGAGCAGGCTACATCAGTATGATGTAAATTACCACCTAAATTAATTTATAGCTAAACCAATAAAACTATCAAAGGAATATTTTATATCTGTTGACAAAAAGACATAATCTTTTGGAGGAACAAAAAGTCTAGAATCTAAATGGAAATGCTTTTTTTAAAGAAGGAATAAAAGATACATAGAATTAACATATCTAAAACTATATTACACAACATTAATTATCAGACTTTTTGTTATTGTTTTAAAATAGAAAAATAGGTCTGTCAAGTTAACTAGACACACAAGACCTAGAAGCAAATGAATACCATGACACAATTTCCACTAAACCTAACAATACAAAATGTTGAGGGAGTTAAGGGTGAAGGATTTATATTCAATAACAACTGCTGAGGAAAATAGAAAGTGACCACTTAGTCTAGAGAGGCAGAACCAGCAAAAGAACAAGGTGAAACAATTTTCTAGCCAGACAATCCAGAAAGTCATCAACAAAGGGCTGTCTTACTGGGTTGAGAGTGAAACACAGTGCAGCACAGACCAGACTCTGGCAAGCCAGTAGCAGGCTTTAGGGGTATGTGAATTGGCAGAGGTGGCAGAAATATTAAATGCATTCTTTTCAGATCATAATGCAACAAAAATTACATTTAATAAAGGGCCATGGAAACATAGATTCAAAATTAATTGGAAACCAAATAATCTAATCCTAAAGAATAAGTGGTCAAAGAACAAGTTATAGAAAAAATAAGTAATTTCATTAAAGAGAATGACAGCAATGACACAACATACCAAAATTTATGAAACACATCCAAAGTAGTTCTTAGGAGAAAACGTATATCTCTAAATGCTTACCTCAATAAAATAGAGAAAGAGCAGATCAATGAATTGGGCATACAACTGAAAAAACTAGAAAAAAGAACAAATTCAAAATCCTCAATTAAACACCAAATTGGAAATCCTGAAAATTAAAGGCAAGATTAATAAAATTGAAACTAAGAAAACCATTAAACTAATAAATAAAACTAGGTTTTATGAAAAAAAATAGCTAAACTATTGGTTAATTTGATTTTTAAAAAAGAAAGAAGACCAAATTACCAATATCAAAAATGAGAAGGGTGAATTCACCACCAATGAAGAGGAAATTAAAACAATTATTAGGAGGTATTTTGTCCAATTATATGCCAATTAATCTAATAATCAAAGTAAAATAGATGAATTTTTAAAAAATATATAAATTGCCCAAATTAGCAGAAAAGAAAATAGAATACTTAAATAACCATATCTCAGAAAAAGAAATTGAACAAGCTAACAACGAGCTCCCTAAGAAAAAATCACCAGGACCAGATGAATTCACAAGTGAATTCTACCAAACATTTAATGAGCAGCTAATTCTAATAGTATATAAACTATTTTGAAAAATAGGAAAAGAAGGAGTCCTACCAAATTCTTTTTATAGCACAAATATGGTACTGATACATAAACTAGGGAGAACAAAAATAGAGAAAGAAAACTTTAGACCAATTTCCCTAACGAATACTGATGCAAAAACTTTAAATGAAATACTAGACAAGGAGATTATAGCAATATATCACAAAGAACATACACCATGACCAGGTGAAATTTATACTAGCAATGTAGGGCTAGTTCAATATTAGGAAAATTGTTAGCATAATTGACCATGTCAATAACAAAAAAAAAAAAAAATCATGTGATTATATCAACAGATGCAGAAAAACCTTTTGATAAAATACAATACTCATTTCTATTTTTAAAAAAACTAGAAATCGTAGGAATAAATGAAGCTTTCCTTAAAATAAGTAGTATCTATCTAAAACCAGCAGCAAGCATTATTTCTAACAGGGATAAGCTAGAAGCTCTCCCAATAAAATTGGGGGGTGAAGTAAGGTTGTCCATTATCACCACTATTATTCAATATTGTACTAAAAATGCTAGCTATAGCAATAAGAGAAGAAAAAGAAATTGAAGGAATTAGAATAGGCAAAGAGGAAACAAAACTATCACTCTCTGCAAATGATATGATGGTATACTTAGAGAATCCTAGAGAATCAATTAAAAAGCTGGTTAAAATAATTAACAACATCAGCAAAGATGTAGGATATTAAAAATGCATAAATCGTCAGCATTTCTATATATTACCAACAAAGTTCAACAGCAATAGATAGAAAGAGAAATTCCATTTAAAATAACTGTAGACAATATAAAATATTGGACGTCTACCTGCCAAGACAAACCCAGGAACTATATGAACATAATTACAAAATGCTTTTCACACAATTGCAGTCAGATCTTAACAATTGAAAAAATATTAATTGCTCCTGGATAGGCCAAGCCAATAAAATAAAAACAATAGTTCTATCTAAATCAATTTATTTATTCAGTGCCATACCAATCAACCTACCAAGCATTATTTTATAGAGTTAGAAAAAATGGTAACCAGATTCATTAGGAAGAACAAAAAGTCAAAAATATCAAGGAAATCAATTAAAAAAAGGTGAAAGAAGGCAGCTTAGCAGTACCAAATCTCAAACAGTATAACAAAGCAGTAATCATCAAAACTACCTGGTACTAGCTAAAAAATAGAGTGGTGGATCAGTGAAATATTTGAGGTACCCAAAACATAGAAGCAAATGACCATAGTAACCCAGTGTTTGATTAGAGCCAAAGATCCAAGTTTTGAGGACAAGAATATCTGACAAAAATTGCTGGGAAAACTAGAAAGCAATTTGACAGAAACTAGGTATAGACCAACATCTCACACTAAGCTAAGTTCAAAATGGGTATATGATTTAGACATAACGAGTGATACCATAAGCAAATTAGGGAGTATGGACTATTTTACCTGTCAGATCTAGGGGTAAAAGAAACATGAGATAGAGAGGATGTAAAATAGATTATTTTGGCTACATTAAGTTTAATTTTTTTGTACAAATAAAACCAACGCACCCAAGATTAAAAAAATCAGACAACTGGGGGGAGGGAGAGAATTTTACAGCAAGTGTTTCTGATAAAGACCTCATTTCTCACATATGTAGAGAACTGAGTCAAATTTATAAGAATACAAGTCATTCCACAATTGATAAATGATCAACGGATACATGAACAGCCAGTTTTCAGTTAAAGCTATCTATAGTCATATGAAAAAATGCTCTAAATCACTAGTGATTAAAGAAATGCAAATTAAAACAACTCTGAAGCACTACCTTACACCTATCAAATTGGCTTGTATAACAGAAAAGGAAAATGACAAATGTTGGAGGGAATGTAGACAAATTGGGGCACTAATGTACTATTGGCAGAGTTGTGAACTGATCCAACCATTCTGAAGAGCTATTTGAAACTATGTCCAAAGAGTTATAAAACTATGCATACCCTTTGACTCAGCTATACCACTACAAGATCTGTACACCAAGAGTTCAAAGAAAAGAAAAAAGGACTAATTTGTACAAAAATATTTATAGCAGCTCTGTTTGTGGTGGCAAAGAATTGGAAACTGAGGGGATGCCTATAATTGGGGAATGGTTAAACAAAGTTGTGGTATGTGATTATGGTGGAATATTATTGTGGTATGAGAAATGACGAGCAGGATGCTTTCAGAAAAATCTGGGAAGGTTATATGAACTAATGCAAAGTGAAGTGAACAGAACCAGGAGAACCTTGTGCACAGTAACAGCAATATTGTACAATGATCAATTGAGTGATTTAGATATTCTCAGTAATACAGTGATCTAAGACAATTCCAAAGGACACATGATGAAAAATGCTATCTACCTCCAGAGAAAGAACTGATAGGGTCTGACTAAAGATCAAAGCATACCTTTTTTTTTAACTTTCTTTATTTTTTTTTGGTGTTTTTTTGGGGGGGGTCCTAGATTTTCCTTTGCAACATGGCTAGTATTGAAATTTGTTCTTCATGACTACACATGTACAATCTTTATCTAATTGCTTACCTTCTTGGGGAGGGATGAAGGAAGGGACAGAGGGAAAGAATCTGAAGCTCAAAATTTTTAAAAATGAAAGTTTAAAATTACTTTTACATGTAGTTTGAAAAAAATGAAATATAAAATTTTTCACATAAAAAAGTTACATTATTTCTTTTTAAATATAGGAGAATGAAAAGAGTTAACCTTTCAGAACTATAGTTAATGAGAGAATTTGACTGAGTCCAATTCAAAAAGCATTTATTAAGTATCTATCATATTTAAGATAATTGTCCTACGCACTGGAGATGCAAAGATGAGAAGAATAACAGTTTCTACTCTTAAAGATCCCATTCAAGGTGAACTTTGATGGAAGTTAAGGATGCTGAGAAATAGAAGAGGAGTGCATGCCAAATATGTGGGACAATATTACTTTGAAGTCAGACTGAAGGGTTTTAATTGCTAAGGTGAAGACTATGTTTTGTCCCACATCAATTGAAAGCCACAAAATTCTTGGGCAGTAGAGTGACCTGGTTAGAGCTGTGCTTGAGGAAGATGATTTTGGCAATTGTGTGGAGGATGACTGAGTCATTTCCCAATAGATAAGGAAGCAATGATATGAGCAAACAAATTTTACAAATGAAATGCAAACTATTAACAGCCTATGAAAAAAGCTTCGAAATCACTAATAAGTAAAATGCAAATTAAAGCAGCTCTGTGGATTTAGTTCTCAGTCACTAAATTGTCAAAGATGATACAAGACAAAAAGAATAAATATTAGGTGGTTCTGTGGGAAGACAGGCATGCAAATGCAATTTTGTTAGAACTTTGAATTGGTTCAGCCACTCTGGAAAACATTTTGGAATTATGTAAAAAAAACTCACTAAATTGTTCAAGTCCTTTGACCCTGTAATCCCACTCCAGGTCATGAACCTGGAGTGAAGGAAAGTTCTCAACTATACAAAAAAAATTAATAGAAGTATATTTTATGGAAGGAAAAAAATAGGAACAAATTGAGTGTCCATTGATTGGGAAATGGCAGAACAGAGAGGAGTATATGACTATAATACTACATTGTTGTGCCATAAAAAAATAACAAATATGAAAAATTTATGGGAAGACTTGTATACACACACAGAGGAAAAAAAAATAAGACAAAAAATAATATACATATTGATTACAATAATATAAATGTTACAAAAACCACTAAAAGGCATCTGGATTCAGATTAAATTCACTGACCAATCTAAGTTCAAAAGACTAGATAAAACAAAACTTCCTTCTTTCCTTTCCATAGAAAGGTGAGGTATATACAGCTAGTGAATATTACACAAACTAGATCAACACTCAGTCATTGGGTTGATTGGTTTTGATAGATATTTTACTTTGTTAAAAAGAAAAGGTTTTTCCTCATTTCCCAATATATGCCTTCTTCATCTCCCTCCCCAAAAGTTATCCCATATAATAAAGATTGAAAAAGGGGAATAAAAAAATTGTTAATTAAAACAAATCAACACATCTACCACAACTGGCAATAATAATCTATTGTGGGTGGACAGCTAAGGGGGAGGGAGAATGGCAATAAAAGCCAGAAAGTAGGTAGAGAGCAGTAGCATGAGTGTCCATGAGCTGGGTGACAGTGGCAGCAATAACGACAATATCAGGGTTGATAGGGACTACCCTAATTATTTTCAGTGACTCTTTTCAAACTAAATCTGTCCAAAAGATGCTTTCCCTTGATTGACTACAGTAACTACCATAGTGATGCATATACCATTGCCCTCTTGCCTCAACACTGGTTACAAGCCCCCACCCTTTTTGGCAAGGCAATCGAAGTTAAGTGACTTGCCCAGAGTCACACAGCTAGTCAGTGTTATGTGTCTGAGGATGGATTTGAACACAGGTCCTCCTGACTCCAGGGCCAGTGCTCTATTCACTGTGCCACCTAAATGCTCCTTTAAAGTCTCTTGCAAACAACTGGAAAGTAACTAAGAAAGCCATAAACTAGCTACTAAAAGCTAAGAGCTTGCTCATAGTAAGAGAGGTACACCAGTTCTAGCCTTGGGTAAACAGATGTTACCAAGAAGAGGGCTAGTCTTCTTAGAAAAGGCCAGGTCACAAGAGGGAAAGGAAGTACTAACTGTGTACCCCTGGGCAAGTCACTTAAGTGCTGTCAGCCTCAGTTTCCTCAAATGTAAAATGGGGATAATAGCAATACTTGCTTCATAGGGTTTTTGTGAAGACCAAATGACATATTTGGAAACTGCTTATTAGCATTTTGCCTGACCCATATTACACATTTAATAAATGTTTGTTCTCTTCCCTATTACCTAGGAAGAAATAGCACTATCTATGGCCTTAACATCTATAAGGAGCCTCTCTACACCCTAAATAATATAAATGATTCAGAGGCTGATTGCAAGGTCCTACCTTGGCTGTAAGACACTAAGTAGAATCTTATGATGCTTTGACCTAATCAGTCTCTCTGCTCCTACCCAAACCATGATTTAGTAAGCTGACCATTGAAAATCTGATTTTTTAAAATCTACATTGGGGTTGTTGTGTTTTTCTTAAGAAGCCCCAACCTGGTTTCATCAATGTGGTTTAGTCTAGTTAGTTGAAATTCCTGATAGCTAGACATTAATCACTTAATTGTAACCTCTTTTCAGCTTCATCGACAGCTGTCTGTGATCCTGGTTATCTTTGAATGGTGGATGCTAGAGAGGACTGGTAGGATAGGAAAAAAGTACAGATTGAACAGATTGTTTAATACCTTCTTAGCTCTGGGTATGAAGTGCCATGTCTTTGCTCCTTTGTCTCACACATTTCCTGAAAAATCTTCTTAAAAGTCATGCTCTTTCTAATCTCTTCCTTCTCTAATCTCCTGATAAATATCAAGAATCAGCATATTCAAGCAGGGTATGAGCCAGGTCTTGTCTCTCCTAAGAAGGAGACCTGATACTGGCTCTGTAGTTCACATCACGCCTCTGATGCTCCCTGTGTGACCTTGGACCAATCACTTAACCTCCCTGGGCATCCTCAGTTTCCTCCCCTGACAAATAAGGGGATTGGACTAGATGGTCTTTGTGGCCCCTTCTAACTCTATATCCACCATCCTTTTATAACTCCTGTCTTTCAAATGCAAAGTTGTGAGGGATTGTCTGATGTTGGCTACATGCCACGTGGGGGTTGTGGCAAGATGGGGCAGGGACAAGATATTAGGAAGTAACCAGAGCATGTGCTCCTGAGGCTGGGGGCTGTGCCACGTGGGAGTGGGATGGCAGAGAATGAGTTCCATTTGTCTAGTCCTCTCCCTAGGTGCAGCTCTAACCCCAGACATCTCCTTCCTGTATCCGGTCCTAGCCTCCTGCGCCACGTCCTCTCCCTTGGTGCAGCGCTAAACCCAGACATCCCCTTCCAGTATCTGATCCCACAATCAATGACTAGTAGGCGGGCTGAGGAGGAGGGGCTAAGAAGGTACTTAAGGAACAGTAGGGATCGGAGCTCACTCTCTCTTGCTCCTGCTCTCTTGCTCTGGCTTTCCTGCTTGGCCTTGCTGTGATGGCCTCTGAATAAAGCTCGAGTGTTTGCACCTCCTGATCGGCTCGTCTCTGTGTTTATCCGGGTGGGCACCGAAGACTGGTAAGTAGTATGACCCTGGCAGCCTGCTCCTTATAGGAGGAGAGTGCACGGCGCGACCGGCACGCAAAGTCCCAATAACTAAGTCCTTTAAGCTAAGGCATCACGTTGTTGTTTTGTTTTATTTTTTTAAATGTCATGTTATCAGAAATTCGTGTGTTTGGGGGCTGCAGAAATGCTTTCCAATCATAATAATTAATTGATCCATGCCTGCTAGCATGACACCTAGCAATAGTCAGTTACACAACGGCTACACTGGGCCCAGTCCCAGACCCTACTGACCTACTAGTTCATGCACTACCTAATCAGGTAAAAATGTTCCTTTGCTAAAATCTCTGGTAGTGTGCCAGAGGTCAGGGCAAAGCCAACCTTCAGGGTCAAGAGGGTTATATTTGGCCCACAGGCCATGCGTTAGACACGCCAAAGTTAAACCCTCTTATCTAAATGACCTCATCTCTCGGTAGATCTCAGTACCTAAGCTCTCCTCTAACCACCATAGGCCTCCAGCCTCCAAGTCACTGCCTGTTCTGGGTGCATTACTTAGAACACCGTCTTCCCACCACAATCTATTTTGGGAAATGTAGTACGATAACGCTCCTTTAAAGCAAAGAGTTGCACTATAGAATTCATAACGTGACTCTGGGAGGTTGAAGAGGAGAGAGAGCAAACAAAATCCAACAGTCCTCCATCCAAATCGACTATTGAGCTTAATTTGGTAGATTTCGCAGGACAGAATCAGAATAAGAGAATCTTATGGTTGAAAGGAACTCTTGAATTTCCTTCCCTGGACAGGAATTCCCTCTACAATATTCCCTACAAATGTAGGGTTTGCTTAAAGAAATCCAAGTGTAGAGAACTCATTACCTTCAAAAGTTCCTTGAGGACAGAGACTATGACACTTTAAGATCTATCCCCATCACTCACCACACCACCTGACACATAGTAGTCGCTTATCAAATACTTTGACATTTCATTCATTCATTCATTCTTAAAGTGGCCCACCTCACTTTTTTTATTAATTTATTTTTAGTTTTCAACAATAACTTCCATATGCTTTTGAGTTTTAAATTTTTCTCCCCCTCTTTCCCAGCCTCCCTCCCCAAGAGGATGTGTAATCTGATATAGGCTCTATATATACATTCCTACTAAATACATTTTCACATTAGTCATGTTGTACAGAAGAATTAGAACCAATAGGAGGAACCACAAGAAAGGGGAAACAAAATAAAACAGAAGAAAAAAGAAGAGCAAATAGTATGCTTCAATCTACATTCAAACTCCATAGTTCTTTCTCTGGATGCGGATAGCATTTTCCATCATGAGACTTTTGGAGATCCTTGCATTTCTAAGTCTATCAAAGTTAGTCTTCACCCAACGTTGCTGTTACTGTGTACAACGTTCTCCTGGTTCTGTTCACTTCACTCAGCATCAGTTCATACAAGTCTTTCCAGGTTTTTCTGAAGTTCGCCTGCTCATCATTTCTTTTAGCACAATAGTGGCCCACCTCACTTTTTTTTTTTTTAGTTAGACAATGGGGTTAAGTGTGTGCCCAGGGTCACACAGCTAGTAAGTGTTATGTGTCTGAGGCCAGATTTGAACTCAGGTCCTCCTGAATCCAGGGCCAGTGCTCTATCCACTGCGCCACCTAGCTGCCCTGGCCCACCTCACTTTTGTTCAACTTCATTTGTTAGGAAATTTATCCTTACCAGCCCAAATCTGGTTCTCTGAAACTATTTATCCTAGTTGTGCCCTTTGGGGTTAAGAAGAACCAATCTAACCCATATTCTATAAAACAATCTTTGCTTAAAGATACCTATCATGCAGTCTTCTATTTCCCCTATGCCAGTCTTCTTTTCAAAAGGTCAAACAGCTCCCATTCCTTCAGTTAATCTTCATGTGTCATGTTCTCCAATCTTCTTATCACAACGGTCCTTGTGATAAACCTCCTACACCATGATGCCCAGAACTGATGCCCACACTACTCCAGGCGTGATCTTACCAAGGCAGAGTATATCAGCAAAATTGCTGCTTTTGTTCTGGAAAATATGCTGCTGTTCATTCTTTATGTTCAAAGAAGACCATTGACATTACAATATTATTGTTCAGTTGTATCTGACTCTCCATGACCCTATTTGGGGTTTCTTGGAAAAGATACTAGAGTGGTTTACCATTTCCTTCTCCAGCGTTTTACAGATGAGGAAACTGAGACAAACAGGGTTAAGTGACTTGCTCAGGGTCACACAACTAGTAAGTATCTGAGGCCAAATTTGAACCCAGATCTTCCTGTACCACCTAATGATGTCTTGACTTGCTCCTGAGTTGGCTTTAAGTGAGGCAAAGTTACACAAAGTTGTCAGCCTCATTCTTTCTTCCAGAGTCATCCAAGTCCAGTGGTAAGACAAAAGTAAGGACAACTGGAGAGGTCCCACAATGCCGTAGATGATCTTGGTGTCTTTAATGTCTGACCAAGCTGTAAGCACTCTACAGCACCTACTTCAACCACCTTCATGGCCAGTGGAACAAAGTGTTCACCAACTCCACCAGGAAAAGTCTTCCTATGCTTGGGGTAGGCGTCTCCATAAGTCACCAACAAGTTTGAGGCCAATCAGCTACCCTCAACCTGGCTTAGTTCAATCTTGGTTTACCAGGGTATGGTTGCTGCACATGCTACAGCTACTTGGAGCCACAGGTGAGAGGTGGGTGATATGTGGACACCAAAGATGGGTGAGTAGCCCTAAAAAGAGCTCAGCAGGCCCTAAAACCAAAGGTCCTAGTCCTCCTTGAAAGCACCAAACTTCCTAAGGAAAGTAGGTTACTTTGGTTCTTAATGCAGCCAAAAATGGTCATTCAATAATTATTTATTAAGCACCTACTATGCACCACGAACTGTGCTATAAGCTTCAAAAATATCTCATTTTATTCGCACAACAGCCCTATGAAGTAGGTATATACAACATACATACAAAACTGATGAAAGGTAGTGTCAGAGGAGAAAGCACTCTCCTTTCTCACTTCCACCTCATGCCCTCGCTTCCTTCAAAACACACCTCGGGGACACACCTAACTCCCCTAGATGAAGCCTTTCTTGCTCCTTCCCTCTTCTTCTCTCCTACCAAAAGAAGGGGAAAATATATCTCTTGCCTAGGTGTTCTACTTTAGAACAATGGGGAAATACTCAAGGCCTAATGAAGGAAATGCAGGCCGGGTAGCACTGAGTTAAAACGACCCAATTCATTTCATTACATTCAAGCTTCCATACTTCAACCTCTGGATTTTAAAACCAAATGAGAGAAATCCATATTTCCTCTCAGTGATGCTTTTTGTAAAGAATGTTTATATAGATATTGAAGTTGGTATTTTAGTCTATTGAAAAAATTTTCCATGGAAACCAGATGATGGAGGAAAATAAAACCTCAATCATAAGTCCTCCATTAAAACCTGCTTCTATTCATGTCTTACTCATGCACAGCCCCCATATACATGGAGGGACTGGGACTCCCACTGAGCCACCTACTTACATTTTATTAGCTGGCAAGACAATCAAGGAGCCTGGTCCTTTGACTAAGAGAACCTGGCAGAATGCACAGAGGCTGCAGTATGACTGTAAATCCAGCAGCTGAATGAGAGGAGAAGACCTTGAGTGCTTGCTCTTTGCCCAACAGTATAACAATCTGAACAAGGAATATTTAAAAAAAAAGACTAAGGAAGAATTCATAGCCCAATTTCATAGCCTTGATGAGGCCATTTGAATTATTAGAAAAGTTTGGACAGACCAGAAGTTCTTGACCTGGGCTCTGTGAACTTATTTTTTTTTCTATTTTTAATTTTTGTATTTCTATTTGAAAATGATAGGTTTCCTTTGCATTTTTTAAAATTTAATTAAAAAAGCACGATTCTGAGAAGGGATCTATAAGTTTCATTAGACTGACTGCCGAAAGCGTCCATGACCTACACAAAAAGCTAAGGACCCCTGTATTAGAACAATTAAGTTCAATTCAACCAAGCTTTATTAAGCACGTATTTTACACCAAGGATTATGCTCTGATCAGGGGACACAAAGAAAAACAAAACATATATTGACCTCAAAGAACTTAAATTCCCTAGGAGGATCCAAATGGAGACAGATATGTAAAACAAACAAGTAAAAAGAAATTTCAAAAAAGAAATATAATCTCTGCCCCGAGAGACTTACAGTTGGGGGCTGGGAGGAAGAAATACAAAAATAGTCATGATACAAGGCAAAATGTTTACAATTTTATGGAGATAGCTAGAAAATTGATATGAGAAAATTTGAGGAAGAGAATACTTTGGGGTGGGGGGGGATAAGGAAAGACCAGATATGGGGAAGGTGGGGAAGGGCCCTGATCTGTCCTTTTCTCAGAATTATTGTTTCTATCTGATCACCTCTAAAAATGCTGGGGGGAACATGCCTGTGATGTGCCCTTAATCTGATATTTAGTGTTATTATTGTTTGTCCTTTTTTCTTTAAGAGGACGATGACATCATCAGGAAAGTGATACCATGACTTGCAAGCGAATTGGATTTAAGTGAGGGAGGACTGTGCAAAGTCACCAGCCTCACTTTCTCCTCCTGAGCCATCTGGGTCCAGTGGCCAGATGTAGATCAGGACAACTGGAGATGGCTCAATTTAGTATTAAGTTCTGTATGAAAGAAATGTTTCAGGGCAAAAAGTTAGACCCCCCCATAATAGAAGGATCTTGCAACAAGTTCAAATGTGTTTGTCTGGATTGTGGATAGTCCACATGAAGAATAAAGAAACCACCATTTTTATTCTTTAGATCTTTCTAAACTCAACCAAACTTTCTCCTCTAACCTTGCAACATCACATATTTAGAGCTGGAAGGGATCCAGGAGTCATCTAGCCCAACCCTTTCATTTTACAAATGAAAATACTGAGGTCCTGAAGTATTCAAGACTTATCCAAAGTCAAACAGTAAGTAGAAGACATGGGATTTGAACTCAAGCCTTCTAACTCCAAATCCAATACTCATTCCACTGCACCAAAGAAAACTCTCCTGTGTTTTTTTTCTTAAGTTGCTCTGAGGAAAATTCCTCCCTTACCTCCCAATCTTCTACGCAACGAAGTATTTTAGATCAGTGCTTTCTTCATCGAAAATTCCTGCAATTCTATAGGGAAAGATAATAAATGCTATTTAAAAAAAAATGTTCCTTCATATTTGCAGGTCACCTTTTCCCTCATCTCACTTGATAAACACTTCATCCACGGAATGAAGTCAAGACTTTACCCCGTTAGCATTCCAACAAGAACAGGGAGTAAAGAACCCACCTCAAGCTAGAATCCAGCTTTTGGGGTTTGGGTTTTTTATCACCGTTTTTCTTTTTTTTCTTTTCTTTTCTCTTTTTTTTTTTTTGAGTTTTAAGCAGTCTTCAGGTTCATTACAGAATTCCAGTTCTGTTTCTTTTCCTTTCTATTTTCTGTCTTTGGTTGAGGAAGCAAGTAGAAGCATTCACAGGATTGGAAAGAGCGCTCTTGCTAGTTTCTGAAGAGGCCTGGAGAGCTGGGAGTGGTTTCTTCCCTAGGCATGGCATGACTTCAGCAGATTACCCTAACCAACTCACTCTTCAAAAGCTATGGCGTTTTGTCCAACAGCAGCCAGGTAATGAAGTGCATAAAGTGCTGGATCTGGAGTCAGAAAGACCAAATCCAGGCTCAGATACTCAAAAATTGTGTGATCCTGGGCAAGTCACTTAACTGTTCTCCTCAGTTTCCTCACCTGTAAAACGTGGAAAATCATAGCACTTCCCTCTCTGAGTTGTTGTAAGGATCAAACGGGATCATATTGGTAAAGCACTTTGCAAACCTGAAGCACTAGACAAATGATAGCTACTTTAATTTGGTGTTGGTAAATTGGTAAATCCTTGGTTCAGAGAGAAAATGCATAGTTCATTTTGCTTCCTTAAAGTCTCTTGGGGGAGAATATGGAACAATCAAGTAGAAGTGAACAAGAAACAGCAACTTTATTTTTCTTGGAACAGACCTGAGCTTAAAACGAAGGGAAAAGGTGCCTGGCAAGAAAGTGCTTTGATTCCTGACAATACCCCCACCCTCTGCGCTTCCTATCCGAGAAAATGACTGAAAAAAAATCCACATTTTGCCTAATCCAACCAACAAAGAGAGTCTCCCAATCTTTCCTAGATCAGCATGAGGAAATACCAAAACTGACAAAAGAAAACTTGAAGTGAGACTTCCACCTCAGCAGCTCCTGCAAAGTGGGTCCTGAGGTCAAATAAGTGTGAAAAGAAACCTTTCTTGGAGTCACCTACTGCAACATTACTTCCCTGTTCGAGTCAGGAAAGATCCAGGATTTATCTCTGCCTGGTGTCTTTTCCATTGACCTCCGGTAATGGGAAAACTGCTGCTTTGATTTTGTCCACCCAGACATATTTTACAGTATCTATCCTTGAATGGAGGGTCCATTTAAAAAGTTGTGAGAGCAAAATGCTGGTATGGCTGAGGAAAGAAAAATACAGGAAATCTCCTGAGGTTTTCTCTTCCCCCATCTTCTTTTTCACTTTCATGCTCCTCCCTTCTGATTTAATTTAATGTTCTCCTGTGCCAGCTCCACTAAAAACTACTAGTTAATGACTCATTTAAAATATATATGCATATATATTTATACTTATATGCATGCTCTTTCATCTTGAATGCTGATTACCAAGCAATGAGAAATATGACCCTGTTCAAATAAAATGTTATCAGGGTTTGGAAAGATTTGCAAACATACAATATAAAGAGGAAATAGATTGCTTTCCCAAAGACATCAAGTTCTTTTTTTGAAACAATAGATGGAATCTAAGCTCAACTACTTGCAGATAATTCTGGCAGTAGCAGAAGGCCATGGACCATTTTATCTCTTACTCTCATTACTTGCATATTATTGGGCTGGCTGAACCGGAAGTTCTCCCCCAGTAACCTCATCTACTTGGACATTGTTTCTGCATGAGTCCATGGCCTGGGGCACTCTGGACAGGAACCCTCTCCACCCACCCTGACATTGCTTAAGTCAAGGGTTTATTACCAGGCTGTCTGAAAATCTTCTGTCTTTCCCACCCACCTGGAGAAGAAACTGATTTTTCTAGGGGCTCCCTTTCTCAGGAGAGGCTCATGGCTGATTTGCCTTCTCATGAACTTGTATTTGCTACACTGACAAGTACCACAAACTTAACAGTGCCTGATCAAAGGGCAGTGCTAGGCATTTTATGTGACACCAATTAAAACTGATGCCACCACAGAATCCTAATAAATTGAAAAGGTTATCCACAGACTCTGGAGACTTTTAATGCCTAGAGAGAGACACTTATATGGTACTGCAACAGGGCAGAGGGTAGTATGTAACAGACGTAGTCACAGAACAAGATGTCACTCTCTCCTTACTACCTCTTCTCCTTGTAAAGATAATTTATTAGTTGGTAGGTTTGTGGGTTTTGTTACATTTTCAAGTTTGTGGCTGTACAACCAATGCTGCCATGTGTTGCTGACTGGCTAAGATACTTTTCCATTTAGAACAAGGAAGTGTAAGAAGTATACCCTTAAAGAAGCCTAGGAAGCCACATTGCTTCATGCACCATAGGACATTAGAGCTGAAAGGTACATAAGAAGTCAATCAGTCCAATTTTCTATATGAAGCATGGATTTCCCCTGCAGGAGATTGTCACCTCTGATGGTTAAACCAGGGAGCCCACGCTCATAAGACACCTCAGACCCAATGCACATTAAATTGAGCAAAAAAACCATCCTTTCCCCTTCCCCCAACTCAAACCTGCTCCTCTGCCTGACTGCTGTTTCTTTTTGTGGCCTTACCACTCAATCTCCCATGTTCAGAACATTGGGATTTACTTTGATTCTTCTCTCTTCTTCATTTCTCATATTCAATTGGTTACCAAGTATTGTAGATACCACCTCCACAATTTCTCTCACAAAAGTCCCTTCCCTTCTGCTCCCACTGACACCTCCCTAGTAAGGGCTCTCCTTACTTCCCACCTCCATCCTTTGCCTCCTTCAAATCATCCTTCCAACTATTGCCTTATGCAAGCCAGGTCATTTGTCAGCTCAAAAATCTTTAGTAGCTTCCTATCAACCACTAAGTAAAATTCATTCTTTTAGAAAGACAGCATGGTACTGAACTGTAGAAAGTTTTCAATTTGAGTCTGCATTAATTCACATTAATCTCCCACTTGTATAATCCCTATACATCAGCCAAATTGAACTGCTCTCCGTTTTCCAAATACAACCCATATTTTCCCACCTCTTTATCTTTGTCTGTATCATCCCATGTGCCTGAAATATCCCCCCTCACTATATTTACTTAGTAGAATGCTAGCTAGCTTTTAAAACACCTCAAAAGCTACATTATCCATGAAGCCTTCCTTGATTCCCACTATGGGGAACAGCTTCCGAGGGCCTTCCTATTGTACTTTCTTTGTACCTTTCTAATGCATTTATTATTTATTATTGTGTATAATACTTATCTTGGGGGTGTATGACTTTAGTTTATTAAAAGTTTACTAAACTGTAAGGTCCATGAGGGCAGGGACTGTTTCTTGACTAAACTTTTCATATCTTCTAAAGCCTAGCACTATGCTCTATACAAAGTAAGTAATTTAATACATGCTTATTGGAGTTGTTAAATTCATATCTCCAGTAAGGAAGGGCTGGCTTCCAGCTGTGACTGCTGTATTCTGCATGCCTGGTTTCCAAGCCAGAATTCTCAAGCTCTGAATTTGTATCACACTGTAAGAGTGAAAAAGGATTGGTTACAGGAACCAGGCTTCACTGAATATGTCTACAAAGACACTACAAAGGCCTATCAGCTTCCAGAATTTTCTAGGATGACGAGATGTCTTGTAAAATGTCAAATCCAGATCTTATTTTCACTAGAGTGTCCATGTGAGCCAACTCTGACATTAAAGGGCAGGACAAGATCAACAACCACAAGACATGAGAACAAAGACAAGAGAAGGAAGAGCAAGGATGTGGCCTCACTGTGAACTACAGGGAAACAACAGCTGCAAAACAAAACATTCTGCTGTGGCTCAATTAACAGAAGAGGCTGCTCTTTTCAGTGTGGGGTACTAGAACAGGGAGCCTGGGCACTTGGGACCCCAAGTCCTGATTCTGTAATGTTCTAGCTGGGCAAGTCACTTAAGCTTGAATTTCCATTTTTCTCTCCGTTAAGTAGAAAGAATGATATTTGCACATCTTACTTCAGAGGATGGTTCTAAAGCTCAAATGAAATAATGAAAGTAAAGTGCTTTATAACCTTGAAGTGCTACAGAAATGTAAGGCAATAAATAACAACAATGACATCTATATAGAAGTTTAGGCTTTACAAAAATCTTTGTTTGATTCCTTCAACCTTGGAAGGCAGGTGCTATTATTATCCTAATTTTACAGATGAGGAAACTGAGGCTGAGAGAGGTTAAATGACTTGCCCAGGATCACATGTAGCTAGTGTCTGAGGTAAAACTTGAACTCAGGACTTCCTGATTTCAATTCCAGCATTCTACCTCTTGTGCTACATGGCTGTTGGCATTATTATCATCACTGTCATCATTATTATTCTCAAACAAAGGTAGAAGCAGACTATGGTACAGATCAGGAGAGACAAAGACAGGACTGTGTAAATAGGAGCTATAACCCCAAATTAGAGCACTATCTCAATGCATCCCCCATTTGGCCTCCTCAGCCACACCTGCAGATAGAGACCATCACTTTTACCATACAAAGGAAATTATGTTTATCTTAACACATACATGTAGACAGATGTGCACAAATAACCCTGCCGAAGACTCCATCCAGCTTTAGAGATCAGTAAATGACCCAATTTCTTTAGACAAGGTAAGTAATCTCAAAAGTATTTTGCATCACTCATCGTTATCAAAGAGCATTTATTCAAAGACTACAACATGTGTCTTGTGTCTTGCTATCTTCTTAAAGTTAGCATATCAAAAACCAAATTCATGAACTCTTTCCCCAGACTAGCTCCACTTTCAGACTTCTGTCAACGGAACAATCATTCCCCCAGTCACTGAAGATCAAGCCATTGGAGTCAGCCTCAATTCCTGCATATATTTCTGCACAAAACTGTAATGGAGTAAGTTCTGTTTATTCTTCTGTAAAAATGCAAGGTCTTTGAAGATACAGACTTTTGTTTCTGACTTTTCATCCCTAGCACATAGAAGGTGCTAGATAAATGTTTGTTGAAGACAAGACCTTAGAGGTCATCTAATTTAATATTACTCCCAACTCACTTGGAACTTAGCATAAGCTATTGATGGGCAGCTAAGTGGCACAGTGGATAAAGTGCCAGGCCTGAAGTCAAGAAGACCTCACTTCAAATCCAGCCTCGGATACTTACTAGTTACGTAACCCTATGCAAGTCACTTAACCTTGTTTGCCTCAATTTTGTCATCTTTAAAATGATCTTGAAAAGGAAATGGCAAACCACTCTAGTATCTTTGCCAAGAAAACCCCAAATGAGGTTGCAGAATTAGATACAATTGAATAATAACAACACCTGGTATTGTTATCTTTTTTTTAAATGTATATATGATCCACCCATCTTCCCAGCTAGATTGTAAGCTCCTCTAAGAAGCAGGAAGGGAACAACTATTTATTAAGCACCTACTACGTGCCAGGCACTGTGCTGAGTGCTTTACAAATTTCATTTGGTCCCATAAGACAAGGCCCATTTCTTGTTCACCTTACATGCCCTGGTTTCAGGTTCACTATGCCACTTGATAACCTTCTCCATGTCAAGCTATCTGCTCTCCAGTCTCCACTTCCAACTGTTTTCTAAGCCTAGCTCTGAGAATAGTGTTCCTGGGAATCAATTGTCCTATGACTCTAATAACCATTTGCTCTGACTTTTCTGTCCCAAACATTCCTCCCTAGCTACCACTATCTTCCACATCTTGTCTTCTCCTGTTGCAATGTAAGCTCTGTGAGATCAGGGACCACTTTGTTTATTTGTATCTCCAGTGCTAATCATAGTGTCTAGAACACAGTAAGTGCTTAATAAACACTTTTTCATTCATTATGCCTCTATACTCAGCACCGACACACTGTGTGCTTCACAAAATGTTCGCTAATAGTAATGATGATAAAATGAGTACATTTTTCAAAAAGTCATACAATGTACACATTAGTATAGGTGATTTTTCTTTGTGGTAGAGAGTAAAAGATGTAGTATGTGAGTTGACTATCCATATAAGGCGCGGACAGGAGAAAATGATCCCCATGCTTCCCAGTGGGACAAGAAAGGACTCAGGAAGATGGATAGTATAACAGGAGTTTAGTGAGTTTTGTAGATGACACACACATATGAATAGTACAAAAAGATAAAGGGACAAATAAACAACATTTCCTGGTAACATTACCCCTGTATTATGGAAAGACAAATTTGAAGAAATTAAGCCCAGTCGAACTCCTTTCAACAAACACATTCACTGCAAGGCACAGTTCAATTCCACAAACATTTACTAAGCATATAGATTTACTATGCTGAGCACTGTGATAAGCACTAAGGAATACAGAGACAAAAATGGATCAGGCTTCTGCCTTCAAGGAACTTAGATTCTGGAAGGGAGGAGGGATAATAATATGTACATAGATGAGTATATATGAAATAATACAAAGTAATTTCAAGAGATAGAGAACACTAACAAAAGGGGATTGGAAAAGGCTCCCTATAGGAGGTGGTGTCTGAACAGAACACCTTTCTGAGAAAGATCCAGGGATTTCAAGGAGCAGAAGGGAGGAGGGAGTAGATTTGATACGTGGGGAACAGCTTATGGAAAAGTAAGAAAGCATCTTAAATTCAACAGAACTCATTATCCTTCCCCCGCCTCACTTTCCCTTCTTTCTAAATTCTGTGTCACTGTTAAGGGTATTACCATCCTCCAGGTCACTCAGATCTGAAACCTAAGTATTGTCTTTGCTCACTCTCCTTCATCCCTCATGTCATCTGTTGTTAAGTCTTATTGATGCTGCCTTCATAGCATCTCCCATAAATCCTTTCTTCTTGCCACTAATACTATTACCACCCAGATGCAGATCCTCATCATGCTATGCCTAGACTACTGACAACAACATTTTTACTGGCTGACTTTGAGCCTGAAATACTCTCCCTCCTCAGCTCTGCCTCCAGGCTTTTCTGGATTCCTTCAAGTTCCAGCTAAAATCCCAACTCCAACAAAAAACCTTTCTTGATCCTCCTTAATTCTAATGCTTACCCTCTCATATTATCTCTAATCATTTATCCAATTTATCTCATTTGTACATAGTTGTTTGCACATTGCCTCCCCCATCAGACTGTGAGGTCCTTGACATAAGGGGCTGTCTTGTGCCTTTGTCTGTATTCCCGATGCATAGAATAGTTACCTCCCATACACTGACTGATTGACTAATTGACTGGAGACGGAAGATGTAATATCAGGTATAGGGAAAAGATAGTCACCCAGTTTATCTTAAGTAGAGAATGTCTGAAGATGAATAAAGCCCAGTCGCTGCCTTCAAGGAGTTCACAATCTATGACATTTACACAAACAACTTTAATACAAAGCAAAAGTAAAATGGAAATCGCACTGACTCTGAAGCCAGTGAAGCTAGGTTCAAATCTCATCTCTGACTTTTCCTACTTTTATGACCTTGGCCTAGTCACTGTATCCTCTCTGAGGCTGTTCTCTCATCTGTAAAATGAAGAGGTTAGGCAAAAATAATCACTGAGGTCCTTTGTAGCTCCAGCTCAATGATCCTATGATCACTTCCAGTTCGACAATTGTGATCTTATGAAACATTAAGTCTGCAAGAGATGTACCCAGAGGGCTGTGTGATGTTCAAGGAAGTGATTGTTCTCAACTCCGAGGACTCTGGAAAGTTTCAGGGAAAAGGCAGCATTTGATCTGAAGGATGAATAAGACTTCAGCCAGTAGACATGAAAGAAGGATATGCCAGGCACAAGGTATAAGCAAAGGCATGGAGGTGGGAAAGTAGGCCTATATGAAAAAGACACTTAGTAGTGCAGTTTGTATGGAGTTTTAAAGTACAGAGGGAGAAAGGGAGTTGCACAACATACGCGTAACTGATTCAGGATCACAAATTAAGGCCAAGTGAAACACTCTCCCCGTCTCCATAATTCCCCCAGGTCAAATCCCTGGTTACTCTGCGTTCCTTTGGAGCCACAGCCACTGCTATGCTTCTTGATGGGGGACCACATAGAACAGCATGGTTTGAAAGAGGGTGGAGGAGAAATAACAGTGATGATCATTGCTCTCAGTGGGCCAGTAGATGCATGACTATTTATGAGAGGAAGCCCTTTTTCCTATCATCACCACAGCTGTAAATTCTATGGAATTGCTTTTTTTCCAGTGCAGCATTCGCTGGATAGTCTTGGCACGCTTCTAAGAAGCAAGAAGAAAATGGTGTCACAAAGGCCTTGACTCACCCCATCCCCCCCACGCCCCATGCCAGCTGCCCCTGCATACATCATTTCCTCTTCTTCTGAAGTAAAAGGTCAGCCTGTGATGCTTCTGCCAATTTTTTAAAACCAAAAAAAAAAAAAGTGCCCTTCAGTGAGAGGGGGTGGAGATAAATTTTTTAATGAAACAAAAAGCAGAAAAAAACACATGGGAAAAGACACCCTGAAGTTGGTTTCAGGATTCTAGACCATGTGTGCGTTTTTGTAATTTTTTAAAAATTAAGGCAAAATGAGAGAAGCTGTTTTGTGCCAATGTAGTGTGGCTCTTTAGAAAATGACACATTCCTCCCAGAGGAAACTCTTATACTGTAAGTTTATATGATGATGGTGGTGGTGGTGGTAGTGATAATAGCTTATGTTGATGTGATGTTTAAGTCAGGCAATTCAACAAATATTTTTTCAAGACCTACTTATGTAAGATGCCATGTTAGTCACTGGGGATACAAAGGCAAAAGTGAAATAGTCTCCCCCATTAATGAACTTATAGTCTACTGGGACACCCAGCAGACATTCAGTTAAGTAACGAAAAAGGAATTTAAGGAGGGAGAAAGCAATAACAATTGAAGGGATCGGGAAAGAGGCTACAAAGCCACAGGAATATGGGAATACTCTGTGCTACCAAATGCTACAACACAGTTCAGCCAGATAACTGAGGAAAGAGTGCACTGGGGCAGGGTGTGTGTGTGTGTGTGTGTGTGTGTGTGTGTGTGTGTGTGTGT
>NW_020951478.1:4887982-4938706 GCF_900497805.2 Vombatus ursinus
GTGTGTGTGTGTGTGTGTGTGTGTGTGTGTGTGTGTGTGTGTGTTGTGTAGTACTTATTAGAGTGTTCCACTTAGCCTAGGGGAAACAGACCAGTTCCCAGCCCAAAAAAGGCTTCACACAAAGAGTTGGCTCTTGAATGTAGCCTTGAAGGAAGTCCAGGTAGAAGGGAAGTCGAGGTTCCAAGAAGCAGAAATGAGGAGGTGCTGTACTCCAGACACAGCAAGGGGGCTAGCCTAGGTGTATGAACTAAGACTGAGACAGAACTGAATTCTGGGAATAACTAGGAAGCCTAGTTGGATGGAACAGAATGTGTGAAGAGAAGACATATTACCAATAAAGTCCAGCAGCAAGAAACAGAAAGAGAAATTCTATTTAAAATAACTGCAGACAATATAAAATGCTTGGGAATCTACCTGCTAGGAACTATATGAATACAATTATAAAACACTTTTCATGCAAATAAAGTCAGATCTAAAGAACTGAAGAGATATTAATCGCTCATGCATAGGCCAAGCCAATATATAAAAATGACAATTCTACCTTAATAATTTACTAACTCAGTGCCATGCCAATGAAATTACAAAAAAAAAATTATTTTACAAGGCTAGAAAAAGTATTAACAAAATTCATCTGGAAGAACAAAAGATCAATAATATCAAGGGAATCAATGAAAAAAATGTGAAGGAAAAGGGGCTTAGCAGTACCAGATCTCTAAAACAAGAATCATCAAAACAATCTGGCACTGGCTAAGAAATAGTGGCATATCAGGGGAACAGATTAGGCACACGATTTATTCCGTAATTTTTTATCAGTGCTGTCTGACTCTTTGTGACCCCATTTGGGGTTTTCTTGGCAAAGATACTGAAATGGTTTGCCATTTCCTTTTCCAGCTCATTTTACAGATGAGGAAACCGAGGCAAACAGGGTTAAGTGACTTGCCCAGGTAGTAGCCCATAGCTAGTTAAGTGTCTGAGGCTGGATTTGAACTGGGGAAGATAAGTCTTCCTGACTTCAGGCCTGACCTTCTAACCACTGAGCAGCCTAGTTACCTTGGGTAAAGAATACACAGTGGCAAATAACCACAGTAATCTGGTGCTTGACAAACCCACAGATCCAAGATTGGGGCACAAGAAATCCTACTTCACAAAAATTGCTGGGAAAACTGGAAAGCAGTTTGACAGAAACTAGGTATAGAACAACATCTTACATGATATTATCGAGATAAGGTCAAAATGGGTATGTGATTTCGACAAAAAGGATGATATCATAAGCAAATTAGGGGAGCATGGAATATTTTACCTGTCAGATTTATGGATAAGGGAAGACATTATGACCAAACAGGAGACAGAGAAGGATAGTTTTTAATTATATCAACTTAAAAAGGTTTTATACAAAAAAGAAACAATGTAGCCATGATTAGAAGGAAAACAGGAAACTGGGGAAAAATTTACAGTAAATTTCTCTGCTAAAGGACTCATTTCTCAGATATATAGAGAACTGAGTCAAATTTATAAGAATACAAGTCATTTCTCAATTGGTAAATGGTCAAAGGATATGAACAGGCAGTTTTCAAACAAAGCAATCAAAGATATCTATAGTTATATAAAATGCTCTAAAATTAAATATTATTATTAAAATGCTTACTATTGATTAAAGAAATGCAAATTAAAACAACTCTGAGGTACCATCTTACACTTATTAGACTGGCTATTATGACAGAAAAGGAAAATGATAAATGTTGGGTGGGATGTGGAAAAATTGGGACACTAACGCACTGTTGGTGGAATTGTGAACTGATCCAACCATTCTGGAGAGCAATTTGGAACTATGCCCAAAGAACTATAAAACTGTGCATACCCTTTAATCCAGAGATATCACTCCTAGGTCTGTCTCCCAAAGAGATCAAAGAAAAAGGAAAAGGTCCTATGTGTACAGAAATATTTATAACAACATTTTTAGCTGTGGCAATGAATTAGAAATTGAGGAGATGCCCATCAATCGGGGAATGTGATGTAATACTATTGTACTATAAAAAATGACAAGGGAGATGGTTTCAGAAAACATGGCAAGACCTACATAAACTGATGCAAAGTGACGTGAGAAGAACTGGGAGATTACTGTGCGCAATAACAGCAATGTTTTAATGATGATCAACTGTGAAAGACTTGGCTACTCTGACCAATACAATGATCTAAGACAATTCCAAAGGAGTCATGATGAAAAACCGCTATCCACCTCCAGAGAAAGTAGTGGTAAACTCTGAGTGCAGATTGAACTATAATTTTCTCAGTTTTTTTTGTTTTTTTTTTCAACATGGTTAATATGGAAATGGGTTTAGCATGATTTCACATATATAAATGATATCATATTGCTTGCCTTCTCAGTGGATGGTGAAGGGCTGGGAGGGAGGGAGAGAATTTGGAACTCAAATTTTAAAAACAAAAGGATGTTAAAAATAAATAATAATTTTTTAAAATAAAAATAAATTTCTCCTGAACATGGCTTCAACCTTACTTTCTGGTCTTATTTGATGTTATTCTCCTTCACACACTCTGCAATTCAATCAAACTGGACTACTAGCTATTCCCCAAACTCAGCACACCCGCCATCTTCTACTTTGTTGCATTTGAAAATTGTCCCCACCCTTGCCCCTCAGGCCCACTACAGCACGCCTCAATGGCTAGAGTGTATTCTTTCCTCATTTCTGCCTCTCAGAATCTCTGGCTTCCTTCACAGCTCAGATGTCACCTCCTCCTTCACCATCCCTCCAACTGGTTAGTTTTCTCTCTTCTCAAATTCCTTCATGCGTATTTATCTATGTACATGCTGCATCTCCTCAGCAGAATACAGGCTTTTGGAGGACAGTAACCCTCTCATTTTTGCCTTCATATCCCTAGTGCCTGCCTAGTCCAGTGCTTTGCCTAGGACTCATGACTTGCCCATGGTTACACAGCCAGTATTGCAGATGTGGGATTTGAATCCAGGTCTTTCTGCTATACACCTCTATCCACCATACAAGCAACCCCTACTATGCCTTACATATAGTAGGTGATTAATAAGTGTTGGTTGAATTGAATTTATTTGAATGCTAAGTAATACGGTATAGAAAAGTACAATAGGAATTCACAGAGGGAGGAGATCTATGAGGTTCAAGGATACTGAGAAACTAATATAGCCATCAATCTATTCTAGCTGAGCCAACCCAGCAGACTTTCCTCATAGCCTGCTCCATGCATGGGAACCAGGAACAAGCTCAGCTGGGGTAATTCCAACAGGCTAGATTGAATGTGACTTATTAAGTTTCATCATGTCATCCCCAGTAGTGGCACATACTCCATGTGGATCCCTGAGAAGCATAAGCCACGAATTCAGACCTACACAAACACCAGTAAACCATAACACCAGACACCACAATAATGACCCAGAGAGACAAAACCCAAGGTGACAGACCCAGGAGGAAACATGGTGCAGCTGAAAGGACATCGGATCCAGAGTCAGAGCACCTAGGTTCAAATCCCACTTCTGTTACTTACAATCTGTGTGACCTTGGACAAATCACTTTATCTCCCTGAGCTTTAATGTTCTCATCTGTAAAGTGAGGGAACTGGGTTAGAACAGGTGTTCCATGACCTCGTTTGTTTTTTTTTTTACATTTTGATAATAATATTTCAATAGAATTTATTCCCTTTGTAATCATATATATATATATATATATATACATATATATTATTGTTTGTAGAAAAGACCCATTCTGAGAAATGGATCCTTAGGCTTCAGCAAACTGCTAAAGGAGTCCATGACACCAAAAAGGTTGAGAATCTTTGAACTAAATAATTTCCAACGTATTTTCCAACCTACACTCCTATGATCTATGAGCTTGGGGAATGTGACACTGGTACCCTCTGCAGCTCTTTTCCCCAGCCCATAAAATGATGTCCTACCCATAATAAAAGTCCTTTCTGATGATCCCGCTCTATCTCCTCCATATCCAAAATAGTGGCTAGTCTGTACATCTCCCAAAGGACTCCTTTGTCACCCTGCATCCCAGGAACTTAAAACCAAGATAGTCAGCAGTTCTCCTCATCAATTGCTTCTGCTGCTGCAAGAGCTGCCAAAGGAACTTTCAAGCAGTATCCGTACTCACTCCCCACCACCTGGCCCTCACAATACTCCAGTTTTCTGAAAGTGCAGAGGAGTCAGGGATGTGAGTCCGGGTAGGCAAAGGGGGTCAAGATGTAAGAAGAGAAACCAAAGCAGCAAATATCCCGCAGAGAGAGCGGGTCTAGCCACAGACACAGGACTCGAGATCTGGGACATTAGAAACAGCAGTGTTTAAATGAAGTCAAGTTCAGATCCTGAGCCCAATTTTATACTCTGTTCTGGGGGTGGGAAGGCTACATCACCATAATAAAAAATAGGTCAGAGGATTCCATGTGAACTCTGCCCCTGAATAGGACAGAAGGAGAAGTGTTAGAATCAGGGGATGGTTTTCCCAAGGTGGGCCTTGAAGGATGGGTCAAATTTGGATAATTAATAAATTGAAGACACAGAATCTTTGACTGAGATTATCTCATCACTGACAGGTACTCAGAGAACAGGGTTTCCAGTATTCCTTGGTTTTGAGATTCAACATCAACTTGTTTTAGATGGCTCTGTTCTTGTCTGAATAATGGTGTCCCATTGGGAAATTTGTGTGTGCAAACTCAAAAAACATCAAGCTACTGAGATACTTCAAATCAAAACTTGACCACTCTATGTTTTCTCTTTTTTGAAGGTAACTGTACCTACTTTTATTCTTGTTTCTCACCTCTTAAAATTTAATTCCATTTGTTTTTTAAATGGTACGACAGAATTCTTTACAATGTGAATGGGGACCAGCCAATGAGGACCAGTCCGTGAAGCTAGTGCGGTAGGCTGTTCCTGCAGAAAACCGAGCGGCGGCTTGGTGAGTTGGTTTCAGGAAATGCTTGATGGTGCATAAAGGAGGGGCCTTGCCTGGATTCGGAGTATATGAAGGCATCCTTTGGCTATTTCTTAAACCTCCAGGTAGAGAGGTAGCAGGTGCTACCACTAGCAGCTAATTAGCACAGTGGATAAAGCACTGGATTTGGAGTCAGGAAGAATTGATTTCAAATCCAGCCTCAGACACTCAGTCGCACTTAGTTGTGTGACCCTGAGCAAGTCACTTGACCTTGATCTGCCTCAGTTTCTTCAACTGTAAAATGAGGGTAATAATAGCACCTGCCTCCCAGCATTGTTGTGAGGATCAAATATTATAGTTGTAAAAAGCTTAGCACAGTGCCTGTCACATAGTAGGTACTTGACAAATGCTTATCCTTTTCCTCCCTTCTACCGCTTGCCTCTGTCTCCTCATCTAGCTATGAACACATGGTGGGTGCTACTCTTGCATATGTCTTTTTCATGTTTCTTCTTTCTTGATATTAGGTGAATGAGTATTGGAGACAGAATCAACCAGGCCACAACCTTGTGAGCTTCAAAAGTCAGAAGAACCATAAAAGGCCCAGAGACTAGATCCATAAAAAAATCTGACAGTATTCACATAGGCCAATCTGGAGAAGGAGCCAGCACTGAGAAGCTATCCTGCTTGACCCAACACAGGAGGGAATTGACCTAGCCACTAGGACACCGAGTTCTGCAAGCTTGGGAGCAATTAACTATGCATTGGCTGTGGAGTCCCCCAAAAGTGAACCTGGGGAGGGGAATGTTTAGAAGCAATTACTTTCAACCTGGGTTCCCTCTCAGAGACAGAGGCAATAGAAAATTGCAGGTTTTTGTACTTCAGTATCTACTACATCTTCTCTGTCAATGTCCCTACATACAAACTAATTCACATTCATTGAATATCAGTGATATGGAGGAGGTGGGAGACTGGGGGAATACATCAGATGGTGTCCCATGAGAAAAGATACTCCCAATCCTTCCAGGTGCCTTAGAACCCTGGGGGAGCAATACTCTTGCACTAGGGACCTGACCTGCTAATCTGAGTGTAGGTAGGGAGAGTGAACCCACAACTTGTACATGCTATGCATTTGTTGGGTCTCATCTGAGTTGCATTTCTGGGAACCCAGTGGAGAGATTTTCCACCTAGGACTCTCTTTATTAGATTCTCTAGTTTGGGGAATCAATTAAAGAAAAATTGTAAATTTTTTTTCTCTTTTGGTTTATGATGTAATTATGCACTGAATTTTCTCAGTGATTAACTTTACAAATCATGCCAATTCCTTTTGAAATAATTTTTGCATAGTCAGATGTTTAAGCCCTGAAATCTATTGCATTACTATACCCAGTACGAAAATTACAGCTAATGTAAGAAGTATGGGTTTTACATCCCTAAATACTGGTACCTAGCTCATAAATACTCAATTCTTTTCTTTTTCCTTTAAACAGATCTAGACCTTTTGTCTTATTGTAAGAATCTCAGGAAGCTAGAGGAAGTTTACAAGCTTAAATATGATCTGTAAGTGTGGGTTTAGAGTATAAATGGGGACTCTTAAAGGAAGAAGGAGAGAATGAATGCCACAATTCTCCCTGGACTTAGCACCAGTTCATCGTACTTGGTACCTGAATGAGCTACAAAAGTACTAAGCTAAATCAATTTGGTTCCTCCCCCAAGAGCGGAACAGGGTGAGGGTCACTTTCAGTTGACTCCAGGTCTTAAATCCCCTTGGGAAGAACTCCACAGGGTCTAGGAAGGGCTGTAGGAACCAGGTTTCCTCCCAAAATAAGAAGCTGGATTTTCTTTGCCTTTTTCTTTTCTTTAATACCTTTGCGTTAGGGAATGACATATTGAGCACTAAGGCAGGTGCTTATTAAGTACTAAGAAAGTAATAATGTCTGATAAATATTATAAAATGATCTTTGCTGAATTTGCAAAACTCTGTATTTGGGGCAATTGTGATTTCCTCTATAAGTGGGACTAGATGAGATCTTTATCACGCCGGCTGTTTTGACACCCTTTCCTAAATGGCTTGGTTGGTTGGCTGGTTGATTGTTGTCCTTTGTTCTCGAAGAAAACCAGTGTCACATCACTACGTTGGAGTCAAGGCACAGTGTTTCCAACTGTGGCTGATCAGACCTGAATGGCACTAGAAAAACAAGTGAAAGGATATTTATCTGCCCTGAACCTTCAAGAATTGTTCTGGACTAGGGATATGGATAATGTGATCAAAAGGTACCCTGGCCAATTTGCCAAGGTTAGCATATTTTTAATGTTATTTGGGGTGGGGAGGGTAAGAGTTTAGGAGGACTGTTAAGGTTATGTTTATTCACACATAATAAAGAACCAAGTCAATTAATCACCTGGGAAATTTTAAACCAAGAAAACCCAAACATATAAATTTTTACATGAAATATACGCAAAAAAATTGAGGCTCATATCTTTTTTTTTCTTTAATTATAAGGATAATTGCCTTAGGCCTCCATTATGTCTATGTAAACACAGCTTCTCATAGTCAGCTAAAGATGTTTGGGGATAATAATGAAAGAATGATGACTTTTGTTCATGAAGTCACTCACTTGACACTTCACTGCTTCCCTTATCTGGACAAGTTATTTTTCCCACTTACCACCTTTATCACTAATGAGCTTGGTTAAGTTAACCAGTAGCCAACAGAAAACTGTGATCACCAATTATAGAGATAAAAGGGACCTTATAAATCATGTAGACCCTCCTTTTATAGGTTAGAAAACTGACTTCCAGAGAGGTGAAAGAACTCACCTAATATCACACAGCCAGTAAGGGGCAAACTTGAACCCCATTCCCCTAACTCCAAATCTTCCTGCTGCACCACACCAACCAAGTACATTTTTCAACATGGTACTAGTATCACGAGTGCCTGGCATCTAGGCAGGCAGAGAACCTGCCATTGTTCAGTTGGCCTCACACATCTGTCTTCCAGCTCAGATCCTTCTGATGTAATTCTAAAATTAGCTGTCAAAAAAAAAATACTATTCCCTTTTCAGATTTGTTTGTTTTCCTGACACATAGGTCAAGGGGACATCCTCTGTTTCTGCCTCCTGTCTCCCCCTAGCATTACTTGAAGAAAAAAATTCATACACACACGAGCACATACACTTATGTGTGTGTATGTGTGTGTACATATATAATGCCTCCTTTTCCTTATCAGTAGCCATGTTTCCTCATTTGTTACTGAGACCCCTCATGTGACCAAGGGGAAAACCGAAAACAGATGCTGTGGTTTGGGCGGAGCAAAAAGCAGTTTCAGAAGATGGTCACTAAGTCCCCAAGACCCAGAAAATCTCTTTCCAAAATATGGTTGAGCGGCTGCTGAGCTATAGTTTCACATCTCATTCTTGATGACTCAAAAAGCTTTTCACAGCGTCTTCCAACAAAACCTCAGTTAGCTGCTCCCACCTAATTTATAAATTTTTTGAGGGCAGGGGACAAATGTTCTACTTCTTTCATATCTCCTAGAAGTTCCTAGCACCTTGTAGATACTCAATACATATTGTCTAACTTATTATCACAACAATTCTATAAGGAAGCCATTACAAATAACCATTTTAAACAGAACACAAAGACAGGTAAGGCTGTTGTTGTTTTTTTTAATCTGAGTAGTAAAATAGTAAACCACAAAGCTGAAAGATATGACCTTAGTATCCATTAAGAGTGTGATGGAGGTCTTCTTAATATCTTTCATTGTACTGTGTCTCTTCAGTTTCACTCCAGCCTTCTCAACCTGTCTAATTACCCTACATAATTTAACAAGTACTTGTCAACAATAGAACTTGGACATTTAATGTTATTCAGTATCTATACCATCCATGTCATCTATTTGTTTTTCCTTCCAACACCCTATTGTACTATTCCCAGCTTTGACCTAGAGAAGCTTTACCTGAGACCACACCCACACTGGGTCTCAGGTGATAAGGGTGGTTTCCATGTAACTCTCATCTCCTTCCACAGGGTTATACTTCTCTGAAGCCAAGAAGAGGTGAAGGAAATTACGTAATCTCTTGACTGAAGTCAATGACCAATGACCCCAACAAGGTATGGAAATCTTGACCTATCAAGTGCCTCCTCCTATATGTATCTTGTCCTGAATCTTCTATTTTTTCATGTTTTCCTGTCTTGATATCATCTTATATTTATTTTGTATTTATTTTCAAGTGTACATTGATAGAATGCAAATTCTGCAAGGAAAGGGACTGCTGCTTTTTAATCTTTGTTTTTCCAGCACTTAGCAAATAGTATTTGGTAACTGTTTATTGAATTGAATTGGCCCTGTACCTGGGTTTTTTCTATGTGACCAAGAGACTACAAGAATCCTAGATCCCATTCCAATAATCCCAAGCACAAAAAATTAAAATCTATGGAAAGGATCATAGGATTGAGTGCTGGAAGTGACTATAGAATTCATCTAGTCCAGGGATTCTTAAAATTTTTTATGTGTCATTGGCCCCTTGGGCAGTTTGGTGAAGCTTATAGCCCTCTTCTCAAACTAACGTTTTTAAATGCATAAAATAAAATTAATAAGATTATAAAGGAAAGCAAATATATTGAAACAAAAATGTATTTTTTTTCTCATTCAAGTTCATTGACCTCCTGAAATCTCTCCATGAATCCCATCTGTGGACCTCAGGTTGAGAACTCCTGATCTAGTCCAAACATTTCATTTTATATATAAGGAAGCTGAGACACAGACAGTAAAACTGAGTTGCCAAGATCATATGGGGAGTAAGTAGCAGAGTTTGAATTTGGACCCAGGTTGTCTGATTCCAAATCTAATATACTTTACCCTATACTATGTTTCTTCTCCTGTCAACTTAGTTTTTTGCCTTTCCAGTGCCATATATGTCCTCAGCTTTATACATAATTATAAGACTGAATGGGATTAGAGGTCATCTCACCCATTTTTATTACATTCTGCCTAGACCACACCTTAGATACCATCACCTATTTAGATGTTATATAAAGGATTGACTAAGTCAGATGTGTGTTAATGTGTGTTAATTCAACATTTGGCAAATATGCCCATCGGGTATTATAATATGGTTCATTAGGCTGATACGCTCCTCTTGGCAGGGCAGTGAGTTAGAAGGTAGAGCTATAATTTTGAAATAAAAGTTATTTGAACTCTGCATCCAGTGATTCACTAGGCTTTAGTTGCATTCTATCAGTGTCACTGCATTTTTTTTATCTCTTTTTACCAGGTGTGGTAACCATGCCTTTAATCCCAGGCTACTAGGGAAACTGAGGCTGGTGGATGGCTTGAGTTCAGGAATTTTGAGCTACAGTAAGGCTAAAGCTAAAAAGGTGTCCACACTAACTTATACACCAATATGGTAAGACCCTTGTGTCAGAGGGCCACCAGGCTGCCAAAGGAGGGGTGACCCAGGTTAGAAACAAAGCAAATTAAAGTTGCCACGTCAATCATCATTGGGATCTGGCCCATGAGAGATCATTGCACCTCCAGACTGTAAGATAAGTAAATTCAGTCTAAAAAAATCTGTTTAAGTGTACAATTCGGGTTTTATTGGGTTTGTTGGGGTTTTTTGTTTGTTTGTTTGTTTGTTTTTACATCAGACATCAGATGAGTCAGAATATATTATATCCTTGTCTATTCAAAAGAAAAGGCTGCTAGGTAGCACAGTAAATAGAGCACTGGGCCTAAAGTCAGGAAGACTCATCTTCCTGACTTCAAATTTGAGCTCAGATACTTACTACCTGTGTGAACCTGGGCAAGTCACTTAACTCTGTTGGCCTTAGTTCTTCATCTGTAAAAATGAGATGGAGAAGGAAAGAACAAACCATTCCAGTGTCTTTGCTAAGAAAACCCCAAATGGGGTCACAAAGAGTCAGAAACAACTGAACAATAACAACACTCAAAAGAAACATTACATTTTGAAAGGAACAGACTACTTGGAGTATGAAATGGAGTTTCTAAATGGAAAAAACTGGCCTAGTTTAACCCTTGAATACACTTTGATACTTTTTTGGGCTACCTGTGATATTTTAAACAGGTCCATTTACAAAATCCAATGTGTTTCCGGGCCGTTGTATCACAGAATCACAGAACTTCTGAGGTGCTAAGTACTTCAGTGGCCATCTGGTCCAAATAATACGTGGAAAAGTATCCCTTTTACAACATCCCCCTAAAGTGATAATCTAGCCTGATATCTGGCCACTGGACCCAGATGACTGGAGGAGAAAGTGAGACTGGTGACCTTGCACAGCCCTCTCTCACTTAAATCCAATTCACTTGCATGTCATGTCATTATCTCCATGAAGTCACGGTCCTCTTCGAGAATGAAGGACAAACCACACACACACACACACGCGCACACACAGAATTTCAATGAGAAGGGACTTGTTACCTCTGAATACAGTTTAATTCATTTGGGGGACAGTTCTAATTGTTAAGATGTTTTTTCTCATTGAACAAAATTTGCCTTTCTCTCTTCAAACATTCCTTGCTTCTCCTCCCTCTAGAGTCACACAGAACAAGTTTAATCCTTCTTCCAAATAACATCTTTTTCAATACTTAAAGAAAATTGTCATATCCACAACTATATTTCTCTTCTCCAGATTAAAGACCTCTTGATTCTTCAAATGACTCTAATATGGCATAATCTAGAAGCCCTTCACCATTCTGGGAGCATCCAGAAGACGCTTATCAATATCATTTTAATTTTTATAAGTAAAGCTGGCTGTCCCCAAGAATCTTACTCAAATTAGTTTTCTGGACAGTTAGGAGCTTGAATGAAGTAGGTGTGCCCCATCATGGAGTTTATATGTTATAGGGAACTGATGGAGAACAGAGCCATAACTGGGGCAAGACAGATAGGGGTTTGAACCAGGTCAAGAGAATTGATCATGAATAAAGAATGGTCCCCAGTGAGAAACCTTAAAGGGCTCTAGAAAGCAACTGTATGTCTCTAGGGAAGAAAGCAGAGGAATGGCCAAGGTAATCATGTGACCTGAGCATGAGAGAGGAGGCAGGACCATAGTCCTGTTGGTGGATTAACTAGCATGTTTTGAGAAAGACTGGGATTACAAGATCCAGGTTCTGTCCCACCAAGTCAATTCTCTCAGTGCAGGCATCAGGCAACTCTCCAAGGGCTGCTTCACCTCTCTATTGCTGCAAAAAGAGGAAGGACAGCCATGGTCAGTGAGTGCCTCCCTCTTTCACCCCCCCCACCCACTGCCTGGAGTAAACAATTATAACTGTGAATGGGATGAACTCACCTATAAAACAGAAGAGGTTAGGAAAATGTATTATAAAACTAAATCCAAGAATATATTATTTATAGGAAACCTTGAAACATAAGGACTCACACAGAGTTAAAATAAGGAATTAGAGCAAATATATTATGCCTCAGTCAAACACACACAAAAAGAGCAGGAGTAAAATTATGGTTTCAGACAATGAAACAGCAAATACAGACTTTATTTAAAAAGATGGAGGGAAACAACTGAAAGATAACATAGACAATGAATTAATTTCAATACTTAACATATAAGTACCCAAAGGCAAAGGTTCTAAATATTTAAGGGAAAAAATAAATAAATTACAAGGAGAAATATGTAATAAAACTATAATATTAGGGGACCTAAATTTACCCCTATTAGCCCTAGATAAATCTAACCAAAAAAGGAACGAGGAAGAAGTTTGGGATTCTTGAATAGAATTTTAGAAAAATTAAATATGATAGACTTCTTGCAATTATTTAATGGAAAAAGAAATACACATATGTATGTATGCATATACATCTATGTATGTATGCATCAACATCTATGTGTATATCTAAGTATATGTGTGTGTATATATGCATATATATATATACATATTTTTTTCAGTTGTGTATGGCACCTTTGCAAAAATTATCTTGTCTTATGACAAAAAAACCCCACAAACAAATGCATAAAAGCAGTACTATTACATACATCCTTTACTGATCAAAATGCAATGAAAATTATTTTAAACAAAAAGCCACTGAAGAAATATTTAAAAATCAAGTGGAGACTAAAAACTTAATCCTAAGAAACTGGTTAGTCAAAAAACAAAACATAGAAACCACAGATAATTTATTAAGTATAATCAAAATAATGAGACAACATTCCAATTTTTTTGGATGCAGGCAAAACAGTCATTAGGGGAAATTTATATATTTTTTAATTTATTTTATTTTTAGGCAATTGGGGTTAAGTGACTTGCTCAGGGTCATACAACTAGTAAGTGTCAAGTGTTTGGCCTGAGGTCAGATTTGAACTCAGGTCCTCCTGACTTGAGGGCCAGTGCTCTATCCACTGCGCCACCTACCTGCCCCAGAAATTTATATTTTTAAAACTTTTACTGAGAAAAAAAGAAAGACTAAATGAAAAAAACAGGTAATGCAACTAAAAATATCAGAAAACCAACAAATTTAAACCCTAAGTTCAATATCAAAATAGAAATCCTGAAAACTAAAGAAGAAATTAACAAAATTGAAAATAAAAAGACTCATTGAATTAACAAATAAAACTAGGAGCTGTCTTTTTGGAAAATAAATAAAATAGATAACTAATTTTATTAAAAGGAGGAAAGAAAAAAAACAAATTACCAGTATCAAAAATGAAAAGGAGAATTTGCAACAAATGAAGATATAAAAGATATTATCAGAAATTATTTTGCATAACCATATGCCAATAAAACCAACAACTTAAGTGAAATAAGTGAATATTAACAAAAATAAAATAAAACTAAGTTAACAGAACAAGAAATAAAGAATTTAAACAACTGAATTTCAGAGGAAGAAATTGGACAAGTCATAAACGAACTTCCAAAGAAAAAACTTCAGGATCAGATGCAATCACAAATGAATTCTAGCAAACATTCAAAGCTCAATTGATTCCAATGCTGCAAAAAGTGTTTGAAAAAATGGCAAGAGAAGGGATCCTACCAAATTTCTTCTAGGACACAAATATGGTCCTGATACACAAAGGGAAAATCAAAATAGAAAAAGCAACTATAGACCAATACACTTAATGAACCTAGTTGCAAAAATTTTAAGTAAAATGTTAGTAAATAGGCTAAAACAACTTATTCCAGAGATTATACACTGTGACTAGGTTGGATTTATGCCAGGAATACACCACTGGTTTAATATTAGGAAAACTGTAACTTAACCATATAAATAATAAAATCGGTTTTAAAAATCATACTATTATATCAATAGATGCAACAACAAAAAACCCTTTTGACAAATCATAATACTCATTTCTGTTTAAAACAACAACAACAACAACAACACTAGAAAACACAGGAATGAATGGCCCTTTCCTTAAAATTATGTATATATCTAATACCAAGAGCTACCAGTATATATAACAGAGATAAACTAAAATCATTTCCAATAAATTAAGGAGTAAAAGAAGGACGTTCATTATCACAACTTCTATTTGACGGAGTACTACTGGAAATGCTGGCTATGGTAAGAAAACAAGAAAAAGAAGTTGAGAGAATAACCATAGATAAAAAAGAAACAAAACCATCACATTTTGCAGACAATATGATTGTACAGGTGTACCTCAGAGATATTGTGGGTTCAGTTCCAGACCACTGCAATAAAGCTAATATCACAATAAAGAGAGTCACATTAATTTTTTGGTTTCCACTGCATATAAAAGTGACTATTATAACTGACATATAAAAGTACACTATTCTGAAATCTATTAAGTGTGCAATAGTATTATGCTTAAAAAAGCAACATACACACCTAAAACATGTTTTATTGTGACAATTGCTAACCATCATCTGAGCATTTAGCAAGTAATCTTTTAGATGGTAGAAGGTCTTGCCTCATTGTTGATGGCTGCCAACTGATCAGGGTGATGGTTGCTGAAGGTTGGGGTGGCTGTGGCAATTTCTTAAAATAAGACAACAATGAAGTTTCCCACACTAATTGACTCTTCCTTTCACTTGAACACTTAGAGGTCATTGTAGGGTTATATATTGACCTAATTTCAATATTATTGTGTCTCAGGGAATAGGAAGGCCCAAGGAGAGGGAGAGAGACAGGAATAGCTAGTCGGTGGAGCAGTCAGAACACACACAACATTTATAGATTAAGTTTGCTGTCTCATATGGGTGCGGTTCATGGTGCCCCAAAACAATTACAATAGTAACATCAAAGATCATTGATCACAGATCACCATAACAGATATAATCATAATTTAAAAGTTTGAAACAATGCAGGAATTACCAAAATGTGACACAGAGTGTTGTGTGGACACACAGTTAGATTATGGAGGATTGCCACAAACCTTCAATTTGTAAAAAAACACATCTATAAAGTAAAAGCACAATAAAATGAAGTATGCCTGTGTACTTAAAGCACCCTAGAGCATTAACTAAAAAATTAATTTAAAAATAACTTCAATAAACTGGCAGAATATAAAATAAATTTACACAAATTGTCATCATTTCCATTGCTGTTACTTGTTCTTTGTTTTCAAAGAGGACCAAAGACATCATGGGGTGTCTTCACTCATGCATAAATTGTATTTAAATGAGGCTGAGTTGCACAACATTATCAGCCTCACTCTCTCTTTCAGAGTCATCAAAGTCCAGTGGCAAGATAAAAGTCTAGATGACTGGCAATGGCTCAGGATGCAGTGGATGACCTTAGTGTCTTGCAAATCTGACCAAGCTCTAAGCATTCCGCAGTGCCTACTTCAGCTGTGTTCATGTATATTGGAGCAAATTGTTCTTATTTGCCCATTCTGCTGGGGGAGATCTTAACATGCTTGGGGCAGACACCTTCGCAACTCACCGATGGGTTTGAGGCCTGTTGTTTACCTTTAACATGGTTTAGCCTGCCTGCCAAAACAGTTTACTGGAGTGTGGCCACTGCACATGCTACAGCTTCTTGAAGTGGCAGGTAAACACCAAAGGTGGATAAGCAGCCTTGAAAAGGGCTCAACAAACCTTCACACCAGAAGTGCTAGTCCTCCTTGAACACCTCATCATTTCTATTTTATACCAATAAAACCCAACAGAAAGAGGTAGAAAGAGAATTTCCATTTAAAAATACTATAGAATATATAAAAATACTGGGGAGTCTCCCAAGACACATGCAAGAACTATATAAATACAACTGCAAAGAGCCATTTAAAGAAATACAAAACTAAATAATTGAAAAACATTAATTGTTCATGGATAGGATGAGCCAATATAATAAAACTGACAATATTACCTAAATTAATTTACTTAGTCAAGGCTCTATCAATCAAACTACCAAAGGACCACTTTATAAAATTAGAAAAAAATAATAAGAAAATCCATACAGAAGAAAAAAATGGATCAAGAATTTCAAAAGAAATAATGAACTAGGTTCTAGGCACTGTCCATACACTAATTCTGGTTCTTTTCTTTCCTTTCTGTAAAATGAGGGGGCTGGAGGAGGTGGTATCTCAGGTCCTTTCCAGCTCTACAAGTCTGTGAGCCTATGAGCTTTGGGTTCCATATGACTCTACATCAGCTCAGTCTCAATTTCAGTAAAAGATGAATAAGCCTCCTTCCTCTGTGACCTTGGTCAACTTACTTTCAGTCTCTGGGGTTTCAGTTTCCTCCTCTGTAAAAATCAAGGAGTTGATTCCTAAGGTCTTTTCCAGTTCCACTATATCTACTATATCTACTATATCACTATATCTACTATATCTACTATATCACTATATCTACTATATCACTTAATTTTAAGCTTTCTTTTAGCCCTTTCCCCAAAAGCAACGGTTTGCTCCACCCTATCCCCCAATAAGGTTTCTTGTATTCTAAATGTGAAGAAAGAACTAATTTAAAAAAAAAATAATAAATCTATTTATTTTACATACATTTATAATCTGTTCCTCTCATTGCCCCTCATTGAACAATAAATAAACTCACCATAAACATGCATAGTCCAGAAAACCAATACCCACACTGATCATGCCCAAAAATATAAGTGTCATATTCTGATTTTTAAGGTCATCACTTCTCTGAGAAAAGGTGAGTGGTATGCTTCTTCCTCTGTTTTCTGGACTCGTGGTTTATCATTGCATTGATCTTGTGTTGTTATCTACTCATTTTCAGTCATGTCTGACTCTTCATGAACCCTTTTGGGATTTTCTTGGCAAAGATACTGGAGTGGTTTGACATTTTTGGTTCTCTAGTTCATTTTATAAAAGAGGAAACTGAGGCAAATAGGGTTGAATGACTTGACCAGGGTCACACATCTAGTAAATGTCTAAGGCCAGATTTGAACCCGAGTTCTTACTGACTCGAGTCCCAGCACTCTATCCACTGTACCACAGAGTTCTAGTGAATTTCAAAGTTGCCCTTTTCTCTATGATGTCATTGAATGAATTGTTCTCCTATTTCTATAAACTTTACTCTGCATCAGTTATTAGAAGTCTTCCCAGTTTCCTATGAAATTGTCCATTTCATCATATTTATATTAAAATAATATTTCATAACATTCATGCAATATCATTTGTTTAGCCATTGACCAAAAAGAAGACACCTACTAGTTTTTTAATCAAGGCTACCACAAAAAGAGCTACTATAAATATCTTTATACATATAGATCTTTTTCCTTTTTAAAAAAAAAATTTCTTTGGGGTATAGGCCTAGTAAGGATATCGCTGGGTCATGTAACAGTAATACGATACGTACACAGTTTAGTAACTTTGGGAGCACAGTTCCAAATTGCTTTCCAGGATGGCTGGACCACTTCACAGCTCTACCATGAGTTTGCAACTGGACCCATCTGCCAAGCTGATTAGGGTGAGATGGGACTTCAAAACTGCTTTCATTTATATTTCTCTAATTATTAGTTTAAACACTTATTCATATTGTCAATGATAGCTTGCATTTCTTCCTTTGAGAGCTGTCTGTTCATTTTCTTTGCCCATTTTTCTATTGGAGAAAAACTCTTAGTCTTATAAATCTGAATCAGTTTTTTATACATATTGGATTTAATAATTTTATCAGAGAAACTTGCTGCAAAGATTCTTTTTCTTCCATGTATCTGTTTCTCTTCTAATTTTAACTACATTAGATTTGTTTGCTAATTATTCTAGCTAGATGCTAAGGTTAGTTTTCTTCCTATAGCCTGGGGATAAGGTAGTGGGTAGCTTCCTCAGTAGTAGCCTTGTGCTGTCCTGGGGCCTCTGTCTGCCTTGATGGGGTGGTATCTGCCCCTCCCTTCCTCCCTCAGATGAGCATGCCCTTCATGTCATTTGCCCTAGGCATGTGCCCTGGTCCTTGATCCAGGGGTAAACTTCCTAGTTACAACTCTGGAATGGGATGGGGGTGGGGGGATACAGGAGGCAATTATGGAGTTGTGGATAAACTAACAGGTCTAGAGTCAGAAGGCAGAAGAACTAGATAGATTCAGTCTCTACTTTTAGTCTCACAGGCTATGTGACTTCAGACAAGATATTTAACCTTTTTTAAGTCTCAATTCCAATATCTTTAAAATGGGGATAAAAATACTTGTCTTGTTACCTACTACACAGAATTGTGGTTGCAAAGAAAGTGCTTTCTTCCATTTTCTTTGGCTTGATTCTCTCCTTTTTTTCTTATTTCTGGTGTTTCCTTGCTCCCCAATACCTGACGCAGCAGATGGACGGGAGATTCTTAAAGACCTGTGATATGCCATACCCTGAATTAGGTACTGGTGACACAAAACAAAAATGAAACCATCTCTTCCCTCTAGGAACCTACTTTTGATTGCCAGAGAAAACATGTGCTTGCTGTACGTAAGAATATATAAAATAAACATAGGGCAGCAGGGGCTAGGTAAGCTCTAGCAGCTGGGGACCATCAGTAGTACCCCGTCAGGGAGCTGGCTCAAACCTAATGCCTTGAACTCCTTGAGAGCTGCCCAGTGTTCTCCTATCCCCACCTTGGGTCTCAGCTCTCTGTGAAGCATTCCTTCTTCCTGCTTCCACCATCTGCTTATTTCTCACCCAGGTGCTGTGCCTGAGATGCTAGAATCCTGTCACTTTCTCATTTGCATCTTCCACCACCTAGATAATTAAATGTTTTGTAAGGTTTGTTTGTTTTTTTTAATCTCTTTCAAGTTCTTTCGGAGCTCAACTAAAGGCCCCTCCACTCTTTTGTGATAAGGTGACTGGATTGTTACTTTTTAAACGTAACTTTCAAGGTCTAACCCTGATATTTCCATACCCTTGGAAGACAACTGAGTGTGCCATTTGTGTAAATGCAGCAAACCCTCTTTTCTCTGGTTATAGCCACACAATCACACCAATGACCTTCAGAGAGAGATCTCAGGGTGAGAAACTTCTTTTCTTCTTACAGCAGTCACACACACACACACACACACACACACACACACACAAAACCATTCTGAAAACTACTAGAGTCTAACTGCTTTGCCTGAACATAGCTACATTTTCAAGTTTTCTATTTGGTGATGCAAAACTTTAGCATAAAAATTCTTAATGTATAAAAGAAATGAACAAATATATTTGGCCAAATTTAGCAGAGAGAAAAATAACTTGATAAGAATTAATTATTCCATTCTTGGGTTCCACATTGTCAATAGGACTTTAAGCACCCTCCCTCAATGTCTTTCTCCTTTCTCCTTCATCGTTTATACCATAAATAATACTTGTTCTGCTTACTCATCCAATTGTATCAAAAAGATCCTGTGGAAAGGTACTGGATAAGGTTAATTGTCTCATGTTTCAATGCAAATTAAAGCCTTTTCACTCCTGCAACAAGATCTCTGTAATGTCCAAATATTATACTAATGAAACAACAAAGCATGCAAAAGATTCTTCTAGTCCAAAAAAACAAACAAACAAAATACAAACCATCCATTTTCTTTCCAATTTCTCTCACATCTGCTGCAGGTGCATATTTTTACTGAGCACAGCACACAATACATGTCCTTTCCCACCCCCTCACCATTGCTACCTTCAAATTCTGAGTAATTTGTATTTTAGTTTCACAGGAAAAGGGTTTCATCAGCCAAGTCTGTGAACTCAATACTCATTCTCTTCAACAACTGAAAATGAACTTCATTAACCAAAACTCAGCTGGGACAGCTTTCCTTCTTTCAAAGAAATTTTGCTCTCTGTTTTATAGAAAGCTTCTAGATCAACATCAGGAACGTCTAGGGGACTTTTTCCAACTCAACAAGCTATAAGCACCTTCAAAAATAATAATCTTCCACGAATGATTAATGCAGACAACTGTTCTTGAGACATACACAGGATACCCAGTGGATCACAAACTACTGTGCAGAATGAATATAGTCATGAGGACTGATGAACAGCAAGTGAGCATTAACCAGGGTAGAACAACCAGGGCTTTGCCCTATGTTGCTGACATTTATAAGATACTGGCAGCACTTGTTAGAAACAACGGAGCTTAGCATCTGCTTAGCAAAACTAAATTTGTTCAAATAAAAAGTTACTGAAAAGTGTTTCCTCCACACTGCAACCTCCATCCTGAATCCCAGTTGATCCATTCCCCAGAATGGTTTCTCCCTGCTCCCTAGTCTGGCGGCAGTCTCCCTAGGAGAAGCCTCTGGTTAACAGGACTGTCCACCTTTGGGGAGCTAGTGTCCCGAGGTCTCAGTCTCCCTATTTCAGGGAGGTGTCTTTTCCTGAATAGAATCTTTTCCCCAAGGTCTAAGGTACTTGTCTGAAATTTCTCCCCTGCTCAACTGAATTTGTCTTACAAAGTTGATTTGAGGACACCTCTCATGATGCTTGACCTGAGAGCCGGAATTGTTATTTATGGATCAACGCACCCAAGGGCTAACATTTTCATTAAAAACGTAGCACTGGAACCTACCACTAAATGTTGCTATAAGAGGCAACGAGGTGTTTGGTAATCTTGTCTGACCAAGAAGCAGAGAAACTAATCAAACTTCTTTCAACATGGCTGTGGGACTGGGAATCACCCTAAGAGTTGAGTATCAGAAAGAGGGGAACATCATTGCCAACAGGGAAGTCATAAAACAGAGTTAGCTTGTCAGCATTGAGAGAATGTTCATCAAAACTCAATGTGATTCCAAATATGGAGAACAGACATCAATTAGACAGTGAGCTGAGGTTAAGTGGTCATAGGATCACAGAGTCAGAAGGGCTCCCAGGGCCATCTAGGTCCTATCCCTTCACTTTACAAATGAGAAATCTAAAGCCCAGGGAAGTTGTGACTTGCCACAAACATAACAAGTAGGGAGGACAGAAGAAACATTTAAGTAGGGACAGCCATAGGTTCATGGAGGAAGAATGGAATAATGAAAGTCAGAGGACTTGGGTTCAAATCCTTGCTCTGACATTTACTAAGAGTGTGATGATAGGTGAATCACTTCATCTCCCTGGGCCTCAATTTCCCCTTCTGTAAAATAAGAAGGGTTAATAGTTTCCAAAGTCTCATTTAGCTCTAACAAGCCATAATTCTGGGAAATTCACATTTAGGGCTTCTTGTCCCTTTTCGATATTCCCCTACCATACATGCGTACACACACCCCTCCTATTTCAGCGCCCTCCTCCTCCATTCCTTGAAGAATTCTCTCCTACACACCAAATATTCATGCATTCTCCAGTTTCCTAGTGTTTCCTGACTGTCCAGGACCCACCTAAGCCTCAACTGCCTAGTTGCACAACTAGATTCAAGGCCTTTCCCCATAAATTCATCATAACGAGGATCTTAGAGAAATCCAAATCTAAGACATCCAAATCTAAGACCTCCAGCTATAACTTTATAGGGATGGCAAACACCATGGCAATTTGATAGGGGAGATACTTTGGAAGTAGGTGGGTACTGGCATCCCTCTCATTGAACTTCACCGGCAGCCACCTAATCCATCTTCAAAAAGGACCAGTTGCGGAGTTAAACGTAACTAGCATCATCATGGCCTTGACCAATGAGAAAATGGGGGGGTCTAGGGAGTAATCATAGCAGCCAGATCAGCCTTAAATTCAGTTACTGACAGTGAAATGACTGTTTTTGAGCTTCAGGGCCCCTCGAGTTGAGGAAGCAGTCACAAATAGCAACAGGTCATTCAGATTGTGGCTACAGCTGCTGCTTATGTTGCTCATATGACAAATGTCAAGCATGCTTGATGTGGAAAGGATAGAAGATCTCATGTTGAGCTTTCCGGTCACACCCATAGCCATTAGCAGCATCAATTTCTACAAAAAAGTACACAGATACGCATAGAAGAAGTATTTAAATTATACATACATACCCACATATATACACATATACACATATATGTGTATGTTTGTTGAAGGAGAACTACAAAGTACCTCTGCTAAAATCTTCCTGTGGACATCATAATGTAGAAGTGATGGCTGTGCCCCTAGAGAATAAGCTCTTGAAGGCCCTACAAAGCTAGGAAAAATACCAATCCTGTGCTGCAAAGGATATGCCAGCTGGCCAGGGACTGATGAATTCTTTGGCCAATGCAACACTCAAAAGCTATCTCCTAAGAAGGCCACAGAATGTCACATAGTAAACCTGAACTGGTGAAGGGAGCAGCCACCCATATTGACAAAATTAAAAGATATTTTAGTACAATGGAAGGCACACTGAACTTGAATCAAAAGATTTTTTGAATCTAACCTCTACCACTTACAACCTATGGCACGTTAGGAAAATCACTTCACCTCTGAGTGCCACAGATTCTGATAATCTGGAGAGAGTCCAGAGAAGGGCAACTAAGGGTGGCAAAGGGCTTTGGGCCCACATCATATGAAGATCACTTGGAGAAAATAGATTTTTTTTTTAATTTGGAGAAGAAAAGACTCAGGAAGGACATGATATCTGCCTTCAAGTATTTGAGAAGCTGTTATGTGGAAGAGGCTTCACAGGCTAGAACCAGAGAAAATGAGGGTAAGCTTTAAAAAAAAAAAAAGGCAAAATTGGCCTTGATGTCAGGAAAAAATTTTCTAACAATTAGAGCTGTCCAAAAATGGAATAAGCCGTCTAAAAAGGCGGTGAGTTTCCCCTATCATGGAGGTTTCCGAGCAGAGCCATTCATCAGGTGGAGATTACTTTCCAGGTATGAGTTGGCCCAGATGATCAACAAGGTCCCTCCCGACTCTAAAATTCTGGGTTTTAGTTCCCTCATCCACAAAATGAGGAGATTTGGACTCTGAGGTCTCTTCTAACTCTAAATCGGATTGTATTGAAGGACCAATATCATACTGGGTGGAGTGGGGGTGGAAGGACTGTACATAGATGTGTCAGAAAAGATATTCCAACTCATACCTGAAAAGAGATCTCCACCCGACAAAAAGCTCTGCTTAGAAATTTGACATGAAAACATGACCTTTCAATATTTTAACTTAACTTGCAACATACTATTCATGGAGAGAAAGAAACTGTTGAGGATTATGTTCACCTTTCTCAGGAGCTTCAAAGGGCACTTGCGTGCAGCCTTGGCGTACATCTCAGAATCAGCTTCTCGGTGCTTCAGAAAAGCAGGCTTAACAGGCATTTTTCTTCTTCCTACAACTTGCTAAGCCTCCAAGGAGAAGGGCTCTCAGTGGAGTGAGAGGGAGAGGGAGGAGGGAAACAGGATCCCTTTAGAAAGAGATGAGCATGGATTGGAGTTCACTTGTAAGGGTAGCCTCTTTGTGGGACAAATGATCTGCTCATTTTTCACTTGGGACATGATGATACAGCATTCCTAATACTGCACTTCTCCTAAGGGTTTAATCTGCATCCTCAGTCGCTTGCTTTGGTGACTCATTTTTACCATTTCAGACTTATGAAACTCACATTCAAGTAGAGCTCTGTTAGGTCATATCAGTATTGAGATTCTACATCTTTATCAGTCAAAAATGATACTTCTACCCCAGCTACCTACCTGCTTCTACCTACAGCTTAACCAATGGATTTTCCATCACCTGTGACATAGCTCCCATAGAAAAGCAATTAAATTGTAATGTTAACATGGGCTTTGGTATGCTCCAAAGGAGAACTTCACCAAGTATGACCAAAGATGGAACCAAAATAAAAGTATCAAGAAACTGAAAACTGTCCAGACTTCCTAATCACAAGAGCACTATTTGAAGAACAAATACCCCATGAAAATGGGCCTCCAGTCACTCTCCTCTGATTCATCCTCCACAATTATATTCCTAAAGCAAAGGCCTGAACATGTCACTCCTAGCTCAAGAAGCTTTAGTGTCTCCCTATTACCCTTGGGATAATATGCAAACTGATCTGCCTGGCACTTAAAGTCTTTCCCATCAGACGCCAGTTTATCTCTCTAAAGTTATTTCACACTATTTCCAATCACACACATTACAGTCCAGCCAGATGGGTCTACTTGATGTTTTCCATCCACGACACCCCATCTCCCATCTCCATGCATTTACACAGGCCATTCTTGTTTGAAGTGCTTTCTTTCCTCACTTCTGCCTCTTAGAATCTCTAGCTTCCTTCAAGGCTTGGCCCAGGTGCCATCTCCTCTAAGAAACCTTTCTTGACTTCTCCCACTTGTCATGACTTACTACCCCATTCCAAAAATGACTTTGTACTTGTTCTCTCTCTATCTTGTTCTTACTTACATGAGTTTTACTCCTCTGTGTGAAAATATAACCGCTCTGAGGGTAGAGACCATTTCACATTTTTCTTTATGTCCCCAGGACTTAGTTGGTCTTTAGTTGAATTAAAATGAGATGAAATGAAATAAATTGAATTAAAATATTTCCTTGATATTTTTCAGAGATATAGCTAATCAATGTTTAGTATTACTGGGGAGGCAGCATGGTATAATAGAAAGAGCTCTGGACTCAATCAGAAAAGAGTTGGGTTCAAATCCCGATTCTAACATTTATTAATGGTGTGACCAAATCACTTTCCAGTCACAACATCTCTGAGATTCAGTTTCCTCCTCTCTGAAATGCCTAGTTTCTGCCATACTATTTTCCAGTTTTCCCAGCAGTTTTTGTCAAACAGTGAGTTCTCATCCCAGAAGCTGGAGTCTTTGGATTTATCAAACAGTAGGTGACTATACTCATTTACCTTTCACAAGGAGATTTTATTGAGAAGATAGAGCAAAAACAGAAGTTACAATTTTCTCCACGCCCAAATATCTGTGAACACACACTCCCTGGGAAGAGTGATTTCGACCTTAAAGCAGTTACTACAAAACACTTTTCCACTAAGTTCACTTCCAATGTAGCACAGCCAATGGATGACTTGCTATGACTTTCTCTTGACTGCCTTCTATCCACTATACAAAGATACTTACAAGGCACTGCTCTCTACAAAATCAGGTGTGGACTAGTGCTTTCTTCTCCTAACCATTCAAAGTTCACAAAATTGGAGTCTAGTCTGATATTCCACCTAAGTGCAGGAAAGAACTAAGAGGCAAAGAAAAGAACTGTAGTCACAGGCCACATATTGGCCTAAATAGAGAAGGCCAGAGGCATCTATCTCTCCACCCAAAAGCTTATAGTAAGTCTTTCTCACTCAAATGAGCCAGGCAGGAAAAAGGGGGTAAATTGTTTCTGTGGGAGTCTTTTGTCTACCTCTCAGTTTCAGTTCAATAGTCAATTAAAAAGTCCCTTCTTCGCCGTAAAGTATGTTAGAAACTTTCAGAATACTTGTACATACTCTAAATAGGGGAGCAAGGCCTTCTGTTACAAATCATCATGTTTTTCTAGATGCAAGCTCTTCCTCCACATGGGCTGACAATAAACAGAGTGAGCTCTGAGCGTGCAGATCCCATTGGCCAGTCCCCCAGCTATAAACACAAAAAATGTTCGTAAGTACTTACTTTTGCACAATATACTATGGATACATAGACAAAACAGAAACAGTCCCTACCCTCAAGAAACATACATGCAATTGGTATGACCCATACATAAACACACAAATGCAAAATAATTTGAGGAAAGAGCACTAATAATTGGAGGTCAAGAAAGGCTTCACTTGGTAGATAGCAACCAAACAAGAAAGTTAGGGGTTCTAAGAGGTATAGAGAAGGAAGGAGTATATTCTAGGTTTACCTATGCCCAGGCACCAAGATGGGAGACAGAATGTAAAATTTACACAACTGGGCCAATCTGGCTAAAAAGTAAGGTGAATGAAAGGGGATGTTATGAAATGTAGATAGAAGACAGATTGTGGAGAGTTTTAATTGCCAAATTGAGTCAATTTACAATCACCGGTGCTTTTTAAGCACGAGAATGACATGGTTAGACCTGTGCCCTAGAAATATGATTGAGATATTTGTGTGGAGAAAGGTTTGCAAAGGGGAGAAACTGGAAACAAGGAGACCAGTTAGGAGGATATTGAAATAATAGAAGTGAAAGTTGATAACGGTCTGAACTAGAGTAGTGACTGTGAAAGTGGAGAAAGAGGGAAAAGTCAAAGGCACACTGTGAAGGTAAAATTTAGAAGAATTGGCAATGGATTGGCTATGAGGGAATGAGGTAATAGAAAGAGTCAAGGATCACAACCAACTACAATTCTCCAAGAAGTTTTTTAATTCAAACTCCTGCCTCAGAAGGGAAGAACTTGCCAAGGCATACATTCCTTACCCATAGCCAGGCTGACATTTTTCAGAGCTAACAGTGTGTTCTGTAGCCTCCTGACATGCCTAATTTGTGTTGTTGTTTTGAATATTCTTGAAAATGGTCAAATAATGAGGGGAAAACAATATGTGTCTAGGCAGAGTGGGTTCTCCTCATCCTGACACAAGTCACATTAATGCTAATGAGATCTGGATGCTAAAGCCTTGAACTTTAGGGGGAAAATGGACCCCTCTCTGCTGAAACACATTTTCTTCTCATTAAGCCCACCATTTTTATTAATATTAGCAATAATAATGAGAATTAGGCAGGCTGTCTTCTTCCAGAAACCCATGATTGATGGAAAGAGGGGGAAGAGTTTAATGACTCAGACCAAAGAGTTAGTTTGGTGGATCCATGAGGTCAAAACTATTTCTGTAATAATATTAAGGTGTTATTTGCCTGTCAAAATACTCCTTCCTTTTCCAACTACATATCTGTGTAAGGCTGGATTTCCTTCATATACTTTAACCAAAAACATCATTATCAGAACAAACTGAATGCAGAAACACATGAGAACCCAATTGTTTTCTATTAAGCTAGACCTTAAAGATATTTGCAAAAAAAATGTGTAAAACAATGCCATACTTCTCACTAATTTTTTTTGTTTTGGAAAAATATAGTTATTTTTACAAAAGCATCTTATTTATATTAACACATAATGTACTTATTAATTTTTTAAAACTGAATTAATAGGAGAGATGTTTGGGATTATTCCAACTTCTGAGTGTTTCCACATGGCCATGGATGACTATTGAGAATGAGTTCGTCACTTTGGTGTGAACAAAAGTTCTTATGTTAACATCTGGAAGTATGCAAACTGATAAAAATTGTCAGGGATAATTTGGCTAGGGATTTCCCTAGCCCCTTAGTATATCAAGAGCAGTATCCATTTTAATAACAGATTTATTAGTTTCCATAGATATCGTGCTATACATACCATAAAGGAGGCCCTGCCTAATAAATATCTTGATATTTGACTAAATGATCCTTCCCTGATATGATAGAATTCTTAGGCAGATTCTTTGGAATTTTTTGTTGTGCTTGCTTTCTGCTTGCTTTAAACCAGGATGGGGGGGGGGGGTGCCTTATCACATGTCATATGAGGAGTGATGGAAGGAAGCAGGAATGTTTAGCCTGGGGAAAAGAAGACTCGGGGCAGACATGATAGCTATCTTCAAACATCTGAAGTGCTATTATATGGAAGAAGGGTTAAACTTGTTCTGCTTGGCCTAGAGGGAAAAGACAAGAGCTATAGTTGGAAGGTGAAAAGAAGCAAATTTAGGCTATCAGGAAACATTTCCTAACAATTAGAGCTGTCTACCTCGGGAGACAGAGTAAGTTCCTCTTCTCTGGAGGGCTCCAAGTAGAAACAAGATGACCGTTTATTTACTGGATGAGTAGTGGGGACTTCTTTTCAGGTATGAATAGAACTAGATGACTGCTGAGGTTCTTTCCAAGGCAAAAATTCTGTGAAGTCATGAAATATTTGTATATATTTATGTTTCCACTTGTACCTTGAGGAGAATTTATCCAGAGAATTCTTCTAAAATTATGATATATCCAACAAACATACTATCTGGAGGTGATCTCTGCCTGTCTCCAGGCTCTTCTATCCTTCAGAATCCCCTGGAAAATGTATTGCCATCACAAAGGTTTTATAATCTCCGTCTCTCACATCTCCTTCATACAACTGCATCTACTCTATGGTCAAAGAGGAATGTGAAGTGTTGCCAAGGCAGTCCCTTTGCCTGGCTACAGGCTGCTGCTCATGGTCATTTTCTGCCTGTGTCAGCAAACCAGATCCTTGCTGTGAAGAGGCATATGATGACTTCACAGTATCTGTCTTAAATGACCCACTTGTTACAAAGAGATAGTTGTCAGCTTCCCATAGACCTCTTGCGTTCCATTAACCTTAGCAAATATCTCAAGAAGAGGAAAGTGTTTTATGTCTGTTTGCAGGCATTGAATGGCAAGGCAAAAATGTTGTCTGATGTCATTATCAGAAAAGAGTTGAGAAATCCCAGGGGCAGAGAAACAAATCAGCTCAGCAGGAAGCTGACTCTCTGTAAGTAAACGTTTTCAGAGATGAAGAGGCAGGATCACAAACAGCACCTCCGCAAATCAAGGCTGATGGTACCAATCAAAGAATAATTTGCAAAGTAAGCAGAAAGCTACTCGCCACAAAGCAGGCTTTCTAGTCACACCCAAACCCAGGGATGGTGATATAATCTAAAATATCCAATAAGCAGTTTATTAAATTCCTCCTATCCCTGTTGTTGACATTTTCAGTCATGTCTGGTTCTTTGTGATCCCATTTGGGGTTTTCTTGGCAGATATTGGAGTGGTTTGCCATTTCCTCCTCCAGCCCATTTTACAGATGAAGAAACTGAGGCAAACAGGGTTAAGTGACTTGCCCAGGGTCCCACAGCTAGTAAGTGTCCAAGGCCAGTTTTGATCTCAGGGAGATGAGTCTTCCCAACTACAGGCCCTGCACTCTATCCACTGCACCACCTAGCTGACCATCCTACTACCCGTAGCTCCCATCAAAGCTCCACTTAGGTGTTATGTTATAATGAGACTTTTCCTGACCTCTCCCCTCAACTCCTGTTATTTGGTGCTCTATTTTCTGCCACAAAAAATAATTATTTTGTATTATTTTGAGCTGTATACTTTTTGTAGATAGTATTTTTCTAATTACATGTAAAGATAGCCTTCAACATTCATTTTTATAAGATTTTGAGTTCCGAATTTTTTCTCCCTCCCAAACTTCCTCCCCAAGATGGCAAGCAATCTGATATAGGTTATACATGTGCAACACATATTTCCACATTAGTCATGTTGTGAAAGAAGAAACAGAACAAAAGGGAAAGCCATGAAAAACAAAAAACAAAAAAAAAGTGAATATAGGATGCTTTGATCTGCATTCAGACTCTATAATTCTTTCTCTGGATGTGAATAGTATTTTCTATCATGACTCTTTTGGAATTGTCTTGGATCATTGCATTGCTGAGAACAACTAAGTCAATAATAGTTGATCATCACACAATGTTACTGTTACTGTGTACAATATTCTCCTGGTTCTGTTCACCTCACTCAGCATCAGTTCATGTAAGTCTTTCCAGGTTTTTCTGAAATCTGCCTGTTCTTCATTTCTCATAGTATAGTATAATAGTATTCTATTACATCTACATACCACAACTTGTTCAGCCATTCTCCAACTGAGAGGTATTCTAATTCTTGGCTACCACATAAAGAACTGTATAAATATTTTCATACATGTAGGTCCTTTCCCCTTTTTTATAATATCTTTGGGATACAGACCTAGTAGTAATATTGCTGGATTAAAGGGTATGCACAGTTTAATTGCCCTTTGGGCATAATTCTAAGATGCTTTCCATAATGGTTGGATCAGTTCACAACTCCACCAACAATGCATTAGAGCTCCAATTTTCCCACATCTTCTCCAACATTATCATTTATCATTTTCTTTTCTGTCATATTAACCAAACTGATAGGTGTGAGATAGTACCTCAGAGTTGTTTTAATTTGCATTTCCCTAATCAATAGTGATTTAGAGCATTTTTATATGACTTTAGCTTTAATTTCTTCATCTGAAAACTGCCCATTCATATCCTTTGACCATTTATCAATTGAGGAATGACTTGTATTCTTAGAAATTTGACTCATAAATAAAAAAAAAGCTCATCCTTATAAATTTGACTCTCTATATATTTGAGAAATGAAGTCTTTATCAGAAACACTAGCTGTAAAAATTGTTTCCCAGCTTTCTGCTTTCCTTCTAATCTTGGTTGTATTAGTTTTGTTTATGCAAAACCTATTTAATTTGATGTGATCAAAATTATCCATTTTGCATTTCACAAAGTTCTCTTATCTCTTGTTTGGTCATGAATTCCTCCCTTCTCCATAAATCTGACAGGTAAACTATTCCTTGCTCTCCTAATTTGCTTATGGTATCACCCTTTATATCTAAATCATGTACCCATTTTGACCTTATTTTGGTATATGGTGTGAGATGTTGGTCTATGCCTAGCTTCTGCCATATTATTTTCCAGTTTTCCCAGTAGTTTTTGTCAAATAGTGAAGTCTCATCCCAGAAACTGGACTCTTTGTGTTTATCAAACAGTAAATGACTATAGTCATTTACTACTGTGTCTTGTGTACCTAACCTACTCCACTGATCCACCACTCTATTTCTTAGGCAGTACCAAATAGTTTTGATTATTGCTGCTTTAAAATATAGTTTTATATCTAGTATGGCCAGGTCACCTTCCTATTCATTTTTTTCATTAATTCCCTTGATATTCTTGACCTTTTGTTCTTCCAGATGAATTATGTTATTAATTTTTCTATGAGCTGTATACTCTTTTTTTTTTTTAGGCAATTGGGGTTAAGTGACTTGCCCAGGGTCACACAGCTAGTAAGTGTCAAGTGTTTGGTCTGAGGCCGGATTTGAACTTGGGTCCTCCTGACTTCAGGGCCAGTGTTCTATCCACTGTGCCACCTAGCTGCCTCTATGAGCTGTATACTTTCAAAGAGACATTTGTGCTTCATAGAGAATGGTCATGCTCACTGTTTACATGACCATCATCCACACTAACTGGGGGCTGTGCGAAGTTATAGTCATTCTCAGAAACACAACACTGATGTGTAGTGGGATTTGACAGAGTGACATTCAATCCTTGAATAAGCAGTAAAAATTTGCAAAATTACCAAGGGAGATATAATCAGTAGGGGGACAGATCATATACTGCTTTTGATAGACTTTTCCCATAGCAGGCAAGCTCCATTCCACTGTGAAAGAAAAAGTTTCCCTGACTCCCCTCCTCTTTCTCCCCCTTAACTCTCTCTCTACATTTCCCTTTCAAAAATCTAACTATAGCTAGAAAGTCAGCTGTTAAGCCTTTAAAATTATGGAATATGTTTGGATATGAACTAACCAAGATATCCATACAGCCATCCAATGGAACAGTTAAATGATCTGAGTCTTGCTCCTCTAGTGAATAAATCCTTGATTAGAGTGAACATTGACTGTGGATGCATATACCCACACACAGCTGCAAAGCCACTGTGTGGTAGATTTTTATCTGGATACATAGAGTTGCTGCTGTGTAGCTCCCCATTAACATTAATGATGGCAGAGTTGACAGTGACTCACCACAGCCCTCATTTAGAAAAATATAACCCTTGCCAGGGCCACAGAAGGATGCAATCGATTTACCACCAAACTAACTCTTTGGTCTGAATCATTAAACTCTTCCCCCTCTTTCCATCAATCATGGGTTTCTGGAAGAAGACAGCCTGCCTAATTCTCATTATTATTGCTAATATTAATAAAAATGGTGGGCTTAATGAGAAGAAAATGTGTTTCAGCAGAGAGGGGTCCATTTTCCCCCTAAAGTTCAAGGCTTTAGCATCCAGATCTCATTAGCATTAATGTGACTTGTGTCAGGATGAGGAGAACCCACTCTGCCTAGACACATATTGTTTTCCCCTCATTATTTGACCATTTTCAAGAATATTCAAAACAACAACACAAATTAGGCATGTCAGGAGGCTACAGAACACACTGTTAGCTCTGAAAAATGTCAGCCTGGCTATGGGTAAGGAATGTATGCCTTGGCAAGTTCTTCCCTTCTGAGGCAGGAGTTTGAATTAAAAATTTCTTGGAGAATTGTACTTCGTTGTACCAACCATGGAATGTACCCCTTTCCACGAAGCCCTACAACTAAAAAAAAAACATAGGGTAGGCCTAATAGCAATGTAATGGGTCCTACTTTCCTACTACTACTACCTTGGAGAGAATGAAGTAGAAAACCTGTCTTGGAGGGTTAGGGTGACTTTGAGCAGAATCAGTGGGCAATGACCATGACTACTTAAAGCCTAGGATCTGAGGTGAATGTCCAGGCTATCCCTGTAATCAGACCAGTCCCATGAACATAGTTACCTAAATGCCTGTGTAGACATGTAGGCAAAGATGATCACATACTACTTATTACAAAATTCTTGAAGTCTGACCAGGACCATCAAGTCCTGCTATCATGTATTACTTAGGCCTGTGTGTTCTTGTTTGTTCCTCCCTTCAAAAGTATTTTTTGTCCTCTCACACATATAACAGGTAGTACAGAGGCCTCATAGGCAATCTTCTCCTTTTCCCGTTGCTTCTAAATTCAAGACACCTTCATTGGCTCAGCCCCCACTCCATGACAAACATCCTCCTCTTAGATCCAGCTATTGTTAACAGATCATTTAGACTCTGTCAAACTATGCAAAATGCAAAATATATAAAATCAAAAGATCAGGCTGGATTTATTTTCTGACTATGGTTATACAGGCAAAGTAAAATAGATACTTGAAACAATTCATGCCTGAAGCTGTGAACCCATATATATAAAGGCATCATTATCACAAAGTGAGGAACTCCAGGGAGTCTTGGTTATCAAGGATAATTAATAGACAAAAGTATACAATGTGGCACTTTCAAACTAGAGAGTACTCAAAAAAGTAGTTTTAATTGAATAAATATAAAATACAGAAATTAGATTTAGAAGGCCTCAGTTCTACTCTAATGCCTAGAAGGCCAACCTGCTGCCTTCAATACTAGGCTGATCAACCTGAGTTATTCACCAAGAGGGATATAGCAAATGGGTTGAAAATAGAAAAAAGATTCCAAACCGGCATCTATAGGGTACAAACAGTCCAAGTTCTGGACTTATAGTCAGAGAGTATTAAATTTGAATCCTGCCTCATTTACTTATTGGCTATGTGACTTTGGGCAAGTCATTTAACCTTTGTCAACCTCAGTTTCCTCAGCTATAAAATGCGGAAATCATAACAATACCTACCTTACAAGGCTACACATGCTGTCGCCTCCCCTATTCCTCAGGGTGCAGTGCTATATCTGACAATGTAATTCTCACTCCTCTTCTTAATTTCCCTGTTTCTGTCAATATCATCATCATCCTTCTAGTCATCCAAGTTCACAGCCTCAAAGTCATCTGTCATCTTCACTTGTTCTTACTTTCCCCTGTATCCAATCAGTTGTCAAAGCTTGTCAATTTTATATCTACATCTCTTAAATCTGTTCCCTTCTCTCAATCAACAAGTATTTCGTAAGCACCTGCTATGCATAGATTGCTACACTAGGTGCTAGGGATACAAGTGCAAAGAATGAAGCAATCCTTACTTGAAAGGAGTCTATGTTCCCAAGGGAAGTTGGGGGGACAGAGAAAGAGGTGACAAATACATATCTAAATATATGAAGTATAAATTTAAAGTGAATAAATTTTAAAATATTCGAAGTAGCTCAATTCAAAGTCATTTGGGAGGAAAGACACTAGCAGCTGGGAGGACCCAAAAAGGCTTCATGCAGAAGATGGTACTTGAACTGCATCTTAAAGGAAGAGAGGGACTCTGGGAGGTGAAGGTAAAGAAGTGTTCAAACCCTCATCACCTCTCACTTGGACGACTGCAATATCCTTCTGGTCTCTTTCCTCTCTCATCCACACTCCACACAGCTGTCAAAGTATTATTTCTAAGATACACACCTCACTAAGTCATTTCCTTGCTCCAAAGGCTTTAGTAAAGAGTCTCTGTTGCCTCTGGCACAAAATACAAACTCCACTATTGGATATTTAGCATTCTTCACAATCTTGCTCCAAATTACCTTTCTCAGCATATTACACTGTACTCTCGTGTTTTTTGTTTGTTTGGTTGGTTTTTTTTTTTTTTTAGAAAAAACTGGCCTATGTGCTTTTTCTCATTTTTCCTTGAATGTCAGTAAAGGGAAAGATACGAATAAATGAACTAAAAATGGCTGTAAAGTAAAGGAGCTCAAGGGTAAGAGGGAAGTCAGCATCCTCACCTCATGACATCCCACTTTCCATCTCTGTGTTTCCTGTGTCTGAAATGCTTTCCCTCCTTACTTCTGCCATTTTGAAACTAACTTCCTTCAGAGCAGAGCGCAGGCGCCGCTTCCTCTAAGAAGCTTTCCCTGATCACTCCCAGAAATGGCTAGAGCCCTCCCCACCCTGCTAAAATCTCCTGCATTTACTTTGTATATAGTTGTTTTACACGTGTTTCTTTCCCCATAGGATGTGAGCTCTTTGAGGTCAAAGATGGTTTTTTTTTTTGTTTTGATATCCCCAGGGCGCAGCAGTATTTAGCACACAGTAAGCGTTTAGTAACTGCTTGTTGATTGATACTCTGCTATACTTTTGGGCCACAGCTACTTTGTGGTTTACATAGTATTGTTACAAGGCACAGCTGTCTTTAGTGAAGAGGAATCATTTATCCTTATTTCTTTTCTTCTCTCTTTTCCTACATATGAAGGTACAACAGGAACTAATGGGTATAAACGATAATAATAAGCACAACAGAGTAGAAAATTGTGGTGCAAATTATTTATATAATTCAATCATATAGATTTTCATTTGTGATCTCATCAATGTAGATATTCGCTCACTATTACAATTCACAAAACCATCCATGGTTTCTCATCCTGTGTAGTTCTATTCCAGGTCCTTCCATAGAGGGTCTACAAAACACAACCTTGAGGCACAAGGGTAGTACATCTGAATCCAAATCAGAAGCTTGCATGTTCATATTACGTCTAGGTCATGGTGCACTTCTGTTTTATTTAGAGGTGGCTAGAAAGCACAATGGAGAAAGCACTGGACTTGGAATAAGGAAGACCAGAGTTCAAATCCAGCTTCAGAAACTTATTTGCTGTGTGACCCTGGGTAGGTCACATAACCTCTATTTGCCTCAGTTTCCTCATCTATAAAATGGGAATACTTCCCAGGGTTGTTGAGAGGATCAAATGAGATAATAATTGTAAAATGCTTAGCATGATGCCTAGCACTTAATAAATGTGGGTTTCCTTTCTACTAGCTAGTGATGAACTTCTTCCTGTTTGGTTGGGCTGGCTCTTGGACAAGGGATACAACTTCTCATCAGGATCATCTACTAAGGGTTTTTCAGCTTGGTAAAAGTTGTCACATCTTGTATTCCACTGGCACAGCTTTTAAGAATAGGATCACCTTCCGTATATGAAGTCATCAAAAAACCCTTGCCGAGAACAAGCAATATATAGATGTAGGTATGTAGATATAGATATTTACACTCATTGGCAAAAATTATAATTAGATAAATGTGCAGTCATGCCCTATGTGGCAGGCAGTAGTATAGCTTAATGGTGAGTCCTGATGCTATCGTCAAAATGGCCAGGTTTGATGTTGGGCTCCCATATGAACCAGTGTCCTGTGGGACACTGCCCTGAGCTTTAGTTTTCCCACCCATTGAATAGCAATAATATCTCCATTACCCCATTCAGGACTATTATAAAGAAAACATTTTATAAACCTTAAAGTTTTTGTTGTTCAGTCATGTCTAACTCTTTGAGACAGCATTTGGAGTTTTCTAGGCACAGATACTTGAATGGTTTGCCATTTTCTTCTCTAGCTCATTGTACAGATGAGGAACTGAGGCAGACACAGTTAAGTGACTTGCCCAGGGTCACACAGCTAGTAAGTGTCCGAGGCCAGACTAAACTCATGAATATAAGTCTTGATTCAAAGCCCAGTGTTCTATTCACTTCACCACCTAGCTGCCCTAAACTTTAAAGTGCTATATCAATATGAGTTATTAATGTTGTAAAATAACTGTATTAAAAATTCATTCACAGTTGTGAGTATTATCAAGTCTTCTAGAGGCATTTTTCGTTTGTTTGTTTGTTTTATTTTTCACAAAATTCGGTGGGGGAAAAGGATGATCAAAGGAAGGAGAAGCCTGTGGCCCAAGGTGGACGGGAGGACGCTAACGTGGGCCAGGAAGAAGGCCGCTCTATTCCTTCCTTATTTTCCTTCTGTTTCTCCTCCGGGGAGATTGTTCTTTAGATCACGACGTATGATACAAAAGTGGTTTAGAGGGAATTCAAACCAAAGTTAGGTTCCAGATATTCTAAGGTACCGAGAGAATTGGCAGCTTTTATTAAGGATCATTTGTTGAAAAGTCTTGGGGAAAGGAAGAGGCATCACAGGACTGGAGAAGAGCAAATGTCCTTCTGATTTAAAAAATAAAAATAGACAATGATAGAAATTGCAAAAAGCAACAGCTAACAATTCTGTCATACTTTAAAGTTTGTTTTTTGTTTTGTTTTTGTTTTGCTTTTTTTTGCTAGGCGATTGGGGTTAAGTGACTTGCCCAGGGTCACACAGCTAGTACATGTTGTGTGTTGTGTGTCTAAAACTGGATTTGAACTCAGGTCCTCCTGACTTCAAGGCCAGAGCTCTATCCACTGTGCCACCTAGCTGCCCCTATACTTTCAAGTTAATAAAGCATTTTACATACATTTTCACAAGAACCCTGTGAGGTAGGTACTACTCATATTATTATGTCCATTTGCTCCTCCTTGTGACCCTTTGCCTCATAACCATTCAGTTCTGGCCATTGCAATAGCCTTTGGGTTCAGAGTTCTTTCTGTGTTAATCTCTCTTTCCCTTCTGGTGCTCCACCCTGACTCCAAATCTAGTGTTCCTTCCCTTATACCACTGCCTCTCTGGACCAGTAATAGGACAATTCCTGGAAATATTATAGACTACATTATTAAAGGGATAGTTTGTGAGCTTTTAGAAAAGGAAGCAGTGACGACTAAAATCCAGCATGGCTTCATCCAGAATAAATAATGCCAGTCTAATCTCATTTCATTTTTTGACATAATAACTAAATTAGAAAATCAGGAAATATAGAGACATAGTATACCTAAAATTCAATAAAGTATTTGATAAGGTCTCTCATGTTATCCTTGTAAACAAGATAGGGAGTTATGGATCAAGTGATAGTACACTAAATGTATTCAAAATCAATTGAGTGATGGAACACAGAGTTGGATTAATGTCAACTTGTATAGGCCTATATTGTTGTTGTTCATCTTTCATTTTTGAAGAGGACCAATGATATCATGGGTGACATCTTGACTTGCTCATGAATTGAATTTAAGTGAGGCAGCATTTCATAAAGTCATCAGCCTCACTCTCTCTTCCAGAGTCATCCAAGCCCAAGTGGCAAGACAAAAGTTAGGATGACTGGTGATAAACCTTTATTAGATTGCCCCAAAGTGATCTCTCTTTGGAACAACACTATTCAACATTTTTATCAGGAATTTAAATGAAGGCATAGATGACACAATTGTCAAATTTGCAGATGATACAAAGCTGAGAAGGATAACTAATGTGTTGGATCCTGATCAGTATACGAGATGATCTCAACAAACTAGAATGATAGGGTGAAAAGAAAAAGAATTAAATTAATAGCAAAGAGGTAAATTCTATAATTAAAGTTAAAAAGTGAGCTTCAGAAGAACAGAATGAGAAGGGAGAGGATGGATGTGATTAAGATAGCAGTTCATATAAAAGATCCAGAGTAGGGCGGAGATTATAAATTCAATATGACTCAATAAAATGACATTGCAATCAAAAAAGCTAATGTTATCCAAGGCTGCATTTACAAGAAGCATAGTGGCCAAAACAAGGGAAATGACAGCTCTGCTTTACTGCTCACAAGACAGATCATATCTAGACTATTGTGTTAAGTTCTAGAATTTTAGGAATAATGTTGACAAGCCTGGAGGACATTCAAAAGAAAGCACCCAATACAGTGGGATGTCTGAAGGTATTATACAAGAATTGATTAAAATATGTAGGAATCTTTACCTTGAAGAAAGACTTCAGGAGGAGACATAATAGATGTCTTCAAGTATTTGAAGAACTGTCATGTGGAAGTGGGCAGCATAAGCAGTGAAAAAATGGAGCACCAGAAGGGAAAGAAAGATTGGCCTGACAAGGAACCCTAAGCCCAAAGACTATTGGAGGGGCCAGAACTGAAGGATTATGAGTCAAAGGGACGTAAGGAGGAGCTAATCTGGATCTTGCCATTTGCTAGTATTGTGGATCATGTGGACAATGAAGGCGTGGGGGAGCGAAAGGGGAAGGGGAAAAGAAAAAGGAAAAAAAAGGGAAGGAGGTAGGGAAGAGAGAGGAGAAAAAGAGAGGGAGGGGAAAGGAGTGGGGAAAAAAGATGGCCAACTCTCTAATAACCCAGAATCCTTCTCCTACTTGAAGGAACTAAGGCTCCCTCAGAAGTAACTGAAAATCTAGATTGACTATACACCTTCCTTGTGAGGAGATGCGACCCATCAGAAAGAAAAGTTGTCTGAGTTCAGATACAAAAACTTTCTGTATTCGTTGTTGCATGTAATAAACTTATTCTATGTACCATTCCTGGTTAGCTTTGTGTATGCAAAGGAACTAAGGATAGCTATATGAATGCTAGAAAGGAACTAAATTTAAACATTCCCAAGACATGAGAATACCAGATGGAGACAAATATGAGCCATAGAGATTATAAAATGTATTGCTTCTTGAGAAGTCTTCCAAATCTCAGGATCTGTGTGAGGCCAGAGCAAGGTTGGGGTTGTTTGGAGTGTTTTGTTTTGTTTTGGTTTGGTTTTTTGGCACTACTCTGGGCCTCAGGTTACATCTGTATTATAGCCATCACACTCTCTTAATCTATAAGAACTGTCAGCATAGACAGGACTTCTACATGAAATTATTCTGACTTTTACCCATCACCTTATCTTCTACAAGATAGAGGTTAATCTATCATATGATTTTACTTTTTAATTAGACAAGTATAAACTGCCTGAATTGGCCTTTCTTGGTCCATATATAGATGTGAATTTAGGAATGGTGATTGCTTTAAAAAAAAAACTTTTAAGACACTTCCTAATATGCTAAGATTCTAAAAAAAATAGAATTAAAGGCCCTGATATTATATGGACTAGTTCTTTTTGTTGTCTGGGATACAAGTCTTCAAATTTTAAAACAAATGTCTCATTTAAGTCATCTGTCGTCAAAACATTGCTTTTCCCCCTTAAAAAGTTAACTATCCCCATTTGCTGTTTTATGCTGGTTGTTTTTATAAAATTTAAAAAAAATGTATCAAACAGCTCCAGTTTTTACGTCACCTATTATTATCTTTCCCTACCCTATCAAATAAAGAAATAACATTTTATTTCATCCAGCCTCTTGTTCCTTTCTGCCTTTTGCAACTTGCATCCTATTTCCTGCTTTTACTTCTCTGTTTTTCCTTGGAGTCTTTGTTGCTGCCTCAAGCTCCTCCTTGGTAATTTGCCCCAGTTTCCATTTTTGGTCATATTCCCATTTTTATGTCAGCTCTTTGTTAGGTGAACTAGGTTTCATCCCATCTTTCCTTCCTTTTTAGAGTGCCCGGGCGGGGGGGGGGGGGGGTTAATTTCTTGTGTCCTCCTATCTTTTCTCTTTATACACTTCCAATTCTTTAGGAGTCCTTTACTCTTTAAACCCAGTGCTTTTATAGATTTTTCAACTATTCTTTGTTGAAACCTGCTTTTCCCCCCCACTTTTTAGACATTTTTATTTAAAGTTTTGAGTTCCAAATTATATCCCTCCTTCCTTCTCTCTCTCCCTCCTCTCCCCTTTCCCTGAGACAGTAAGCAATCAGATATAGGTTATACATGCGCAATGATATAAAATATTTCCATATCAGTCATTTTGTACAAGAAGACTCAGATAAAAGAAAAAAAAGAAAGAAAGCGAAAAATAGCATGCTTCAGTCTACATTCAATCAATATCAGTTCTTTCTCTGCAGGTGGATAATATGCTTCATCATTAGTCCTTTATGATTGTCTTGGATCACTGTATTGTTGAGAATAGCTAAGTCATTCACAGTTCCTCATTGTACAATATTGCTGTAACTGTGTACGACGTTCTCCTGGTTCTGTTTACTTCATTTTGCGTCAGTTCATATAAGCATATAAGTCTTTCCCAGTCTTTCTGAAATCATCCTGCTTGTCATTTTTCCAGTTGGTTTTTTGTTGTTTTTGTTTTTTTTAGTGAGGCAATAGGGGTTAAGTGACTTGCCTAGAGTCACACAGCTAGGAAGTATTAGCCGGATTTGAACTCACATCCTTATGACTCCAGGGCTGGTGCTCTATCCACTGTGCCACCTAGCTGCCCATTGTCATTTCTGATAGCACAATAATATTCCATTATAATCATATACCACAGCTTGTTTAACCATTCCCCAATTGATGGGCATCTCTTTGATTCCCAATTCTTAGCCACCACAAAAAGAGCTGCTATGAATATTGTTGTACAAGTAGGTCTTTTCCCATTTTTTTGGATGTCTTTGGAATATAGACCTAACAGTGGTATGGCTGGATCAAAGTTTTATTGCCCTTTGGGCATAGTTCCAAATTGCTCTCCAGAATGATTGGATCAACTCACAACCCCACCGACAGTGCATTAGTGTCCCAGTTTTCCCACATCCCCTCCAACATCCAATATTTTGGTCATACTAGCCAATCTTGACAAGTATGAGGTGGTACCTCAGAGTTGTTTTAATTTGCATTTCTCTAATCAATACTGATTTAGAGCATTTTTTCAGAAACCTGCTTTTTAAAATTTCATTTACTGAAATTAACAGCCCAATCTGTCTCTGCCTCCTGAATTATTGATAATCCTCCTAAGGCATAGCTGAATTATTTTCATTTCAATAACCAGTTAACCTAAGATTTCTCCTTAAACATTCATCTTTTTCAATATCTAAAACTAATCAGCTACCATTAACAGATGTTTATTAATGACTAGCCCAGAGTGAAGTTATAATTTTAAAAACCAGACTGCACTTAAATCCATATTTTAATTACTCTTCTGTTGTTCTGCTAAGTGTCAAATTTGGCTAGAATTGCCTTGGCTACAAAAGTCCTCCTTTGCTAGTTGATAAACAGCCCTGAAAGTTAGACTGATTTTTCACAAAATAGAAAGTTATTGGGATCATTTCTGTTCCCCCCTCCCCAGAGCACTGCTTCCTCACATAAGCACAAAGATTTCTTTCATTTGTATAAGATAAGACCTATCTTTGGGTAGCACCTAGCATGGAGCCATGTGCAATTAGGAAGTTAATAAATAATTTTTGATAATGACTTTGAAGATCCTTGAATAGCTGTACTATAAAAAAAAAACCATAAAACATGTAGAAAACACTAAGTGAGTAAGTGGGTTGTATGACGATGTTAATCCTTTAGGAACAGAAGCACAGCAAGACAGATTCCTTTCAGCGCTTCCTGGGAAATCACGGTAGATGCCCCATCAATGAATTAAGCACTTTAGGTCCATCCAGGGGTGGGGAACGTACAGCCTCAAGGCCACATGTGGCCTTCTAGATCCTTGGGTACAACCCTTTGACTGAATCCAAGTTTTTACAGAACAAATCCTTTTACTGAGGGGATTTGTTCTGTGAAGTTTGGATTCAATCAAAGGGCCATACTTGAGGACCTAGAGGGCCACATGTGGCCCTAAAGCCGCAGGTTCCCCACCCCTGGACTCCATGCTACAATCTGAAACTTTTGTTCTCCCTACCACCAATCCACCTCTGGCTTCCTCTCTGCTGCTAATGTAACTTCTTTCCTCACACTCTCTTCACTGGTTCCCTAATATGTTCACCCTTTCACATAAACACTTAATCCCTACTTACCATGTTTTACTTTTTTCTTTTTTTCAATTTCACAAGGTCAGAAGGCCACCGCTTCTGGACTTCCTTGTGCTCCCTATGTTTTCTTTCACTTCAGTTTCTTAGAACTCTATGACATGGCAAAAGGCCATGTGGTATAGTGGAAAGAGCATTAGACTAGAAGTGAAAAAACCAGATTCAAAGCAAAGTTCTTACATTTACTAGCTGTGGGTTGCAAGATCAGCAGGGAAATAGCAAGAGAGCTACTAGCTACCAAGATGAGTTCAAGTCATCGTCCCCAAACAGACTACAACCCAGGGTACTAAAAGAGTTGGCAGATGCAATTTCTGGGCAGTTACTCCTGAAAAATTAGGGACACAAGGAAAGGCACCATATGACTGAGAAAGAGCAAATGTTGACTCTCATAGCAAAAAAGAAAAAAAAATAGAGAGGGAATAGTGAAGTCTATCAACTACATAACACAGAACTCCACTTTGATTCCCCATAAAATTCTGGAACACATTTTAGAGGACGTCTATTAAAGACTTAAAAGGGGACCTTAACAGAAGAATTACTGAAAACAATATTCTCTTTTATTGAGCATGCTTATGGAAAAGTCAGCTGATTTACCTGGAGGCACCTGGAAGGCAGAGAGGGATTCAGGGTAACAAGGGACAGATACTATGGTAGCACCCACTCCTCAAACTGGGGCAGGGGCTGATACCTCCAAAATGGAATGAGGAAGAAACGACATGGAAAGAATACAACTGAATTAAGTTGGTACCCAAATCCCTAAGTTTAGGTGGGATCCTTTGCTGCCAAGGGAATCAGTCAGAAGAAGTAAAGGTGAAGAAGGTGCTTCAGTCAACTAATACTAAAAAGAACCTCACCAAGACAAAAAGGATGAGACTATACCTTTCTATACTTTTAGGTTTGCCTGCTTGTGATTTCATTTCTTTTCAAGGCTCAGCTTTATCACTTTAACCTGATTTCACCTGTATAAAGATGTTAGGGGAGAGAGGCCAAAAGTATACAATGTTATTTATCCATCACCCTCCTACCCTACCAATTGAAATGGCTCTGGGACCCATACACCCTGAAGGACAACCTTGCTAATCATTCTAATCCAATCCAATCCAACAAGCTTTCATTAAGCATCTACTAGGAGAAAGGCACTGTGCTAGGCAAAGCAATAGGACAAGACAAGGATAGTTTAGCAATGGATACTCCAAAACAATCTTGATACAACAGTTACTACCCATTCGTTTTTCCTAAATATGTATTTAGCAAACTTTTTACCATCTGAAGTAAAAGGAGAAATTTATAACCCATATAACTGAAATCTATAGATAATCCTTGTGTACTAGCTTCCTCTCATTTTATTCTCTAACCGTCTGCCAGTTACCACACTGAAACAGTTGATTGAAGAAGAGGTCAGTGCCTAAAACAGCCTACTTGCGCCAAGAAGAACATCAGATATACGTCAGAGCAAGAAGCTAAGAGAGAGGAAAAGGCTGAAGAAAACGAAGTAGGAGAGAAAATCTCAGCATTTTGCTATCAAGGAATCAAAAGGAATCACATAAGGCCAATATGTGCATTCCTGAAAGAGGCTGTTCATTCTGGATAGGCTGAGGAGAGAAAGAAAGAGACACAGAGAGAAAGAAAAAAAGGAGGATCTGTTGGCACTGGGCCTACTGGGCTTCTTGTGTAGGATTTGAAAAATCATAAACTATTTTGGCATTTACTTCCAGAAATTTCACTGAACACAATATGAATGAAATTCGGAGAAACAGGCATCTATCATAGAAGCATTTCCAAAATCTTAGGCATGACACACTAGAAAAACAGGACAAGGTATTCTGAAGTTGTATGACAATGTGGATCTGGTCGGCTCAGCAATGAAAAATGATGGGGCAGCTAGGTGGCAGCATGGATAAAGCACTGGCCCTGGAGTCAGAAGGACTTGAATTCAAATTCAGCCTCAGATACTTACCAGCTGTGTGACCCTGGACAAATCACTTAACCCCAATTGCCTCCAAAAACAAAACAAAACAAACAAAATGACAAATGATGAGGTCTTTGTGAGGCAGAGGGGGAAAACATTTAAAAACGTGTTCAGAAAGCATGAGAAAATTCTGTGAATCAAGTCTAAAAATTATGTGAAACTAGATATTTTACTAAAAAGAGCTTCTGTTCAGAATCACATCCAGTTCTTCCAGAAAATTATAAATTAGGCAATTCACATGAAAGAGATTAACCTTTGCTATCACTTTGGTTAAAGTCTCAGATAGCACTGGCCCATAGCCACATATACCACCTGGCATTCAGTCCCTGCCAATTCTCACAAGCTAAGTGGGGTCAAGCCGGGTCAGTACAGGAATGGAAGAGCTCCAAGGAATGTCAATGGATTGGCAGGTGATTCAATACATGGCTTCATAGTCTGTTTCAGGTCTCTTAATGTGCCTGAGGAGGGGAATATGTATCCTTTTCTGATAGAACACCCCCAGTTACACATTAAGTTTCATTTTCTTCTTGACAACTTGTTTTTATCACTAGCTAAAATGTCTGGTGGTTCCTTTTTTCTTATGGAGATACCTATCCACAGCAAATAAAACTCAAGACCCTTAGCTATGTGAATACAGCAGAATCCAAAAAGAACAAACAATTTTCTTGGTCTGTTTTTATTAAGGCAAACTTTTGTATCTCAGTCCCTTTCATGCATCAGCCCATGAAAAATCAAACCAAGCAAATTTTTTGGTCAGTTTTGCCTCGTCACAAATGTACGTCTATATCCCAAGAGTATTCAAAATACTTGTTTCCCTTCTGTCTTCAGCAAATCAATAAAAGTGCCTTCAAAGTATATACTGCAGATATATTGGGTAACTACACCTTCCTTTGAGAGCATTTTCTGTGTAAGTAAATGCTAAATTGTCAGAGAATAAAGTCCCTGAGTACTTTGTATGTTTAAATTAAAAAGCAATGTGTGCAAAGGACTGCAAGGAAACCATAAAGGATGATACTTAGATCATGACCTAGATCTGGAAGGGGCTTCAAAGGTAATTTAGTCCAACCTCTCAGTTTACAACTGAGGAAATCCAAAGTCAAGGAGGTTCAATGACCTGCCAAAGGTCACACTGTCAGTGACCTCCAAAGATCACACAATACATACATTAGTGTTGCTGTAACTCAAAGCCATTTCCATATAGTCATGCAGCACCTTAATCTCCAAAATACATATTTCCTGGGAATCTTCACTGTGCTAGGTGATGTGAGATCTCAATCCAAGAGAAATGTTGAGTTTGACCATAAGGAGCCTTGCAGTGGCAAGAGAACCACATGGAAACACTGAAATAACAATAAAATGCAGCAGTGTGGGCACATACAAAATAAATGGCAAAGGCAACAAGGAGTCTCCCTATTAAAGGAGCAAGTGAAAGAGCTGATGGAATGTCTTTCTACTCTAGATTGTCAAGGGAAATGAAGAGTTTCTTAAAAGAATGGAAGGAAAATGCTTCAAGAAGAAAACAAAGAAGAAAAAAATCTGAAGAGGCAGAGAACCTAAACCTGTATCAATATATAAAAGGGTGGAAGAACATGATAGGATAAAAAAAGAATGACCCCTAAATAGGGTGTCATACAGAGCATTCCAAAAGTCCTTCATGTACTTTTATACTTTTCAAGCTTAAAACTATACTAAGATTTTTGGGACACTGTGTATAAAACGTTTGCAAAGCATCTCCCTCACAGCAACGTTGTAAGCCAACTAGTGCAAATAATATTATCCCCATTCTACAGATAAGAGACCTGAAATCCAGATAAATTAAGCAACTTGACCATGGTCATAAAGTTAATAAACGCTGAAGCCAGAATTATTTTATCGATTCCAATTCCACTCTCTCTGTAAGAAAGGTATTTGTCTCTGCTGGTTTTCCTAATAAAGTATTCTATAACTTTCTTCACCCTGATGAACAAGTGCCTTGGTTGTGAAAATATGAAATATAGCATTAGATTTTAAAATGATTAATCCTAAAATACTACCTCAGGGAACAAGTGTTTTCAAGGGAGGCATTGAGATGAGAAGAAACAGCAGTGAAGGAGAAGGCAGAAGATTGGGGTTCTTGTTTTAAAACTGTCACATACCACATGACCTTGGCTCAGTTTCGGGTAATCATATATACCTTGCCTATCTATCAGGGTCATCATGAATATCAATGAGATAGTGTATATCAAAGCTTTTTGAAAACTTTATGGTACTATTCAAATGTACAGGGCTTTTTTGTTTTTTCATTAATCAACAAGCATGTGTGCTAAGCACTTTCTACATACTAGGCACTGTGCTAAGCACTAGGGATAGGCAGAGTGTTTTTTATAAGGAAGGGGGAGCTCATGATACCTACTGGCCTACAAGGGAGAGACTCAGGAGAGCTATAAACAAATGTAAAGAAAGCACTAATCCTATCACTTGGGAAGGAAATTATCAGAACTAAATCACTAGGCTAGGAAAATGAATGAGTATTTATTAAGCACTTACTGTGTGCCACTATGCTTAAGTGCTAGGGATACAAGTGGAAAAAGCAAGAAAGTCTCTGTTCTCAAAGATCTCACACTACAATTAGGGGAAAAAACACTAACAGAAAGATCACTTGAAGGTGACAGAAAGGCCCAGAAGTCCTAAGGGTTCAGAGGCCAGGTGGATGGCAAGGTCCAGACACTTAGGCTATATCAGTGTATCAAATAAAAATGCTGGGGGCTGCAGGGCATAGAGACAGAATCGATGGTAAGGCCTAGAGGACCTCAGGAAGCAGTGGCAGAACAGATGGTAGAGCCTGGTGGCCCTCCATCTCATCAGAAGCAATAAAATTAGTGACTCCCATCATATTCAAGCCTTATGAACAAACAAGCAGCCTAAATAGGTTCCAGGATGACCCAGGGCCAGGAGAGGGGCACTCCAATTGCTGATGGGCTCTGTCTTCTGGTCCTTCTATATGAGTTCTGTGACTAGGAGGGTGGGGAAGGGAAGGAGAATATGATCACAGTCATTGTCTAGGTGGTGAAAGAGGATTGTTAAAACCATCTGAGAGGATTTGCTAAAAGTCCTACAAGTGAGATGCTTTTAAAAGATCCAGAATCAGATGTGAGTTAGTATAAATCGGGACAGGCTCAAGAATACATCTGAGTCCTAGCCCAGGCTCAGAAGTACCTAGCAGGGCCATAACTAAGGTGAGGGCAGCCAGGGTTTTGCCAAATAGACATCAGCATTTAGGGAAGGAAATTCTCTATGTGGTGATTCAGAGGCAGCCATCTTCATGTGTGGCCAGAAAAGAACAGGGGTAAAGATTGGACTGCTCATTTTATTTTTTTTTCTGAACTTAAATACCCCCAAAATGAACATTTCATAAACATAGGAGGACATAAAGAGGGGAATATCCATGAAACCACAAATCTTTACTTTCTACCACTTGTTTGTTTTTAAAGTATATAATAAATTCCACATATGACTTTCAAAACTGTCCTACCTGTCTGCGCTTCTCTCTGAACTTCCTTCTATTCTCTTCTTTGTATTTTTCTGTAATGTTTCAAAGTGGACTGCCCCTATCCTGGCACACTGTACTCAAGGTAGGACTCTTTGTGGTACCCTGCATCCCCACCCACACAAACTGTCTGTGCTACACATGAAAATTTTTCATTAGTTGTGCTTCTGGTACTTAGCCTCAACCCAGAACATATTTTTGTGTTTTTTTAATTTCACATATAAATCTTGTCTAAGCATTATCTCAGATGGTCAAGTTGGGATTAATATCAAAATAGCTTCTATTTCAAATCTTAACTTCTTAGCCAGTACATAATCACTCTTCAGAGCCTGGCTCAGAATACAAAAGTATGTCCCCCTGTCTTTCTACTCTATTATCTTCTCTCCCTGTCTCTCTCCCTCTCCCTTTCTCACTTTGGTTCTTCTTCCTTTCATCTTTCTTATACTTTCTTCAATTGAACAGCTGTACTCACTCTAGAAAAAAAACATCTTTCTTCTATCAGATACTCTAGGAGATGGGAAAAAAGGTTATAAAACTCCATTGCCAGATACTTGCCTTATCTTTTTAGATGCATTACAGAAAAAAAAAAAAAAATACATGCAGGAGATTTACGCAGCTTCCAAATATGACCTCAAAAGTACATGAAAATTCACTCCATGCCTCTGAATCTGAATTATAAATTTATGAGTTTTTTATCTCTTGGGGTTAAGGGAGATGCCAAAATTCTGGGTAGTGGTTTAGCTTTCCAAATCCCTGAGTTTCAAAAATCCCTAATGCTCTAGTAAAAATTAAACGTTCATTAATTATAATCTCCTAATTCCTACAAACAGACTAAATTCTTCAGAGAATATTATTTGAATAAAACTTCTTGGAATTGTTTCTTTGGAAGCACTGTGTTGAGCCCCCTAAGAAGTAGCACATAGGGTATTAAGTAATATGTTGGGCCAGAGTTTATGTAATTCTTCAGTTATTACAGTATTTCTTTACCAAAATGGCATAGCTACTTCACAGGTCACATGCAAAAGTATAATCAGCATATGAACGATAAAGCTACTGATGCAGCTGTGTGCAGGGACCAAAGGAGACTCCCTAGTGTGTTTAGTTCTCGTGTTCTGAAAATCACTGAGGACAGTACACTTGGAAGCTGAATGGATCTGCAGAAGCCATTCCATGGGGCATGCTCAGAGCTGCCCTTCCCAACTCTGGTCAACCACATGGGAGCTTTGGGGGCTGCTTCCGGCCTTATATGACTCAGGGCTAAAGGTCTCTTAGAGACCTTAAAAGGTCTCAGAGTTCCCTAACTGGCTACTAAGCCACAAGAGCAGGGGACTCAATGGATGTACAAAAGGAAGCAACCTGTCCCTCTGTCACTTTCTTCATTTCCAGCTTTGAATTACATATATTATAAAAGGATATTTTGAGCTATTTCCTAAGAGTCAGGTAGGGGAAGGGATGATTGCCCATCTCCCTCACCCTTCCTTTATTGCTCCCTGAGCACATGTCCTGCCTAGGCTAGTCTGAGCCTGAGCCCCCACCTAGATTTGCCTCTTTTGTGTGTCCTGGACTTAGGTGAACAAAAATCACCAAGACGTATATGTACAGTATTATAGGCAACCTCGTGGGGTTAATAGGTCCAGAGGTCCCATGGAGGTTGCAATGAAACACAGGGGAGAATGCCCCGGTACAAATAAGAGGACTAGTCCAAGTATGATCATTTTGCCAACTGACATAAAAGGGCAGTGATAAGACAAAATGAGATGCACCGCGCCTCATAGCAGTCCTGCAAACTACTCTCTGTTCTGGTGAAACTTAAATATTCTCCCCGAAGATTGTGCTAATAGTTCTGAGTTAGTTACTAAATCCTGTTCTGTTAAAGTGCACTTGTGAGGTTTTCTGATGTTTAGCGTTTCCTTCATATGTAGGAGTAAATTATCATTTTTCATTGCCCTCTTGTCTTTGTTGGCAAAATGATCAAGCTTGGGCCAGTGCTCTTGTTGGTAGCTGGATTTTCCAGGAGTGCTGAAGTAGTTGGTGGGGACTCTCCACTATGTTCCACTCCAACCTTCATGGGACCTTTGGACCCATTAAAACTACAAGATTACCTGTAATCCTGGACATATCCATCTTGGTGGTTCTAGTTCACCAAGATCAGTAATGAACAAATGAATGTAAATATTTTACTCAAATAATGTTATCTGAAGAATTTAGTCTATTCAATGGGAATTAGGAGATTATAATTAATGAACATTTAATTGCTACTAGAGCATTAGAGATTTTTGAAATTGAGGGATTTAGAAAACTAAACCACTGCCCAGAATTGTGGCACCCCGCCCCACTCCCAAGAGATAAAATGCTCCAGATTTAGAGTCATATAGTGCATATTCACATACTTTTTTTAGTTATATTGGGAAGCTGAATAAATCCCCTGTGTGATTCGTATTGTATATTGAATACTTTTTTTTTACTCCTCCCTTTTAGGGAGGTCCTTGATATGAGCCATAACTAAAATCATTCTGTAAAACAATGGATTGGAGGGATTTAACAAGCAGAAGAATATGAGAAGGGAAGCCTAAAGGTCCTTCCAGCACTAAATATAGCCCATACCACAAGCCTGGGTATGGAACAGGGAGTGTCATAGTACTCTGGCCACTGTGGTCCCAGCCATAGCTCCTCAAAGCTAGAACAGTACATAGCTTCTCATACACAGAGCTCATCTGGCCCAACCCCATTGTTTTACAGTTGAAGCAACTGAACTGAATATCTAGAGATATTGGGTATATCGATCCAAGGTATATGTATATGTATGTATGTATGTATGTATATGTTCCATATATACATATATATATTCAATTCAAAAATCCCTCAGTTTCAAAAATCTCTAATGCTCTAGTATGAATTAAGTGTTCATTAGTTATAATCTTCTAATTTCCATTGAATAGACTTGGGTACATATATGTGTGTGTACATATATCTATATATCTATATATTATAGATAGATAGATAGATAGATAGATAGATAGATAGATAGATAGATAGATAGATAGATAGAT
>NW_020951478.1:4938716-4947390 GCF_900497805.2 Vombatus ursinus
GATAGATAGATAGATAGATAGATAGATAGATAGATAGATAGATAGATGTACTTAAGGTATATGTACCCAAGGTCACTGTCAGTAAGTGACAGGTCCTCTGACTCCAAATCCAGTGTTCAGGCCACTGTACTACAATACTTCATGACTGACAGAAACGTATTTCAAAAATACTTACATAGAGCTTATTGTAAAATATCTTTGAAGTCCAAACAAGAGTCTAAACTCAATGGAGCTAAATGGTCCTTGCTTTAAGAAAACTAAGTAAATAAAAACCCAGACGTAGAATCATAATATTTAGAACTGGAAAAGTTTTACCAGAAACTTCCATAAGAATTTCAAATTATCAAAGTGTTCTGCATATATTAGTTCATTTAACTATCTAACCTCTCCCTGAAAACTACTAACGAAGAATTCCCTACCCACTGGAGGCAGCCTGTTTTACTGCTATTTAGCCACATTCATCATAAAGTTCTTCTGCAGGTTTAGCTGAAATCCCTTTATAACTTCTGCCCACTGGTTTACTCTAACCTTAGGGAAAAATAGAAAAGTGTTATTTCCTCTTCTGCATGATAGCTTATCTACCTGATATCTTCCTATTATCTTCTCTTCTCCAAATGAAAAGTATCCTTAGTTTCTTAAGCCATTCCTCATAGGACATCTCCCCAGACTCCTTCTTTGTGTGCTCCCATTTATTAATACACTTGTTAAAATGTGATGTGTAGGGCTGGCTGCCATATTCCAAGTAGAGTTTGGAAAAAGTTTTGGATTCAAGAAACCAAGATTCTAGGCATAATCTCTTCCATTAACCAGCTATTTGACTTCAAACAAATCATTTAACTCCATTGAGCCTAAAGAGATGGCATTTGAACCAGATGACATTTATAACTCCTTCCAGCTCTAAAGGTTATGACTGCTAATCCTTGGCCAGTATAGAACACTATAGACTGATTACTCCTCACGGTCTGGACACTTTATCTCTGTTATTAGAACCTTATAGTATGTTAGCTTTTCAACAGCCATATCCCAATATTGGCTCACATTAAAGTTTGTAAACAGCTAAAATTCCCTAATATTTTCTACAAATACTGCTACCAAACCGAGTCTCTTCCTTCCTGTTCTCATGTAATAACGCAAGTGCAGGACTTTTCATTTATTCATGTTAAATTTGATCTTTTCAATTTTAGAAGACAGAGATACAACATGCCAAACTTGATTTGAATCTTGATTCTGTCAAGGTATCCACCCTTTTTACCTTTGTGTCAAAAGTGCACTTAATAGGCATATTTGCACTTAATAGGCATTTTAAGGTTATCCAGTGTGTCCACCCATGTCCTCTTCTTCAGGGGCAAGCTCACTGAAAATATTTAAATAAGCACTACTAAATCAAATTTGATCTCACAGCTATCATTTTCACCTTCCCTTCTATGTATCATTAGAGACTCTGAATCCTGACCAAGACAAACATACATGAAACATCTTGCACATCATGATAATACAAGAGCAGATAATCTAAAGAAAATTCCATATTGCCACACACATCATCACACCTTCCAGCCTCTCCCACTTCTTCCTGGCACTTTCAAACCAGGCCAAGTTGTTATTCATCCTTCGTTTTCAAAATGGACCAATAGCATCACAATGTTGGGGTTAGGGGACAGTGTGTTTCACTGTGGTTGATCAGTTCAAAACAAGTTTGGAAGGCTCTACTGCAGGTCAGACACAATAAGTCTGTTAAAACATTTGGGATATAGATATCTCTAGATCTGCGTAGCTCATGTTTCCTTTATGCTACTGTGATTCTGCTTATGGAGTATAGCACCTTCTTTGATGCCATGCTGTGTGGTCCTGTGCCAGCATCTCCCATGTTTCACAATCAATACTAAAATTCTTCAGAGAGACCCTCAGAGTGTCCTTGTATTGCTTCTTCTGACCACCATGCAGGAGCTCGCTTTATGCAAGTTCTCCATAAAATAGTCTTTTAGGTAAGCATGTGTTTGGCATTTGGGCCATTTGAGTTTGAAAGCTTGGTAGGTCAGCTCAAGAGAGGACCTCAGTGCCCAGCACCTTTTCTTGCCAAGTAACCTTCAGAATATTCCTAAGACAATTCAAGTGGAAGCAGTTTGGTTTTCTGGCTTGGCACTGATAGACTGTCCATAGACTGTTCATAGGCACCGAACAGCGAAGTCAGCACAACGGCTCTATAGATCTTCAGTTTGGTAGGCAGCCTAATACCTCTTCTCTTCCACACTTTCTTCTGGAGCCTCCCAAACACTGAACTAGCTCTGGCAATTTGTGCAGCAACCTCATCATCTATGTGGACATCCCTGGAAAGTATACTGCCAAGGTAAATGAACTTGGCAAGGGGCAGGGTGGGGGGCGCAGAGAGCAGGAAGGAGATCTTCACATGCTTGGAGTAAACATCCCCTTAACTCACCAATGGGTTTGAGGCCTGTTGTTACCCTCAACTTGGTTTAGCCCATCTGCCAAGGTGGTTTTACCAAGGTATGGCCTCTGCACATTCTATAGTTTCTTGGAGCCATAGGTGTGAGTTGGGTGACAGGTGGACACCAAAGGTGGATGAGCATCCTTGAAAAGGGCTTGGAAGTCCTCACATCGGATATGTTAGTCCTCCCTAAATACCCTATACACCCAACCTATATGACCAATTAATGCACAGCTGAACGCACCAATAACCTCTCTTGCCATACTCCAATACTCATTTCACTAAGGCTAGTTTAAGCATCTTCTAACTTTCAACATGCACCAGCCCTCCCCTCTACCCCTGCCCAGAAAAATTGATCTCTACCATTATAATCAATCATTCCACACCTGTAGCCAGTCCACAATTTTAAGACCAATGCAAAGAACTTGCCCACATGAACAGCAGCTCCTCTTCCCAGCCCAGCCCAAACTACTCACATGTTCATATAAAAGAAAAATTAATAAGACAAAACAATTCATTTAAATTACAAAACAATTCATTTTTCAAAAGTTGTCACAAATAAAATTCATCATTTCAACAGCAAGCTTCCGATGCATATAAAATGATTCATTTATAAAAAATATTTCCAATTTACCAAAATATTTAAACTGAATATTTTAGGAATACTTTCATTGTATAAAGCATGTGAATGCCTTAGTAATTGATAGCTGATTTTTTTGCATCATGTTTGTGTCTGTTCTCACCTGGTACCTGATATAAGCCAGAACAGTGTAATACATACAATCACAACTTATGTATGAATACGGAGATCAAGTTTCTTAAACATTATTGCCTTCATTTTCAAAGTAACTGAGCAAAGAGAATGGTATCTTTGGTGAAAATCTTATGCTATCCAATTTGATGAGTGCCTCACATGGTTCACTATATCTAGCTGGCTCTAGCCACACTTCATTTTATACCTCATTCATCTTCTTGCCAGCCATCACTCCAGGACTCTCCCCCAACTCCTTCTAATTCTGGAACTATATCAAATCAATACTGCCATTGCTACTGGAAATGGTGTGCCAATCTATTCTCCTGTGGCTCTACTCACCATTGCTGTGACTTTCCAAACCAAAACACCCCATACCTGGCCACCATTCCTCTATCTATATGATATATGGACTGTCTTCCTCTTAATAGAATAATAAGATTCTTGAGAGTAGAGATTGGTAGAGTTTGGTTTGTATCCTTAGCACTTAGCATCATGCTTGATTCATAGTAAATGTTTAATTATGCTTTTTCATTCATTTTGCATCCAACAATTCCTTTCCTTGTCACTGCTCAAATGTTCTCTGAATCACTTTAGTATTTTTTGCTCATTCATTCCTTCACATTTCCTCATGATGATGACAACGATGATGATGATGACGACGACGACAATGATGATGATGATAGCCAGCATTTATACAGTGCTTTAAGGTTGGCAAACATACATGTGTTATTTTTTTTAATGTTCACAACAATCCTAGGTTATCATTATACTTGTTTTTCAGATAAGAAAACCAAGGCTGAAGGGAATTAAGGAACTTTCTCAGGGTCATACAGCTATTAAATATCTGAGGCAAGATTAGAATTCAGGTCTTTCTGACTTCAAGCCCAACACTCTATCTACTGTACCATCTAGCATATTAAATGACAATGATGATATTAATAATTATTACTTACGCTTATATAATAGGATACTTTCCAAACCACATTCATATCTATGGTCTCATTTTAATGCTCATAACAACTCTTTAAAGCAGGTATCATCATAAATTTAGAGTTAGAAGAAGCCTTAGAGTTCATCTAGCCCAGCTCCCTCATTTTACAGATGAGAAACTGAGACCCAAAGAGTTCAAATGACTAGCTCATGGTCACAACTGATGACAGACTTAGGATTTGAACCTAGGGCCCCCTAGGTTCCAAATCCAAAGCTTTTCCTGTTACCCTACACTGACAGGAGTCTGAAACTAGAACCCTAGGCTCTAGTCCCTAACCTGTTGCTCTTTCCACTAAGAGACATTCACAACAAAGTGGTATAGCTTCTATTAGAGTTAATAAATCTGTTGCTAATTCCTTTTGGATCCTAGAGTGGAAGGTGCACTACACAAAACTCAACATTACAAGGGTAAGGAAAAGAAGTTTCCGGACCAATGTCACTTCCTTTGATCAACAGTTTTCTCCACTTCATTGTTCACTACATTGTCTACACTTCCCTGTTAGTCACTGTGAGTCAAGAACTCTGTGTTGTGCCCAGCTGCAGACATGCACTGCTGGCTCCCCATTTGTGAGTCCAACATATTTGTGGGGCCCAGAAGCTAAATCCATCTAACCAGGCCTCTTTCCTCTGTTGCTGTGAAGCATCTAAGTTCGACAGTCTTTGGGGATTTCCCCTCAGCCACCTGTTATTGTGGCCATGTGCACACACAGCCTAATCGGTTTGTTTTGATCAGTGTGTTCCAAAGGGGAAGCAAGGCTATATTTAATTTAATTTTTTTTAATCCTCCTTGAATATTTGGGTGACTGTAGCAAAGAAATTGGGATTTTTCCAGCCTCTATTCAAAAACAGTTCTTCGATTTTAGTTGTTACTTCATGAAGGACATATACAATATAAACAGTGTACATCCCACAAGTGTCAATTGATTGACTGCCATCCTTTACTTTTGGGTAGTTACAGGTCCAGGTAGTCGTTAGCTTAGCATTCTGCTGGGTGCCCTGGGAAAAGGGCAAAAGAAATGAAAAACAAGAGACACACATTCTGAAATAAAACTAGGAATCAATTCACCTGCTGCTAAAATATTTGATGGGGCTTGGGTGGCAGAAGGGGAAAAGGAAATCTCAGTGCCCTTATCCTATATGTTGTTTGGAAGGAGGAGTGGGTCCTGTAAGGCGGTGTGGGAAATGGAATGGGGGTGGTGCCACAAGGGAGCAAGAACCAGTAAAGAGCCAGTGGAAAACAATGTCATGCAGCAATAGCAGCCATTGTAGACAAAGAGTATACTGCCCCACCCTTTGTCAGCACAGGGGAGCAAAGCCCTGTTTGCCCTACATTAGTGAAAGCTTCGTTCCTCTATGATTTAAAATAGCCGGACATACTGCACACACAAGTAGTAAACAATTAAGGGAATGGGAATAATTAAGGACAGGCCTGAGTAAAACTTCATTCATTCATTCAATGAACAACAACAGCAAACAACAGTCTCAGTACTGCCCTTCATCCCGGCCCTCACGAAACCTACAACATTGAGTAATAGTCCCTGATATTTATATAGCACTTCAAGGCTTGCAAAGCTCCATAACATATCACCTCATTTGTTCCTCAGAAAAACTCTATGAAGAAGATGCTGTTATTACCCTCCCTTTTGTAGAAGAGGAAGCTGAAATTTAGAGAGGTTAAGTGACTTACCTATGAACACACAGCAAGCGTTTAGAGGGAGGATTGAAACCCAGGTCTCCTCTGACAACATGCTGAGCTCTTTTTTCCATTATACCACATGGCTCTCTTAACCTAGTTAGGAAATGTGTACTAGAATTATATATAGCCCTAATTAGTTGTATGCAGAACACCATAACAGAGACTCTATCATGTTACCAAGGAAGATGCAGACACAGTAGATACTCTGAAGGAGCTCACAACTTTTATCTGTTCTATTTATATACTGTATGTCACTGCATAGTTGTCGCCACTACATAATCGTCGTATCCTGTTTTTTGTTTGTTTCCCCCAGTCCAAAAATTGGTTCATAACCTTTCATCACAATCGGTACATGGTTTACATGTACGTCTCACCGCTTAGAAGGTAAACATAGCAGGATTGTATTCACCAGTGACACATGGACGCATTTATCTCTCACACATTGCGAGCTGTAAGCCTAGAATTCTCAGCGCACATGCATGGTCAGTATTCAGTTTCAGTGGATATTCACGGGTATTCCATGCATCCTAATCTTGTACCAAAGACAGTTTAGTAATAAAATTTTTTAAAGCTTCATATAGTGGTCACAATCTTTTTTCCCCATAAAATCTGCAATGATTATGCAATGAAATATGGTGGTTCACAAAGGTGCTATAAGAATGTTGCACAGGGCACAGCTAGGAGGTACTGTGAATAGAGCACTGGCCCTGAAGCCAAGAGGGCCTTGAGTTCAAATCCAGCCTCAGACCCTTGATACTTATTAGTTGTGTGACCCTAGGCAAGTCACTTAACCCCAATTGCCTAGCCAAAAAGAAAAAAAAAAGGTGCACAAAGAAAGGTAATAATTAGAGGAATGGGAAAGGATAAAGGACAGGCACAGGGTTATTGGAGTCATGGGAATCTGACTAGGATCCTTCTGATATGTCAGGTACTCCAACCTTACACGTTGAGAGTGTGGGAAGGGGAATAATGTATTGTATGGATAGAAAGGTTAAATTGAGGCCAGGATGGGAAGGACTTTAAAAGCTAAACAGAGGAGTTTATATGGGATCCTAGAAGCAATAGGGAGCCATTAAAGTTTATTGAGGTGGAGTGACATGGTCAGACTTACATTTTAGGAAAATCACTTTGGTAGTTGTGAAGAGGATGGATTAGAGAGCAAAGAGATGAGTAAGGAAGACCAATTAGAAAGCTCTTACAGAAGACCAAGGAAGAGTTGATAAATATCTGAACTAAGGTTGCCCTACTTCCCTTCATAGACTCAACATACCAGCCAAAATAAGCTATTCACTATCTCCTACTTTCTCATGGGATATTGACTCATGCTGTCTTTTGCATTCCCAACTCAGTCAATGGACACAATCCTTCAAAACCCAACTCACATGCTGCCTTCTCCATGAAGCTCTTCTTGATTCCCTCAGTCAGAAATGATTTCCCTTCCTTAGAACTCTCAGAACATCTTGTTTGTATATCTCTTCTCCACTTTTTCTTGTTCTATTTTTTATTACAGTCATTTATGTATAATCTTATGGTTTTCATGAGATTGTAAGCATATTGAGGGCAGAGACTATGTCTTCTTTAATTTTGAGAGTCTTATTCAGTGCCCAGCATAGTGTCTTATACAGAGTAAATGCTTAATAAATGTTGAATTGCAATTTGCTGTTGAACTTGCCACAGCCAGACACAGGCACTGAGTTTATTGCCTGAGTCTGAACTCAGACAAAAGACACTTTCTTCCCTCCCTCCAACCTGGGTCAAACTGTGGAGGAATGCTAGGATGGATAATCCCTTCCCCTGTACTAACTACAGACAGGAGACATTTTATGTATTTCCTAGGCTAACAACAGAGTTTTGGAAATGTTAATTTTTGAGGGGCCAGTGATTATCTGGAAGGAAATTACACAAAAGATGAAAAGCATTGGAAATAGGCATCTGAGGAGGGGAGAGGCTGAGCAGTTTGAGAAGAGAATGGACTGAGGAAGTCAGGAGGGGCCACAAGATTGAAAAGGATGACTTTGTAAAGACTTTTGGCCAAGAGAAAAAGCAGCCACAAAGGATGTCTGGAAGCTGTCCAGAAGCCAATTTAGCCTGAAACAGAGGAATGTACCTGGAGAACCAGAGGATTTTGTTTTGTTTCGTCAAAGGCCAAAGGAATGGAACTCAAGCTGGACAGGAGTCACCAAAGTGTAGAACTAGGAAGAGAAACCAGACTTCTTCTTTAAAAAAAAAAAAAAAAGCCTTCAGTTCTCAGGGAACCACACAAGAGAAAGGCCTGAGCTGGGGAAGGGTATGAACTTTGTAACCATGCTATATACCTATAATACCTTATTGTGGTTTGCATTGGGAAATTCCTCAGAAAGTAGTTTCTGACCTAAATGGCCAGCTAAATGTCATGTTGATGAGGAAGCAAAACAGAAGCAAGTGAAGGAGCTAGGGAGAATATGGAGTTATGGAAAGAGTACATTTTTAGTCAGAGGGGCTGGGATCAAATCTCAGCTCTGCTACCTTGGTAATGTTATAATCTCCCTGGACTTGTCTTTTCATCTGTTAAAAAAAAATAGTAAATGTTATGATCTCCCTGGACTTGTCTTTTCATCTGCTAAAAAAAATAGTAAATGTTATAATCTCCCTGGACTTGTCTTTTCATCTGTTAAAAAAATAGTAAGAAAGAAAGAAAGAGAAAGAAAGGAGGAGAGAGGAAGGGAGGGAGGAAAGAAATAAAAGAAAGAGAAAGGAAGGAAGACAGGAAGAAAGAAAGAAAGAAAGAAAGAAAGAAAGAAAGAAAGAAAGA